>NW_020799107.1:12614319-12634252 GCF_003259725.1 Athene cunicularia | reverse complement strand
CACTGACCTAAGGGGGGGGGGGTGGGAGGGAAGAGGAAAAGGAAAGGAAAAAAGGAAAGAAGGCTGAAATCCAAAGCTTTGAAAGATTGGTTTCTAGTGCAAGAACAAAACATGATTTCAAAAAAGATCAGCATAATCTTTGCTGAGCTGCAGTTCCTGTGCTTTCTTCTTGCCCTCTTCGTTCATCTCTCCTCTGCATACAGGAGCAATTCTTGGATCTGTCTCGTGAAAGCAATATTGAAACCACACACAGTGCACTGGAAGGCATCAGGGGAAATGAGCAAGAGGTGAATAGACCTGATGGCAGGTCTGAGTAGAATTCACAGCATGATGTCAGCCCAGAGAAGTTTTTTGCCTGCAAAAGAAGAAATGGGGGACCCAAGAAGAGCAAAAGTAAAGGGAGTGTAGGACTAACTTACCTCTGACTGTGATGCTGGCAGAAGAGGAGCTGCTTCCTGCCTCATTTGAGGCAGTGCACACATAATGGCCTGAATCCTTGAGCTTAGCCAGAGGAATTTCAAGCGAGGCTATTTTGTCTTCAAAGTAAATTTTATAATCTTTGCCTGGAGGGATTTTGTTTCCATCCTTTGTCCACCCTACTGTTACTTTCCTGTCTTCATCTACCTGACATTCAAGATGTATTTTTTTATTGACTGCTGACTGCACTGACTGCAAAACTTTAATGAAGTGGGGCTTGTCTATAATGACCATTTCAGCCTGGCAAATGTCAGCCCCAAACTTGTTGGAAGCTTTGCAAGTGTAAACCCCTCTGTCACTGGTGGTGAGACAGGAAATTTCTAACATATGTTTATTTTCTACTTTGGAGATCTTATGGTGGTCTGAAGGTGAAATGGTTGTGCCATCCTTCTGCCAGGCGACGTCGATGACTGGAGTCCCCGAAACAGTACACAGGAACTTGGCACTTTTGCCCACAAAAGTAGTGATAGATTCAGGTCTGGTAAGAAAAGTTGGTGGAAGCGCTTCTGCAAAACAAAGGGGTTCAATGTTATCCAGAGGTGAGGACCAGAGCTTATGCTCTTTCTCCACATTTGCCAGGGACAGAGAGCAAGAGAGGCCAGTTTGTCACTGAACGCTCTTAAGCAAGAGAAGCCAGCAGTAAAGGAGATAAGAGGTGTTAAAGATGATGAATTTTGGCTTTTGGTTTTGTACTTCTGGGGTCTGTGTATTGCTCCAGAACTTGAAGGCATTTTGAATGTCTGCAGCAATGTACAAAATAAAGGGAAATAAACCAAAAGACAGAACTTTTTCTGCCAAGACTGATGTGTTTGTGCACTATTCCCTCAAGATGGACAAGTTAGCATGCGTTTCACAGTTTGTGCATCTTTCTTTAGTCTCTAGCATCTGGCATTTATCAAAGACCACATAAAGACTCCTCTCACAGAGAGAAAAGTTAGAGGAAAAAAATAATCATATACTAAAAGCCCCAAAGTTGGGTTTCTTTAAGAAAAAAAAAAAAAATTAAAAAGGAGAAAGGTATAGCTCTCAATAGACAAAAAAAGTTTGCAAATTGAAACAGCTATTGAAACAGCTTTAAAACCTCTTTTGATTGTTTAAGATCTATTTCCCCAGTCACACAGAGTTTCCCTCTGGCCACATCACACAGATGTTCAGGTACGTGTAGCTGCATAGCCTGCCTCACCAAGTATAGCTGCAGCATAAACATAGGGTGCTAGGATAATCACACAGTGCTTATTACACGAAAGAAATCAGATTTAGAAGTGTATGTTTTCTTGTTGTCTGGAAGTTAAATCTTCTTCAAGAATATATTCACAAAGCAATCCCATTCTGTTGATGATCTAGTTCTTCCCACTCTTTCCCTCTTCTTTCTTCCCTTCCAAAATTTCACACTGATTCCCTTTTTTAGGTACAGAAAGCAACTAAAAGCAGCATTTTCAAAAATTAATCCTTCTCTATGCTTGTGCCTGTCAAAATTAGGTGGGGATTATGTATAACAACGGCAATCAAGAGCCCTAACATAAACATTTGTAAGTATAGCAGTGAAAGCATTGCAATATACCAAGATATTTCACAGAGAAGTGCTTGGAAGTCTGTACTTACCAGTTACTGTTAAAAGGGCTGTAGAGCTTACACTGCCATGCTGGTTGGAAGCCTTGCAGCTATACTCTCCACAGTCAACAACCTGTGGCCTCGGGATCTCCAATGTGGAGAAGTAGTTGGAGGTGCGAATGGAGTATTTGTCCCCATCATATATCTCTCGGCCAGCTTTGTACCACTGGAATCTGACATTGGGAGCAGTCTCTACTTCACAGGTAAACTTGGCCACATGATTTACAGCCACCTCTAGAGATTCGAGCCTTCTCCTCAGGATTGGTGCAACTGAAATCAGAAGCAGAGAGTAACATAAAGCCCTGACTGCTGACATTTTGAAAAGAAACAATGAAGTGACTGACTGAAAAAAAAAAAAAAAAAAAGTGGTTTATTTGCAATCCACATAAAGTGACTGTAAAAGAAAAAAAATACCTGTAAGAAACGAAAGCAGTACCAGGCTCAGTGGACAGAACGTGTTACAGTGCATAATGACATCAGGAAACACAGTGATGATACTGGAAAAACAATGTGCAATAGCGATGCAGAATAACAATGCGATACCACACTATCTGGGCACTATGAGAAATTATGGTGTGTTACAGTGTGAATGATAAACTGGGCTGAAACTGTGCAGTGATTTTAAAGAGAGAAGGTGCAGCAGTAAGAAAAGTGAGAAGAGCAGGTCCACTTCACAGGCAACAATGGGAGAAGTGGTTGTGATTGAGATACATTTTGTCCTGACCATGCTTGTATCATGAGAACAGGAAGCAACCAAGTTCTTGACCAAAGAGTGGGGTGAGGGAAGGGAAAGACTTTGCAATGTGGTAAAAGGAGCCCATAAATCCAGAAAGAAATGTGGCCCTGTGATTAGTGGCGTGATGGCATTAATACTGTATCTGTATCCAGAGTTACAGCCACATAGTAGGGCAATTTCATTAGTAGAGCAGTGTAGTAGAAAGGCAGAATTTTCTCCCCATAATCCAACCTCTTTTAACAACTGTGAGTTTTGCTGCTGTTGCTCTTTTTCCACCTTGATTCAGTGCCACACAGGTGTACTCTCCTTGGTGAATCTCCTCACACGCTTTGCTTATTACTAGCATGTATGTGTCCTGATCTTGCAAACACTTGAATTTGCCACCTGAAGACACCAGTTTACCCTCAAAGTACCAGTTCACCTCTCTGGCATTTGTTATGACAGACACCAGACTGACACTCTCCCCTTCCTCCACAACAGTGTTGACCAGTTTGGTGTGTATGATGGGACAACCCTCTTTGCCCAGCTCATCTTCTAACTCTTCCAGACTCTCTCTTTCCTCTTCCTCACACATTTCTTCCCTATTCTCCTTCCTTTTCAGTATTTCTGTGGGTGTCTCAATGGGAACACCTGTGGAGGCTACATCAGCAGTGGCTGCAGCTGCGCCCACATCCTTGATTTGACCATGCCTGGTCACAGTGTTGATTATTTGTGCAGATAAAGGCTGCTCCAGGGGTATTTCTGCCTCTATAGTTCTTTCAGCCTGCTGGGGCTCCAGTTTAGAGGCTTCATCACAGGATTCTCCTGAGAGAAGTGGACTGGGATGGACAGGCAATGCTTTGGATTTTTCACCTGTCAAGAGATGTTTTTCTTCACAAATAAGAGAACAGAAAGCCTCCTTCAAGACTGTTTTCTGGTCAACTGTCTGAATGCTGACTTCTCCCAAGGAGACTGAGATTTCTGTGGGACTGAGTCCTCCTGTGGTCACAACATAGGTGCATAGGGTGTGGTTTTGTTCCTTGGTGATGTTTATTGTCTGCACTTCAATGTTTTCTTTATCAGCCAACCATTCTGAAAACAAGAGGTTTTGCTCACTTACCACTGCAGCTTTCAGTGCATTTCTAGCTTGAGACTTTATGTCTAAGTTGTAGCTCTTGGGAAACTGAGCAGTGAGCTGGCTCTCCTTGTTGAGGACTTGGCTTGGCTGAAGTTGGTGACTGTACATTTTTTCATGGGGTTGTCTCCCTGCCCTTGGATACTGCCTAAGTGGGCTGGCAAGGTTGATGACATGTTCCTCCTCTAGGGGCTGGTTTTCTTCTAGCAGCAATGGAAATCTCACAGCCTGTCCCTCACAAATTCTTGCAGCAAAATCTTCCTCTGCTGCTTTCAGGGAAGAAATGTGCTCCAGGGGCACAGCTTGGCCCCCAGTGATAGCCAGTTCAGAAGGAAATCTGGGTTCAGCCTTCAGCTCACTTTGCATTGCCTGTAAGCCCTCAAGGACCTGGATGTGGTCACCATCTATGGCACAACTGTCGGTGCTGCTTGACACCTGTAGAAGGGCTTGGGAAGTCTCTGTCTTCAGAGTAGCCATTTGCTCGGCTGCCTTGGGGATGACTTCCTCTTTGGGCAAGAGTATCTGTGCAGCTACAATCCCAAGACAGCCCGGCAGTTGTGTCTCCATTGCTGCTGCAGGCACCACACCCTGGGGGCCATCAGGGAGAGTTTGCAGTGGCTCTGCCAGAAGCCTGCTGCTCTCATGTGTTGTGGCCACCTGAGCTAGCATCTCTTCGACACTCTGTGCAGCCAGGCAGGCTGGTGGCAGGCCAGGCAAGATGTCCTCTCTGCGCAGCACATGCTCCACCTGACTTGTCTGAAGCTGAACGAGAGCTGGGGACTCCCTCATGGCCTCAAGGCTGAGTGCTCCTTCCATGGCAGGAAGCTCAACAGCCTCCTCATAGGAAAAGGGGCTTTGGTCCTCTGCCACAGCAGAGTGTTGCAAGACTGGATTCTGCCTGCACACAGCATGCTCCTCGGGCAGCACAAGGAGCTCAGCAGAGCATGTGGCTTCACCCAGGGTGCTCACTGCCCTGCACATGTAGAGCCCAGTGTCCTCTTCCATGCATTCCCACACTGTCAGGGAGCCCGTGCCGTCAGGATGGTGAGCAACAGAACGCCGTGCATCAGAGAAGAGCTGCTCAGTCCCCTTGAACCATTGCACATCTGGACATGGCTCCCCAGCCACGGTGTATTCAAAGACTGCAGTAAAGCCTGGAGCACACCTCACACTGTCTGGCTCCCTGGCAAAGTAAGGGACCCCTGGTATCCGCTGCCGCACGTGGAGGTGGGCACTGCATGTGATCTCACCATGTACATTGCTGGCCACGCACCTGTACTCGCCCTCATTCTGCACACCTGCATATGGGAGGATGAGGCTGTGGTCATTGCCAGCAAACACTAACTTACAGTCTGTGGATGGGGTCAGCTTCATCCTGTTGAAAAACCAATGGATTTTGGGTGTGGGGCTGCCAGTAACAGTAACAGAAAGCCTAGCTACATCTCCCTGCCAGACTTCAACATCTGAGACCCGTTTGAGGAAAAAAGGGGCTTTGCCCCCCTCCTCCATTTTCATCTTTGCATTGCTGGAATAAACTGGTTTTTCAGGTTCAAATTCAAGTGTTTTCTCTCTATCAGGCAACTGAAAGCCGCTGCTGTAGCCTTCACTTCTTCCTTCCTCAGAAGACACAATAAGAGAGCTAGCAATGTCTGTATGGAAAAAAATTGTTTAGTTTTACTACAATGTTTAAAAGCACACTTTTGATAGCCATAAACAGTGTCAGTGAAACTATTTTTGTATATCTGGAGGTTTTCTCCAGATATATTTTTACTGTACAGCAGTTAACAACACAAATTCCTCTTGCTGTCAAATACACACCTGACAAAACCAGCAAGAGACATGCTGTGCTGTCAGGTTACTTATGAACTTCCCATCTGGATCAACATGGGTGTCTCTAGACCTGACATCACAGTATGGGTTAAGCATACCCCCAGGGTGTACGGTACAAGTAATGGGCAAGCAACATTGGTGTATTTCACAGATATAATTGAAGTGGTATGTGCCATACATATTTGTATGTACATTCATACAAACAAGTACAATGGAGCAGTGCCAAGACCCTGGTTTAACTCAAAACACGAAGAAAAAGCAGAATGCCAGAATTAGGATTGAAAAAATAACACAAACTTTTCAGTGCACCAACCTTTCTTCTGGTGCAGTTAGTTCATCTCTTTCAACTCTAAATTTTGTCTAACACACTAAGATATTACCTCTCCCTTATCAGCTTTGTTCTGTTTTTGTCTTTAGACCCTTATGCTTACAACACCATTATTACTAAAATCATTACTTTGTACCCTTGATTTAGTGTCATTGATTTAGATATCTGCTTTTAAACTCCTCCCTGTCAAAATGCTGCATATTTAAACTCCCACAATACCAGAGAACAAGAGGACAGAGCACTTTAAGGATTTTTCTTTTTCTTCCCTTTGTGAATTTAGACATTTATGTGTTGGACCACTTTGTTCTAATGGTGATTCCAAAATGACAGAAAGAAGATGTCAAGAACATGTCATTCTCTGCAGATGCTTGACACATCAGGGAAATCTGAGACTTACAGAAATGGAACAAGCCATCTATGAAAATCACGGCACAAAGAAAACTTTTGTAAATCAAACCCTGTTGTCCTCACTGAGTCATGTTTGCTCAGTTAAGGCCCACAGTATTTGACACTGGAAAGATATGAGAGTTGTTAAAAAGAATAAAACAAGTGTGATTGGATAAATGTCTCCAGGCACTATAACGGTGAACCTTGATAAGTTTCTCGATTACAATGCCTTAAATTCCCAAACATTGTGAGATAATTTTTGCTGCACTCCAGTAACAACTGTGAAGAACAACAGAATATGCCATACCCAATTCTTTCTCACTGTTTTTAGCAATTATTAATCTGGTCACAAACACCATAATACACATAGCATAGCACAGTGCATACAGTGGTTAACCGCCCGGGAGAGATGCTTAGGTTAAAAAAAAATTACACCAGTCCTTCAGTATTACCTACCAGTCTCGTTAAAACAGTAGGGCAGTTTCCCCAGAAATAAAAAGTGCTAGTGAATTTGAGACTGGGTGGCAGAACTGGGCCCATAATAACGTATAAAAATTGAGGAATGAAACATATGCTAACACACAAGAATGCTTTATATATAGGAGTGTGGCAAAAATTAATGCATTTTGTATGTTCCTGGATATTTACGACAGGAAAACTATCCAGATACTTTTTCATACTTTAGCTCTGTCTGTGAAAAGAATAAAGTACAAGAAGCAACAAACTTAAATCATTTACATATTTATTTCACAAATTAACCATACATGTTAACATTCAATACACATTGATGACAAACAAACATAACTCATCCTGTTTTAAGATTTAAGGTTTGTAGAAATGAAGACAATGTTAAACCTGACAATGAAATTGTGAGTTTTGTAATTCCTATGAAAGCACAAAATTTTGAAGAGACATGGTCAATCATGGCTCCAAGCTATACCACTTGCCCCAGAGTAAATTTATTCTAAACTAGAATTACTCCAGATTTAAATCATTGTAGCTTAGGTGAGACTTTGTCTCTCCAGTTCTCCTGGCTAATGTATGAAACTTAAAACAAGACTTTTAAACTTACATAAATCACTAACACGACTACACAGGTAGAGATAAAGAGGCTTGGCCATATATTCCAGATGTGAACATGACCTTGGACCTGTTTGGCTTATGGCTTCAAAAACAAGTTATGGGCCTGTTTCTACTAAAATTTTCAGTTCATTTATGTGCAAATTAAACCCACATCATAATTGCTTAGGACCTAACCAAAGGACCTCTGACCCCTTTGGCTTTGGACCTAAAAGACCCCTCATGCCACAGCTGACATATAACATCAGACAATTCATGCCAACTTCCCTAGGGTACTCTGCTGTTCAATGAATCAGTGCTACACATCTACGCAAGAAATGGATTCAGGACACATCATGAAGCAAATCTTTTCCAGCTCAGTATTGGGTCAGACACTCACGCTTCTCTTTCCTACCACTATTACCTATGAGAAATCACAATTATCACTGCCTTTTAACAATATACAAATCTTATGGGGTCATGACTGAGAAGAAACTGAAATGACACACTGTTAATAGCTTAACCACTGCAGTCATTTCTCCCATGTACTGGGTCATTAGAACTTGCCAGTCCTGATTTTAATTTTGTATTGGGCAATGCAATCAAAGTGAACCTTTTGATCAAAAATTACAATCCCAGGGTAGTTTTAAAAGATTATTGAGTTTTTTGAGGCATGCTGGCCTCAGTGTGAGGACACATCAAACTCAGAAATAAGAACATGCATGAACATAACTGAATGTACTCTAGGAATAGTTCTTTTATGCTTAAAATCACCATGCTCCTTAAGGCAGTTTGCAAGGCAACTGACAGAAATTTGTAAATAACTGGAAGAACCTCATGAACACGTAGTGAAAGTAAAAATAATTTTTGCTTAGGGTTGTTGAACTCAAGGTTTCGACTTGGCATATAGGTAACTGGAAAGCTGGCATATGCATTAGAGAGTAGTTTAACTTCTGATAAACATTAATCAATAACTTTCATATTTTTAACATGTTTTCTTAATCATTTTATCATTTAGGTCAGATAGATTTAGTTCTGATTTAATTATGTCAGCTACTGCTGATTCCTCCTCCTAAATATTAGCATTATTTTACATACAAAAATATATACTCACATTGAGAAAACTAATGTAAAAATCTGCTGAGAAAATGCCACAGGTAACTATTGAATGTATTCTGCTTATTTCTGGTCATCTTGACACATAGCACACTTAACTGTTACTAATTTAAAAAAAAAAAAAAAAAAGGAATATGTAGAGATTTGTTTCTAATATGAAAAAAGAATAATGCATAAAAATATCACACTGTGTTACTACCATGTATTTTTTAGGAATTACATTGGAATACGGGGAAAACCAAAATTATTTTCATCAATTTACAGTTACATCATTAATTTATTATGCTCCCTTTCCTCTCCCTTTGACTTCTAAAGATACAGTACAAAATATGTTTTCATGTTTATTACTTGGTAATAGAGAAAAAAATCCTGTCCAGCCTCTACTAATGCAAAACTTTCATTTTCTTCCCATTGTGTTGCTTTTCTTTACAACTATATAATTCCCTTGACTTAAAAAAAAAAAAAAAAAAAAAAAAGTCATTTAATTCCATGAGTCAGTAGAATGAGGCCCATGGAGCTAAGAATTTTGCAGTAATGGAAACTGTAAACACAGGATTTCAACTAGTGAGACTCACATGTTCTGACACAACATTGTGAGAAGGGGGAATACCAATTTAAGGAGTTATTTCTCAGAACTATATCCAAACTAAACATTTAGGTTACAAGAAAAAGGTGTTTTCTATGTTTTCAGGTGATTTCTAGCCTACACAACAAAACAATAATGATTGCACTGATGTAGACATACAGGAATATGTACACTATATGAAAAATTAGTCCTACATAAATGTCAATTAAAATATCATTACAAGAATGAGTAAGGACTTTGGAAGGAGCCTGAAATATACCTCAATGCAGAAAAGTGTGCACAAAACCTATGCACAGATTAAATCTCACTTAAATTCCCCAACAAAGGCAAGTTTAAGAGAGACAGAAATATGCCCACATAGACTGGTTTTCATCCCTAAAGGGATGAAAAACAATGCCCCTAAAATAAGTGCTGCATTTTTACCTGCACTGAACAGCATAGAAAAATTTAGTGTTTCAAAATATACTCTAAAATTAATTATGGAAATTTAGTATAATGTTAACACAGCACAAGTCTCAGCAGTTCCTGCCCTGTTAGTAGCTATACATTTGTACTGCCCACTGTCACTTTGCATCAAGTCTTCAATAGTAAGGCTGTGAGAACCCCCTTGCTCTTCCTGCACACAGTACCTGTCCCCTTCCAACAACACCCCATCCTTGTACCAGTGGATACTTGGGTGGGGGGAACCAGTCACAAGACAATGGAAGCATGCTGAGGCACCTACGAATGTACTATAGTCAGAAATGAGCCTCAAAAATTTGGGTGGGGCTTCTGTGACCTGGAACTCAAAGCTGCAGCTCTCCGAGTCCTCTGCCCTAAATTCAACCCGTTCCTCTTGCGACGGCTCTGCAAACACATCAAAACTAATGTTGACACACTTCTCCCCTTCCACTTCTTGCTCTTTCTGAGTCACCGCACGCAGTTGGATCGCTTTCTGTGAGTCATCTATGCGCGGCTTGAACTCAAACTCCAGCTCTATTTCTGACTGGTCACCTGGGCTCACAGTCTTACTCAAAAGCAAATCACACTTCTGGGGCTTGTGTGGTACACTGGCCGCAACTGTCTCAACTGCTTGTGTGGTACACTGGCCGCAACTGCTTGCCTTAGCACTTGCTCCCTGCTGAGCCAAGACGACAAGAGAGCCTTTGCACATTGCTTCTCCCAGCCTATTGATCGCCCGACATTGATACGAGCCACCATCCAAAGGACTTACATTTTGGACCTTCAGACTGTGAAGACCCTCCTTCTGACTCACAACATACTTCCCTGTGGCAGGTGTCACACAGGTGTTGCCTCTGAACCACTGCACTACTGGGACAGGAGTACCTGTTACCACACACTCAAACACTGCCTCCAAGCCTTCTGTCACCTTGACATCTGCAAAAGGCACGGCAAAGCGGGGAGGCATTTCAGTTACTTGGAAATCTATTTTTACATCTTCATTCTCCTCTGTGGTCAAGCCTGCAGCTTGCTCCAGCAAGGCAAGTGGAAGGACATCCAGGGAAACCACCATGCTCTTCTTATCTGGGCTAAACTCAGGACTGGTTATGATTTTGATCTGCTTCTCAAACTCCTTCACTTCATTTTCATCCAGTTCCACTTCCAGGAGGATTTCCTGTGGTGAAGGTGACCTTGAAGATGTGTTTTGCTCCAGGTCAAAGTGTATAACATGCTGGTGGGTGACAGGGGGGGGCAGTGCTAGTGACTGCCCATCTTCAGACAAAACTTCCACCTGAGCAATACTTTTAGCTTCCCCGACAATGTTCACTGCATGGCACAGATACTGTCCTCCATCAGCTTTCTGGACATTAGTGATCTCCAGCACACATTTGTCCCCATCCTTCTCTATCCGCACTCTCTCACCCAGCTCCAACAGAGATTTATTATGATACCACTTCACCCCTGGCTTGGGCACACCCACCACCTCAGCCACAAAGCTCAGTGTACTACCCTCATACAGCCGCCTCCTGCTCAATGCCTTGAGGAATGCAGGTGGCATGTCCCTGCCTGATGGCTCCAGGGCTTCACAGGGGGTCCTATACACCTCAGCCTGTAGCTGGTCTGGAGGCTGCTGCCTTCTCTCACAGAGGGGAAGCATGGTCAGGGCATCCTTATATTCTCCAGTGGGTGTCTGGTAGCGTTCTGGTGGTGTGCTGTCCCCTGATGCAGAGCAGGGTCTCTCGAAGGGTGTGAAGTAGCGCTCTGAGGGTGTGTTGCATTTTGAACCCTCGGATGGTGTGGAGTAGCGCTCGGGTGGTGTGCTGTGTCCTGAGCCCTCAGAGGGTGTGGAGTAGCGCTCGGGTGGTGTGATGTATCCTGAGCCCTCAGATGGTGTGGAGTAGTGCTCGGGTGGTGTGCTGTACCCTGAGCCCTCAGATGGTGTGGAGTAGCGCTCGGGTGGTGTGATGTACCCTGAGCCCTCAGATGGTGTGGAGTAGCGCTCAGGCGGTGTGCCGTACCCTGAGCCCTCAGATGGTGTGGAGTAGCGCTCAGGTGTACTGATTGGTGTGTGGTAGGATGCTGATGAAGCAGTTTCAAAGATCTCCACTGAAGAGGGCGGTGTGTAGAAGTGGTCTGAATCAGGTGACTCCTCTCCGCTCCTGCTCTCCAGCTCTATAGACATTTCTGACTCAGGAGAGAAGGGCCTGGTGAGTTCCTGTTGGTTGTTGTAATAGTCGTAAACCATACTGAAGGTAACCTCCTCCACTTCCAGTGAAGTGATGGTCTCTAGCTGCTCCTTCTGAACTGTCTCTTTGAGATCTGGAGTTTCCTGCCTCCCAGTTGACCTTAAATACTTGGCCAGGGATAAGTCAGGCTCCAGCTCTGAGGCCTGAACAACACTGGGCTCTGGATCTGCAGAAATTTCATCCCACAGTCCTTCTCCATCCGGGCTATTCTCAGAAGCTTCCTCCATAGGAGTCTTCTTCTTGCCCCAAGACTCCTCCCTTTGCTCCCTCTGTGCCACAGGATCATCCATTATTAAACCACGTAAGAGTTGCCCAAAAGAGAAGCCCTTGGTTGTGTTTGGTTCCTGTTGGGTGTCCCTGAGCAGCTGCTCAGGGGAATGTGTGTTTGCTATCTCACAGGTAGAGCTGCTCATTTGTGTCTCAATGACCTTTTCTATCCCAGAACCTTCTTTCTCCTCAGCCTGATGCCCAGCCTGGGGTTTCTTTTCACGTGCAGCTTTTTTCAAGTCAATGATGAAGCTGTCACTATGGGAGTCTGTGGTGTCCAGTAGTTCCACACTCTCCCACACATGTGTTTCCTGCACTCCTCTTTGGAAATTTTCTGTGGACTCCACCAGAAAACCATGAATTTGTCCCTCAAGTGAGTCCTTTCCCCAGACATTTACCTCTGATTCATTAATTTCTTCAGCCGAAGATCCCTCTTCAGCAGATATCATGGTGCTGCCAAGGGCCCCCTTAGAGATTTGCAAATCAACCCTTCTGATTTCTCTTGACCGTGCCTCATTCTGGGCAGCGACTTCCTCCTGCTGCATCATGTAGCTCTGATGCAGCTCCTCATTTAGAGGCATCTCTTCCACAAGCACATCCTGTTGGTGCACAGGGGAGATGAGCCCAGCCACTCCTACCTCCACACTCTCCAGAGCTGTGGGGGTTTGTGCCTGTTCGGTGTCCACTGTCTCTGCAGCTGGGAAAGACTCCACAAACTTCTTCAGATCAAATGTGATATTGGTCTCATCAGTCTCAGATGGCAACAGCTGCTCTTTCAAATGTACTTCTTCTAGGTGAACCTCAACTTCCTCAGTAAAATCCTGACCTGCATTTTCTATGCCAGGAGGAGTGAAGATTAGATCCACAGAAGAGTTGCCTGCATCAGACTCCATTTCTTGCAGCATTTGTCCATCACTGTGCACTTCCCAGTGTACAACATCCCTAGCATCAATAATTTCTTCTTTACAAAGGTTATCATCAACCTCGATGTCCTGTTGAATATCAGCTGATCTCTCTTGCTCTTTGGCCTGTTCCTCCTGCTGCTCCTCAATACAGAAGTCATAAAAGCCAAATTGATCCTGTTTGGGTATACTTGCAATGTTGTCCTGCAGGTGGGGCACACTTGGCTCTTCTACAAGGGGCACATCAAGAGCCATTGCCTTCCAGGCAGAGCCATCGCTCTCCTCCATGTAAACATCACTCCCCTTTTGCACCATGGGTGATACAGGAATGAAAAATTGTGAATCCTCACACTCCTTTGCCAGGGCAGACTGCTCAGAGGCATGTGTTTGCCCTTTCACTTCCATAAATGGTGACTTTAAGATGTCCCAGGACAGAGTATCTGTATGTGGTAGCACCTTGCCTCCTTCAGCCTCCAGCTCCTCTGAAAAGTGACCTGAGTCCTTGGCCACCAGTTCATGCTCTTCCCTGGACATGTTGGGGTGCAGCTCAGTGGCATCAATTACAAAACTATGTTCCTCAGAGACAGCTTTTCCCCTCTGCTCTCTTGTCTCAGAAATTCCATCTGTATCCCTCACACTTTCTTCTCTATAACCCGTTTCTTGCCTAGCATAAACTTCCATGATATCCAGCACCATTGTTTCCTCCATCTCACTTTCCCTGAAGTCCGGAGTTTTCTCACATTCCTCTTCCAACTGCTCACCAAGAGGTGGAGACAGCCTTGGTGACCAGGATAGGTGGGCTTCCTCCTCCTTGGAGAATGTGATCTGTTCTTCTTCATCCTTCCCAAGTGTGCTGAGGCCTTGGAGATGCAGAACATGGTCCATGGCAGGCAGTTCCTCAGTGCCTCCATCCTTGATGTACAACTTGGGTGCGCTGGGCTGCACTGTCAGCTCAGAAGCAGTCTGTGCTGTTCCAGCCACATTCTTGGCCACACAACAATACAGCCCAG
This sequence comes from Athene cunicularia, assembly GCF_003259725.1. Lineage (NCBI taxonomy): Eukaryota > Metazoa > Chordata > Aves > Strigiformes > Strigidae > Athene > Athene cunicularia. The sequence continues at coordinate 12,620,142 of NW_020799107.1, read as the reverse complement.
CATCTGCAACAGAGACCCCTTGGATGTGTAAGCGGTACACGCCATTCTTGCCTTCTTCAAACCTCAGCCTCTCACTGGCAGAGAGGTTCTGGCCATTCAGGGACCAGACCACAGCTGGAGGAGGCTGCCCAGACACAGCACACTCCAGCACCACTGCCTCCCCCTCATGGCAATGAATGTGTGCTGGGGCTTCTACCACAATTTGGGGTGGGTCATTTCCCACATCAAATGAAAATTTGAACTTGTGTTTTATGGTGGGAGCAGCCCGATTTGGAGAGGGCCGTATAGTCTCCCTCATCTCTGTGTCTTGTTCTGGTGTTGGAGTGGGTGCAGTGATTTTGATTTCCACAGGCAATGAGAGCAAGTCTGAGTCTTGAGCTACACTTGGCAGTCCCTGCACTGTTGCGAAGGCCAGGCTGACTTCTTCCTCCTCTTCCACTTTCTCTTCTTCTCCTTCTTCTTTCTCCTTCACCTTCTCCTCTTCCTCCTCCTCCCCCTCCTCTTTCTTCCCTTCCTCTTCCACCTCTTTCTTCATGGCCTCATAGGCTGGCATCTGCCGCCTCACGTGGAGTGCAGCTGAAGTGCTGACTGTGCCCAGTGGGTTGAAGATGACGCAGGTGATGGTGCCACCATGCTGTGGGAGCAGGGATGGGAAGGTCAGTGTAGACCGGCACTCTGTGGTGTGAACAGCAGTGCCCCGGATGCGTCCCACAGGCTTGTCATTGTTGTACCAAGTGACTGTGGGCTGTGGGCGGCCATGGAAGAGGCAGGAGAACGTGCATCTTTGCCCCTCAACAGCCTCCTGAGGCTTGACCTCCTGGACAAAGAGGGGTGGGCAGGCCTCCAGGAGCCCACCTGGCATCTGCCATCTCTCTCCTGCAGCCTTGGACCCAAAGTACCCCTTCTCTACCTGTACCGCAAGGGGCTCTGAGCCATCCATCCTAGCAGCTGCCTCAGGTGGATTGGGCTTCCCCAGAGGGCCCCCCTGGGGCATGGACATGAGGGATTCCTGCTTCTTTTTCAGCACTGCCCTCTTTGCCTCGCGCAGCCGCTGCAGCTTCCAACGGATCTCCTCATCCAGCAGTTCTTCAGCATCCACTACTTGGCCACTGTGCTCCCTACCACATGCCAGCCCTGGACGGTGAGGGCCCACCAGGGGCAGCCTCTGGAAACGAATGGTTCGTACCGTGCCTCGGGCTGGGGAGAGATTCCCAAGCAACTGCTCTGCCTCCTGTCCCTTGTCAAAGGGTGAACCAGTGCAGCGGAGCACCACCCGCAGCCGGTCCTCCCACCGCTGCTGCAGCAGGCACTCCCAGCTCTCCTGCATCCACTCCGCTTTCCCTGCAAAACCCAAGCCCTGCTCCTCCCTACTGCGTGCCACCAGCAATGAGGCAGTGGACTCAGCTGAGCCCTCACTGTTAATGGCAAATACCCGGTAGCTGCCAGCATCGTGCTCCCGCACATCCCGCACCTCCAGGCTGGCATGGTGCATGTGCTCCTCACTCTCAGTGCGGATCACCTTGCGGCAGTCCTGGTGGACCGGACGGTTGTTGTGAAACCAGGACATGTGGGGTGCCGGGCATGCCACCAGCTTGCACTGGAAGAGTGCAGGGTTCCCCTCCAAGACAGACCTACACTTGAGGCCCTGCGTGAAGGTGGGTTTACGGTTCTGGGAGCAAGTCAGCATTGTCACTGTCCCAGGTTCCTCAAGGTTCGCCTTGCTGTGCTGTTCTGCAAGAGAAGGAGACTGGGTTACAACATGCCACACTCTGCCTGCCATCTGATTGAAAAAAAGAAATCACAATGTATTGAAATAAAAAATGGGCATGCAACAGATTTCATCACACACCCAGAAAAAAAAAAAAGTAATTCACTCACCATATTTGTTCGAATAAACGCAATGCCTTGCTCTGTTTTAAAGATTGACACGAAAATCGTTCGTTGTCTGTTCTTTCTTCAGACTGTGGAAATTTCTTCTTGAACAAGCAAAAATGAATTTCAAAATAACATGTTCTTCTGCGTGTATGTTTTTGCTGCCTGGAAAAGCTGTGTTTCTTTGGGTGGCAAAGAAGAAAATCTTACCTGACTTGCAGACAGTAGAATAAACGCCCTTTCTGACACCTCTGTTTGTAGATTAAATGTTCAAACAATTGAGAAAAAAAAATATTTTGAAAGATATTTTTTAAAAAGTAAGTAATTAGCTAACATGAAATGAGAAGGCGTTTATTCGAACTAATACAGCCACTAACTTCACAGTGTTATGCACAGGAAAAAAGCAAGCAACATGAACCATGTATGCTATCTGCAAGCCAGGGTAAGAGATGTATAATGATGAATTAATGTATGTAAAAAAAGTGGAAGGAATCAATGGGAATGTGTAGCTTTCACATATCCTAAACAACAAATGCTTTCTAGTATACTTCATCCATCCATCCAGTAGTGTCCATTGAACTCATTAATGTTAGGTTGCTGACTTGCTTAAAAATAATATGATTAAGATTTATATAACTTCCTTATGAAGTAAACTATTCCATGCATTCAAAAGGAAATGGAACAAATAAAAGCTCTGTGAACAGCTGCAAAGCATGAAGTAAAAGTTAAGTATATGGCTGCATAATCATAAATTTGAAGTTTTAAACACATTTTAAAACTTAAATAACCTTATAATGCAGGTAACCCTTTGCATATCAAAACAAACATGCAACATGTTCCAATATGCTTTAAAGTGTGTCTTCCTTTCCCCATCAGACACTACATGTAAGCTGATGAAAGCTTTTCACAATATTACTAATTACTGGTACTAATTATTCAGTGGAACATCATTGGTGACTGTACCTTTCACTTCCATTTCAATCTCTTCCTCTAGTTTCTCATGAATAATTTTTTCAGGAGCTAGAATAAAAAGAGAAAGATTTTTGAGCTAGTATGCCAATCAATGATTTATGTAGTAAAAACATCCAATCTCAATCTCTTTCGCAAATATACAGAAATTCACACATACATATACATAAATGCATGCCAAACAATTCAAACACTTGGTAATTTGAGAACACACTAATCAAATGCTTTCAAACTTGTTTGCAATATACACTTTTCTATAAAATTTGCTTTATTTTATGCAGGGTAGGGGAAAATGTCTATTGTAACATGCCTTTATCATGCCTTAAATCCCTGAAGAAAACAGTAAACAATCCACAGGCTAATGAGATGCTTCTTGTTCTTTATCATCTCTCAGGGTATGAATGTACTGGAATGCAAAGATGCTATGCATGAGGAATTGATACTTGGAATGAACATGCAGTTGCCAACCTGTCACTCTCAGATGGGTGCTGCACTCGGCTTGTCCTGCAGGATTAACTATTCTGCACTTGTATATACCCTTGTGGTTCTGACCGACTTTCAACAGTCTTAAACTGCACAGTGGCCCATCATGTTTTAAGGAACACAATGCAGACTCCTCAACTATTATCTGATTGCACAGCCAGACCACGCAAGGTGTAGGCACACCTTTCATTATACAAAAGAGTAACACATCATCTCCTTCTTTTACAGTGGTTACTGAAGGCAGAGTTTCAAGAAACTCTGGTGCTTCAGCATCAGTTTCTGTGATGTCTTCACATGGCACAACATCAGGATAGTAGACTCTGTTTTTTTGCTTCTCAGCTTCATATGGTCTTTGGGATGTAGATATAAACAAGCTCGAGGTTTTCTTGGAAGAGTCTTGCTTAACTTCAGATGCTTTAAACTGACAATCTTTGGCTGCTTTAAAGCTTTTAGTGTCTGATTCAAGGGTAATTTTTGTTACTGCTTTGGCTTGTGCTTCTTTTGCTAGGCAAGAATAAAGTTAGGAAAAGGATTAGGTCAGATGTTTTGCAGGAATTAAAAATATCCGTATACTTAGGTGGAAAATTCCAAGAATTAGTATTGAAAGAATATCCAGCATATTAGTTTTACAATGCTATTAAACATGAGTGATTACACATTTAAGAGCTCTATTCGTGATGGGCTAATTCTAGGTACCAGTTAAGCCTATGGGACCTTCATGGGACCAAGACTTGCTCTGTAATGCCTGACAGAAGCACAACTTTGCTTTTAACTTAGAGCCTCAATTTAAAAAGTAGTAGTGGAAGAGTATCTGAAGCACTTTGCACGGCTCACAAGTAAAGAAAGAGACTTCAATAAGTAAGAGCCAAATTATTCATCTTACTTTTCTGCTCTTGATTCTTTTGAGCTCAGCAGAAATACTATCACCTCTCTAGTGTGGTGATAATACATTTTTGGGTCTTCACTAGTGGTAACACTACTAACATTTTAAGACACTAATATCAGGATGAAATGTAAGAAGTCTTAGCAAAATAAGTACTTATATCTCAGGGAGAATGAAGGGTAGAAGACAATTCATTAGTGCAGTATTACACAACTTGCACCAATTAATCCTATTAAGTACATTGACCTATACTGTCAACAATGGATTCAGAACCTTGGATTTATTGGAAACAAGTTGGACTCACAGAGAGTTTGAAATGACCAGTTACCTAGTTCAACACTGCTTTTTTATCTTCCTTAAAGTCCGGCTTCAGGAATTCTCAAAATGCAGAAATTCCTATCAGCCTCTTTTGCTTTACATCTCACTGCATATCATGAAGGATATGAGGAATAAAAAACCTCAGACATCTATGACTTGTTGGGAAGAGGCGTGAAGTTACAATATCAGCTTCCCAGTACTGCACGTCACTTATGAATAGAGCCATAAATGTGGAGGAAAAAAACCAAAGCATTATTACTAGAGCTTTCTCAATGAAATGCTGATAATAAAGGAAATATGAGTAAGCTGTAGGCAATGACAATGAAATTGCATAAGCTAATTCATAACTGTTAAAAGTCAGATAACCACCTTTGACTGTTAGTATTGCAGCAGTTGTTGTCCCTCCGTAATCATTATATACAGTACAACTGTACAGTCCTTGATCTGTCAGCTGGGTATTTAGGATTGTGAGCAGTAGGACACATCCATTTTGTGATATCTTCACTTTTTCAGACACTTCTATCCTTTTACCTTCATGGGCCCAAAGAAACTCAGAGAAGAATTCATTTTCTAAGGCACATATGAACTGAGCAGTGTCACCACATTTCACAGTTAGGTCTCTGAGCTGCAAGAGAAACTTTGGAGGAACATCTTTCATTTCCTGAGCAGTGGTCATAAAGATCCTGGTGCTCTGAGATGTTTGGGAAAGAACTGTTTTGTGCATGGCTTCCATTTCTTCAACTGATGTAGCCTTCATGGTCAAACTTTCTGATAAGCTTTCAAAAACCTGTACACCCAAATCCTGTGATGGTTGTTGCACTGACTTAAATTCTGTTTGGAAAGTTTTAATGTTCTTCTTCGTGAGAGGAGCAACATGAAGTTCTGATATAGCCTGTGACCGGATAGATTCTTTTACATCTTTCCCAGAACTTTGCCTATCTAGGGCTTGCACTGTGTAATCAAGTAACAAAAATAACAATATTAGTATCTAAAGAACTTTACTGGACCATGCTCTGAACAAAATCAAACAGCATGGAGGATGAAAATGAGTGATCTTCATTTGAAAACTCAGCATGCCAGATGCACTACTTTCTTGACAAAAAGATTATGCATTCACATATATGAATGACAAGTGACGCCTAAGCTAGTCATGCAGTTGATATACAGTTGATGCTTGTCTCTTCTTTCACTGAAGTTGTCCGTTTTAGTATTGGAAACTTATGGAACTTTTTAAGGAGGTATTTTCTTTTTCTTTTCTTTTTTTTTTTTTTTTTTTTTTTTTGGGGGGGGGGGGGGGG
>NW_020799107.1:12482621-12614269 GCF_003259725.1 Athene cunicularia | reverse complement strand
GGGGGGGGGGGGTGTGTTTGTTTTTTGTGGGTTTTTTTATATTCCTAAGGATGGCACAAAATACCTCGGTCAATGCTATAAAGATCACATAATTACTTATTTTAAAAATCTGAATGCCTTCAGTAAAATGCTATGCTTTGACCTATATCAAGATACAAATTTGCAAATTTCTGTATGTTATAGCTTGAACAGGAGAAATGAGAGTGGCTGGGTTACAGAGGGTGGGTACTACTAACATTAGCTGGTAAAGAAAAGGTGTGAAACAAGGAAAGAAGAGCATTAGTAACAACATAGAAGTGTGGTATACAACAAACTGAATCCCTTCGAAGTAAAATGGGGCTTTACCTTCTGCAGTCACTGTAAGTGTAGCTGTACAAGTTGTTTCTCCAGCACTATTTCTTGCCTTGCAAGAGTATTGGCCAGCATGCTCTAAGAAAGCATCTACTATTATCAGTATAGCTGTGCCTGTAGACTCATCAAAGTGGAAAACTACGTCTTTTGTTGGCAACATTAGTTGTTGATTATGAAACCACTGGATTTTTGGCTTGGGCATGCCAGAGACTCTAGCTTGAAATCTGACTGATTCCCCACTGCATACCCTGCAGCTTGAAATAGGCTGGATAAAGGTGGGCCTTTGGCCAATAGACTCCTCCTTAACAGATGAAGAAACATGCCAATGGGACTCTGATGTAACTTCTTCAACATTTTTAAATCCTGAAAAGAAGCATGCCAACTTTTAATTTCTTACCCTACACTAAATTTTCTCTCTCATTCAAGATTTTTTTTCTAACTTGCAAATTAACAGCATGAATTATTCTAATTCACCATTTATAAAATCTGTTGCAAAAAGAAAACAAAATATTTATGGTTAAATAATATCAAGGACAATATAGAACTTAAATAGCAAATTATCTAAACTTCGGTCAACAGTTCATCAATTCATGTGAACGTAAACTATTTCTTTTCAGTTGCCCAATTACCTGGTATACACCTCTATTTAACATGTTTTCCAACACTTTAAGTAATTCATTTTATACAAGAGCTCCTACTAGATTCTCCTTATGGTCAAATCAAAGAATGAGTAAGCAAAGCACTTCTATTAGAAAAAGGATTTCTACCATCTTTGGTGCATGACAGATTCTAATACTGGAAAGAATGAAAAGGTGAGGTTCATGAAACGCTGAAAAATCGTGCAGTAAGTTTTCCTGTGTATGACCTATATTTTGGAGACATAAATGTAGGCTGTGGATGTTGTAAATAGTAGCAATTAATTGAGTTAAAAGACAACATGACAAACAATGACTCACATATAATCATCAGTGTATATTAAGGTTAGTATTGGAACATGACCTAAACAAGACATCTTCTTTAATTGCACACTGTACCTTCCAACTTCAAGGTAGCAGTGCTTGTCACTTGGCCTACAGAATTACTAGCCACAAAGGTATAGATTCCTTCATCCTCTGGATAAGCTTCAGCAATCTCCAGCTGGTAAGTGTCTTCAAACTGAGTCATTCTAAAAAACCGTGATGGCTTGATCTCTCTCTCTTTGCTGTACCAAGAGACTTTCAGATCTGCTCAAGGAACAGAAAGAAGAAAAAAAGTGTAAGATATTTGACTAGTAAATAAACACTTTTTATATTTATTATCTGTCAGAAATCTTAATCTCAAGTATCTTTTTTAAGTTTAAATGTGCCTTGTATTACTCTGGTAATGTATGATCAGTAGAAAGTCGCCTACTTGATGCTTTAAAGTTTTCATTTCTGCATTGGAAATATTTGTATGGGAAAACTGATTCTGGTGCTGCTATATTCCTGAGTAAAATAGTTTTTCCCTTCCCCTCTTAATGAATAAATTTAAAAATATTTTGCTACTACTAAAATCAGAGAGAGTATCATTTTTAAAAAGGGATTCTGTTACAATTGCCTGATTAAACAGGCTATAAAATCACTAGGTTGAGCTGAACAGATTAAATAAATTAAAACAAAATGTTCTTTTGCTAAGGACAGTACCATGCCGCTTTTTGTTGCAAATATCTTAAGTTTTACACCTCATATTTCTAAAGAAAGATCCTGGTTTTGTATATTTGTAAAATTCCTATACAAAAAGTTGTGTTACTTGACTTGTATAGTTTCTTGTAGACGGGAGAGAAGAGAACTGAAGCAGACTTTAACCTTGCCTTTCCACCTGGCACTACATTACGTCATTAATCAAATGTTTTTACATAAAGAGTGTGCTACGACTGTTATCAGAAGAAAGACACATTGTTTTCAATAGCCAGCTGCATAGTGTGTATTCTTAAACAACTGTATTTGCAATCATATATTATCTAACCTAATATAAAAGGTCTTCACAACACAAGTTAGAGATATGCAACTCCATTTGGATACAGTATTCAATAAAGGAAATTTTCAATGAGAAAAATTTCTTCACTTAAAAGGGCTGTCAAGCATAGGGACAGGCTGACCAGGCAAGTGGTTGAGTCACCATCCCATGAGCTATTTAAAAGATGTGTAGATGTGGCACTTAGGGACATGGTTTAGTGGTGGACTTGGCAGCATTAGGTTTAGGTAGAACCTGATGATCTTACAGGTCTTTTCCAACCTAAACAATTATATGATTCTATGAAAGGGGACCTAGATGAAAGGATCCTTATGCTCTGTGCTGTACATGTAACTTTCACATTCATATAAATACAGTTTTTGTAGAAAAAGTTACAAGAGTATGCTTTGCACAAAGAACAGGCCAGTCTTTCCAACATGTATTTTTCTAGATTTAGCACCACTTCTAGATCAGAATCATATTTGTTGTAAAACTCTTTTTTTTTTTTTTTTAAATGTAGCTTGATTTCAAGTGATGAAAATGCAAATTACATCTATTTTCGTATCTATGTCTATTATCAATTTTATGAGGATTTTTACACAGCTATCACTCAGAGTTATTTTTAAATTTAGAGTTTTATTTACCTTTAATAATTGTAAATTCTTGGGGATTGGAACTGGATCATATTCTGCAGTTTATCATGTGAATATTTTATTATTAGTCATATACAAGGCCATTTTTGAAGTGAGGAAAGGTAGTTTTATATGGCTTTGTGTTAACTTGGAAATAATTAATTGTAGAATGATGTTCTATGTAACTGAAACTAGTAAATTATTTAAGGAAAATCATGACACTGTATGTCATCAGGAACTTCATTATGTTCATTTAACATGATAATACTTTCCCACCATCATACTGTGTTTTGAAACTCTGCATTTTACTCACTGACATTTTTCCAACAACAGTTAGAATTTGAAATGCTGAGAAGTCTCCAAAGACTTTTTTTTTGAAACAGACCTTCTTTTTAGAAATGCTTAATGTTTATGACAGTTTATAACTTCCATGCTTGATGCCACCTTTGACATATGACCTACTTAACTGATAGTTGTCAGCAAATAACACTTTGATACGTGTGTGTATATCAAGTAACTAGGGAAAGACTTATCCCAGCACATATACTGTTGCATTTTTTTATGAGTTCAAGATGAAAAATTCTGAGAGATGAAAAGATATACAGGATTTCATTAAACCCACCTGTCCCTGTAACTCTGCACTGAAAACAAGCAGACTGCCCCTCGGATGTAACAGCATCACGCAGTGGTATTATGACAGCAGGTGGATACACTGGCACTTCTAGCTCAGGAGAAACAACTTCTGGGACTAAAGGATAAGAAAAATATCATTTTTAAAGATGAAGAAGATCACACACGTGTTGACAATCTCATTTCACAGACACTGCTATGAGCATGGGAAACTCACTTTCCACTGAAAGTGAAGCTGAAGTTGTAGCAACTCCATAGTCATTTTTTGCTTCACAGGTGTACACTGCTGCATCTTCAGGAAAAGTTTCTATCAGCAATAGAGTATATTCTTGTGCATCATGAAGAAATTTGCACTTGAAACCTGGAGAAAGTTGTTGATCATCTTTGTACCAGGAGATTTTGGGCTGAGGTTTGCCTGATATCATAGCACAGAAGCGGGCAGGTTTGCCAGACTCCACAGTGGTTGGCTCTAGCTCCTGAATAATCTGAGGTGGCTCTGGAGCTGCAAATTACAAGGGAGTGATGGGGAAAGGGGAGGGGAGAAAGAATGACAGAGAGAAAACTCATTACTGATATTTATCAAGACTTTAAAAATATTAGCAAGGATTTTTTTTTTTTTTTTAATCTTATTATTCCCAAACTTGTGTGCCCATAAAAATCTGCCCTTTTCCTTGATACAGGGAATGATCTAGCGGGAAGTGCCTTACCATAATTAGCTGTGTTGGCCTAAGTGTTTTCTGGCAGAATGTGTCCAAGAATTGTTAGGTTGATTCCTCTGGCAATATGTATTTGTCCATATGAACAAATTACCTTTGTTTGGACTTGAGAATTTCCTAATCTAAATAAATACACTGGGAAAAAGAACTGCTATAGCATTTTCATCAGCTAGACAGCTATTTCAGTAGAGCAAGAAACACCCACGTACATGAGGATTTTGGTAGCGTTCCAGACATAAGATTCAATTTGGATTTAATTTTTAAATTTTATTTTCAGAGTTAGAATTTCAGAAAAGTTATATAGAAATCAGAACAACACAGGGTAATAGATACAGTCAAAGCATTGTTTTCAGGGACACATACCATTCACATAGAGAACAACAGAACTCCTATTCCGTCCTGCAACAAAAGTATATTCTCCAGCATCAGAGTAAGTGGTTTCAAAGATGCTCATTCGATGAACTCTCCTCTCCACCACATAACTGTATCTTTCCTCATATTGGAAGTTGATCTCAATACCATCCTTGTACCACTGTGGTTCAATGTCATCTTCATTGACTTCAAATTCAATTTCAGCTCTTTGTCTCTCAATGACCTTTGAACAAGTAGAATAAATATTAGAAATAGCATTTGTTTTTACAAATGGTCACACATTTCAGTTTCCTAGAAGGCGGCCCTGACCTTATGAATACAGATTTTTGTGTTAGGATTCTAACTGGTTAGATATGATTGCACTTCCTTTGCACTATTCTTTGAGTGACAAAGTTATGAAATATTTATTCTTATGTATAGGCCATACCTGAATATCTTTACGGACAGTTCTGATACGAATGTCACGACCTTCCACTATCAAATTGGCACTGGATGTGTTTCCACCTGCTACTACAGTGTACTGACCAGCATCAGACATTCTTGTGGAAGGAATGATGAGACGATGGACATACTTTTCTCTCTGAATTTTCATCCTAAGGACATCAGAAAAGAAAATGAGCAAGTTATTTCCTTGAAGAAAATACATAACAAAAGTCAATATAGTGTAGAAGCAATCATTTACCTGTCACCAATCTGGAGTTCTTGTCCATCCTTCATCCACTGGACGTGAATGTCAGGTTCTGAAATTTCACACTCAAAAATAGCCCTCTTCTTCTCCACAACCTTGATGTCTTTAATATGCTTCCTAAATTCAATGTGACGAGCTAGGGCAGAAAAAAAGTAGTATGAGTGCCATGATGCAATTTAAGCCAATAGAAGTCACTAAATATACCGAGAGGGCAAATACCTTCCACATATAAAGTGGCCGATGAAGCTGCTTTTCCAGCAACAAAAGTGTATTCTGCAGCATCACCAAAATGAACATTCCTTATGGAGAGGGAGTGTGTGAGCTTCTTTGTTCGTATCTGGCATTTATCAGTTGATTTTATTTCTACCCCATTCTTTAGCCATTTATATGAGATTCCTTCATAGTTAACAGTAACTTCAAATGTTATTGTATCTTTCTCTTCGGCATTGATGTCTTTTAGCATGGAGGTAATTAAGATGGCTGAAAGAAAAGAAATGGACATGGTTTGGGGTTTTTTGTTCTTTTTTTTGCTTTATTGAAACACATGTTAACTGGATCTGAGATTATTAAAATTGTTTAAGACAGATTCTGATTTTTGTTATAATTAAAAGGAAGGCTCCGTCTCCAGAATCAATGACAATTAAATTTCCCAAAACTTCCAAATGACATAGGAACCCATAATCTGTCTCCTATGGTGATTTGGAGTTTAGGCATGTTGGCCTGAACTTTCAAGGTCAGTGTTTCTAGATCTCTTTTAAAAATGTAATCAAGGCTGTTCAGGGTTATTTGAAAACTCCTTTACAGCAGTGCTGGTTTTGTCTGAATTGCACCAAGTGCATGTATTAACACAAACTCTATTATTGGTAACTGTAAAATATTCTGGCTAATTTAATTTTTACGTACGTTTTACGGTCAGAGTTGCACTGACTCTGTCATTTCCACAGACAAATGTGTATTCTGCAGAATCTTCACTGCTTGTGTTCATGATATTGAGCTGATGGAGTTTCCCCTGGACCACTATTTTGAACTTTTCACTCATTTCAATCTCCACACCATTTTTCAACCAGACAGCAGGCACATTGAAATGAGAAACTTCACATTGAAAAGAAGCGGTTTTGGTCTCAGGAATCTCAATATTTTTCATGGTCTTTGTGATGTGTATGGCTAAAAGGGGGAGGGGGGGGGGAAAAGACAAAATTTTTTTTAAAAATCAGTGTGTGTGTAAGACTTCAAAAAACCAAGAGTAACAGGCTATGAAGTGTCAGGTCAAGTTGTTCAATATGAGTTGGTCTAGCAATTCATATATTTACTTTCTTACAAACTTACAATACTTACTTTCCACAAACAGTTTAGCTTTACACTCAATTTGCCCAACAAGAGCTGTGTATTCCCCAGCATCAGCAGGAGATATGTTATGCAGCATAAGCTTGTGAACTTTCCTTTGAGAGATCATCTTGTATTTATCACTTTGTTTAAGCTCAACATTTTTGTGGAACCATCGGACTGGTACAGTGTCATGGGATACACTCAGTTCAAAGGAGACAACAGCATTTTCCAAAGCAGTCACATCCTTTGGCTTTTTGATGATCTTGACAGCTTGAGGAAAAAAATTAGCAAGATTCAGCAGTGTGTTTGATTTGAATTTCAAACCACACATTAAAGCAAATATTCAAACCAGATTGACTTACTTTCCACATGAAGTCTGGCATTTGCTCCTATCTTTCCAAGCTTAAAGCTATAAACAGACTCATCAGTGACAACACAGTGTTTGATTTTCAGTGTGTGAACAGTGCCTTTCACTGAAATGTCATATTTGTCATTTGATTCAAGTTCAACACCATTTTTAATCCACAGAGCTCCTTTCACGTCAGGGTGGGTCAGTTCTACAGTGAAAACTGCCTCCTGTGTTTCTGTCACAGTCAAGTTCTTTAGTGTCTTCTTTATCTTAACAGCTAGGGAAAAAAAAAAAACAAAAAAACAAAAAAAAAAAAAACAAACACCACACTTGACAAAATGGACCAAAAAATAAATATTATAGTAAATATAATCTTCTTAATAAAACTGAATCATGGTGATTAATTTTAAAACCTAGTATGTATATATTGATTTATACAGTTTCCAGTGAAATAGTGTGCTTGGGAACACAAAAAGTAACATTAACTTGTAGCAACCATGAGAAACAGGGAATTTTTTTTTTATATGTTTACTGCACAACTAGCAAAGAGTGAATTTCTAATACCTGTTAGCCTGTACCTTGAGTAAAAAGTGTTTTTATTAAAATACCATGCTAAATTCCAAGTATGAAGACTCCAAAGTAGAGTAAGCTTGTGTCACATCCTGCTCAGATGATGGTCTCTCACAGCTTGCTACCTCAGAAAGCACATCATAATATAAAAATATTTTCAAAATATGAAGAAAAATATGCTTGTATCTTAGGGCCTGACCCAAGACACAGTGAGTGATACTGGACTGAGTCTTAAAGACATCTTAAAGACATCAATTAGTTATAAAAAATACTGACCTTCAACCTTCAGTTTGGCAGATGTCTTTGAACTTGCTATTTGATAGCTATATTCACCCATATCATCCAGTTTCGTGACAGGGATATTGAGCCTTCTCTTTACACCATCAGATTCAGAACGGTACTGATCTGTCATAGGTAATGGTCTACCATTTTTTAGCCACTGGCCATCTGATTCAGGATTTGCCACTTCACATTCAAAAACAGCTGCCTGGGACTCAGCCACAGTCAGGTCAGTAAGGGGCTTTGAAATAGCACCACCTGTTGGGAAGCAAAAGAACATGTTTTTGTTGTGTTGCTGTTCAACATTCCCCCATCTGGAAATGCAACCAAGTGAAAAGTAGATGCTGGAATTCTTTGCCCTAATTTGCAGCATGCCCATAAATATTCTTGAAATATTAAGAATAGAATGTGACCTGAACATCACAAAAATATGTTTCTTACTTCTCTCCTAAGTTATTCATATTTATTATTTTTATTGTCAGCACACATATACTGAACATTCAAGACAAAAACTACTTTTTAATCTTAATTACAACAAAAGCATACTACAGCATTCCATATTTGGCTCTAATTTAGCAAAATATATTAGCACTTAATTAAAAGGGTTTTTTAATTCAAATTATACCAATCACAAAAAAGCAAGAACAACATAGGAAAAAAGATAAATTAAAAGACAAAAAAAAAAAAAGTACAGAAACAGCAGAATTGCTACAATTACAAAATACAGTGCTTTTAACATTGTTTTCAAGTCACAGTGAACTAAAAATCTTGGACTTTAACCCTACTAACCTGCTACTATAAGCTTTCCAGATGTTTTCTTCTCTCCAGCATAAAATACATATTCTCCTTCATCATCTTTCATCATCTTCACCACTGTCAATTTATGTATTTTGCCACGTGCTTCGATTTTATATTTAGGACCAGCCTTAATTTCTTGGCCTTTGAATTGCCATATTACATCAATTCCTGAGTGGGACAGCTCGACCTCAAAGGATACATTCTGTGTTTCAGTGCAGGTGATGTCATGAAGACCTCTAATAATCTGAATTTCTATTTAAAAAAAAAAAAAAAAAACAACAAAAAAAAAACCACATCACAAATATATTAGTTGTTTCCACCGTTTTGCATTTAAAGAAGTAATTTCACAAAGAACTGTGCATCTTAAAGGAAACCTACTTTCAACTGTGACATTGCAACTTGTTTCAGCTTTGCCAACCATTAGTTTATAACGTCCTTCATCTGATGCATGGGTTCTGGTAAGCACCAGCCTCTGCTTAGTGCCTTTACATACAGCTTGTACACGTTCATCAGGCTTTATCTGATGATCATTTAGGTACCATTTGGAGGAAGACACATCAGGTGCTGAAACTTTGCATTCGAGGATAGCTTTTGTTCCTTCAACTACGTGAACATCTTTTAGAGGCACCACTATTTCCACACCTGTCAAGTTAAAAAAAATATTAATCATGAAAAAACCTATGCCTTTAGAAAGTAATCCTAAAGGACCTAAAAATTAAACACACCTTCAAAATCATGATAATGACTTACTGTACACTGTGATCCGTCCAGTGGTTGACAGTCCAAGACCAGGAACATTAAAAGAGTAAGTTCCACTATCTTCCTTTGTAGCATCTTCTATCAGCAACATGTGTGACTGTTTATCCAACACAATGTGAATACGATCACTTGATTGAATTTCATGCCCATCTTTCATCCAGACAGCTTCCACATTTTCTAGGGAGACTTTAACTTCAAGTTGTACAATATCTCCTTCACAAACTTTTTGATCAGTAAGTCCTTGAAGTATAGCCATGGGACGAGCTGCGGAATGAAATGAAGTTAGTTGATCCTCATAACAGATAAGAAGGATATTGATTATTAAGGCAGTATGGGATATAGTAATATAGCTATAATATACAGAAGCTATAATATATAGAAAACATAAGTATTAGAAATGCTTACGCTTCATCTTCAGTTTGCAGCGAGTCCTTTTTCCATCAACAACAAAGCTATACTCTCCTTGATCATCTTTATTAACATCTTTAATAGTGAGAATTTGGCGACCACGGCGGGATGCAATCACATATTTATGATTGGAAGTGAGTTCAACGTCACCATGATACCATTTCCCCTCCACATCTTCTGGGGAAACCTCACATTCAAGTTCACCTGAGAAGGATTCTGGTACTTCGACATCCTCAAGTTCTTTAATGAACTCTACCACAGCACCTACAGGCAAAAATAATTACATTCATGAATAAGCTCAGATGCCCCTGATGAAAACATTTATTACTAAATAAGCCTCAGGAAATTTATCTACAGCGTAACCATTTTACATAAATATATCTCCAAACTTTCATACGGGATTCCAAGAATATGAAAGCAGCTTGGACATTTCTTAGTGCATCAGTTTAAATTGTTTTACTTCTTCCTGAAGCTGATTTCACTTCAACAGTACTGCATGGTACAGAGCTGTGTGCTTCTCACCTTCAACAGTAAGCTTTGCAGTAGTTTTTATGGATTCATCTTCAACCAGTGCACAGCTGTAGTCATCAGCATCAGACATTTCAACTGCTAGCACAGAAAGAAAATGAGCCTTTCTGTCTGAGTGCATCCTGTATTTCTCTCCAGAATAAATCTCAATTCCATCCTTAAACCATTTCACTTTGACAAAGGGTTCTGATGTCTCACATTCAAATGTTGCCATGGAGTCTCTCTCTTTAGCCACAATATCTTGTAACTTCTGGGTGAAGCTGATTAACTGCTTGGCTGCAAAATAATATGCAGTGAGTCAACAGTGCACTGACCGTATAGACTTAACACATTATGACAAGCAGTAGCATAAAAGTAGGAGAATTTAAATTACCTTGTACTAACAGGAAAGCATGGCTAGAAGTTTCACCAGCTATATTGAATGCTTTCACCATGATGCTGGCAGAATCATCAGAAGTCACATCTCTGATGACTAATTCACAGACATTATCTTCAGGCCAGTACCAATACACACGGTCAGTCCTTTCAATCTGCACACCATTTTTGAACCACTGGCACTCGGGGTCTGGTTTGCCCACCACTCTCACACGGAAGTGTGCATCTGTCCCCTGGGCTACAGTCTGGCTTTGAATTCGTTCAAATATCTTGGGAGCCTCCATGCTTGGACTAAGCTCAACCTTCTCTGGTTTGAATGTTGGAATGGTGATTTTGCCTTCAGGAGGAAGTGCTTTCTTCTCTTCCTCTGGAATCTCTTTGGTCCAGTGAAGAAGTTCTTCTTTTGTCTTTTTTAACATTTCTTCATATGATTCATCTTTTTTGCGAGACTTAAGCTCCACAGCAGTGATGGCTTCATAATAGCCCTCTTCTGTCCTACGCTTGAATTTACTACGCAGCTCTTCAGATTCCTCTGAAAGCTTCTCGTGAGTGATTCTTTCAGCCCTTTTCAGTTTCACCACTTCTTTGGTTGTTGCCTCTGCAGGTTTGTCTACCTTCTGTACCTCAAAGAGAAGTTTTCCAGGCTCTGTCACTACAGGCTCGTGTTTGGGTTCAGGAGCACGACGAAGAACAGATCTGAAGTCTTCCCTCTGCTGGATCTCAAGTTTCACCTTATGTTCAATAAAGCCTTCTGGATTCTCTGCTGTGACTCTCACCTCTCCTGTATCATACGATTTGCAGTCCACAATATCCAGGTAGTAGATTCCATCGTAACGGAGTCTAAACCTTTTGCTCTTACGAATAAGTTGTCCATTGAGGTACCAGTTGACCTTGGGCAAAGGATAGCCAGTCACACGGCAGCGGAATCGTGCTGTTTCACCTTCCAGGACTCTTGCAGGTTCAGGAACCAAAACAATTTCTGGTTTTTGTTTTTCCTTTTGGTCCACTGCAACTGCAGGAAGAGCACCTTCATGGGCCATTCTTTCTAACTCTTCAATTCGCTGCAGTCCCCTTCTGCCTTCTGGCAACTGGGATTCTTCCACAAGGCTTTTCTCATCCTTCACAATCAGAGTAGCAGATGTATGGTCTGTACCATACTTGTTAGTTGCCCTGCAAGTGATCACTCCACTATCTCTGGAATAGGCTACTCCATAGTCCAGGCTACAGTACCCAAACTCATTGATCATGCGGAGCCTGTTAGCTGCTTCCAAGGGTTTTCCATCATGCAACCACTCCACCACCATGGTTGGGTCACCAATTGGTGTAAGCCTGCATTCAAAGTGTGCTGGGCCAAATTGCTTGAGCCGTAAAGATGTGAGCTTTTTCTTAAAGAATGGTTTCTGTTGCTTTTCTTTGTCATATAGATCTCCTTCCTCCCATTGCTCCTGACCATAACGCAGATGGAGAGGCTCTAACTCTGGTGCTGCAATCTCCTTGGCTTTGTAAGTTCCTTTTGGAATGATTAACCTCCTTTCTGGTTCAGGTTCTGCATGTTCAACTTCAACATTTACTTTGCACCGAGTAGTGTCTCGCCCAGCTTTATTGATAGCAGTAGCAGTATACCATGCAGCATCTTGCCTGGCAGTAGATTCAATTTTAAGGGCAGCTGTCCCTTTGGTTCCCTCAATCCTGAAATATTAAAACAATTTTATTTAAACTTTTTTGTACTTCTTTGTCATTCACTTTTGCCCTTCTCCAAAATTAGGTCAAAGCCTCCAAAGGCAAATCTCCCAGGAACTAAACATGCTGTTTACATTTATTGATGTTTATGAGTGCAGTGCCTAAGAATCAAACAGATAAGGATAATAAAAAACAGCCTGGAATTCAATGGCAGTTTTGCCTGCAGAGGGCTTCAAAATCAGAGACAGATAAAGGTTCCTAAATCTCTGTTGTAAATGCATTGGCTTTGCAGAATACAAAATACACTATCTGGAAAAAATGGAGTGAGTCTTACAAAATATTTTATATCTCTTAGCCCTGCTGCAATGCAAAAGCTGTTAGCAGTTTCAGTAGCCATTGGACTAAGCCCTTAGTGAATCCCTTCTACGGAAGCAAGGGTGTTCAGCACACTGTAGGAGGCACTTTGCAGAATGGTGATTCTGGAAAGGAACTCCTTTACTATTTAAAGAAAATAGAATTGCTTACTTTATTTTGGGATATTTATGAGGTACAATGATGTCACTGTTCTTCAGCCATACAATGTCAGGATTAGGGTTACCAGTAGCTCTCACTGCCATCTCCAGTCTGGAGCCCTCTTTTACGCTAACATTCTTCAGCCTTTCCACAAAGTGTGGTCTGACTAGGTCTTCCTTAGCTGAAAGAGCAAGGGTAAGATATCACAAGAGGAACTGACGTAACCATGGTTTTTAATAAACACTCCTCAGTGTGCACAGTAGATACCTTCCACACTCAGTGTCATTGAGACGGAAGCTTTGCCTGCCCTATTCTGAGCAATTACAGCCCATTCTCCAGAGTCATCAGGCATAGCAGGAACAATGATCAGTGACTGGGTGCCATCTTCTTTAATAACTATTTTATGGGTGTAGTCATTAACCACTTGTTGACCTGCAGACATGCGTGAAAAAGAAAGTTACACTGAAAACAGTATCTCAACAAGATGTAAAACACATATAAAATTGGTTTTTAAGATTATTTGTTGACAACAATGAGGCTGATGTACCATTATGGAACCAGTATGTCTCTGGCATAGGTCTGCCAACAACTTTTAAGTCAAATCTTGCTGTCTGTCCTTGTGAACACTTAAACGATGTAGGTTTCAGCACAAAAACTGGCTTATATAGTCTCTCTAGTTGTCCTTCATCAGTTTCTTCTAATCTGCGGGCAGGAGAACGAGAAGGAGAACTGCGGGCAGGAGATCGGCTTGGAGAGCGTGGAGAAAGAGATCTGGAAGAAAAAGATAAGACAGATGTGTATGACATGATAAACAGAGTTCAGCTTTTGCCTTTAGTATAATTTATTTTAAAGAGGTTAATCAATTTATGTGAGAAAATGTGACAAAATTAATTTTTACGTGTAGTCACTTTTCTTTAGGTTTTTGATAGGAATTTGTACAGCTGAATAGCATTAGGATACTCCAGAGCCAGAGAAATTTGGGGGTTTAGGTACTGTACATATATGGATGTAATCCTGTGTAAGTCTGTGCTTGTGTGTATGCATATGGAGACAGAACACAGTACATGGCAATGCAGGATTTTTTCTGTCATAGAAATACAGCTATTTCAAGGGGCGGGAAATAAGAGTTGCACACAGTACTAAAACTCCAAGTGCAGAAGAATTTTTTTCCAACACCTGAATACTTTAAGAAATAAATATGGTTTCTGAGGTTGCAAATCTGATACTGTGGCTGGATATGCATGTGAATGATGGTACTCTGGGAACAGCACTGCTCATTAAGAAGGCAAATCAGACAAATAGTTGGCACATGAATCAATATAAACCATGAAAACCGCATTTAGAACTTCTCTGGATGTATGCAGACTCTAGTAACTTAAGCTGTTTAGTTGCTGTGTAAGGAGTTTTTGGACTGTCTATCACAGCAGACTGAAGTTTCATGAAATCTCTATACTACTGTGTACCTACCTATATCTTCTCATAACTTCTGGTCCTGGCATATAACCTGGAGTTGCTGTGGGTGCAACTGGCTCAACATAGAGTTTTGCTGAGCAAATTGCATTTCCTTTCATATTACTGGCAAAGACAGTATAAATTCCTTCATCTTCAGGTAAAACAACAGGCAAACGCAGACTGGCACTGCCATCTTGCAGAACTTCCATGTGGTAGTGCTCTCCATGCCTTATGCGCTTACCATCTTTGTACCATGCAATCTGCATGGAAAGAAACAGTGGAATACTATGTGAGCTCTCCTAAAGACAAAGATCCAGTAATAACTCACACATACAACATATTCTAACTTCCTATTTTTTCAGCTGATGCATAATCACACCCTATGTATATGTGTTAACACCAACATTTTTACTGGAAATAAGTAAGAACAAAGCAACACATTTTCACAGTAGCCTCAAACATGAGTTTTGGAGCTACAAACAGATATAAAGCCTGGACTTGTTACTGTGTTCTCCATTTTTGTGGACTAACTTATGAGATACTCAGAAGCAAGACCAACTTAAATCTAATGTATCTCTGAACTGTCTAACCAACCTAACGCTATTCTATTAAGTGACAAGGAAAATTCAGCTTGATTTGAAAACAAAAGACTGCATTTCCTTTGAGATTTGTTGTTTTCTATGCAGAATGTAGAACGTCTGACAATGAGATGCTAAGGGATTTTTCAAGTAGAGCACCAGATAGTATTTTAAATAGATTGATGTCACACAGGTCTGGGGTACCTTTGGCAATGGATATCCAGTCGTCTTGCAATGGAAAGTAACTCCTGTCCCTTCAAAGGTTCTGTAATTTTTTAATCTTAAATCGAAACCTGCTTCTATAGCTTCAGATTCAGAAATATCAACCATCATCTCCTCTCCATCTTCTTCAAGAAGTTCATCTAAGGTGGTTTTAATAATTCTGAGTTCAATTTCCTTGATAAGTCTTTCTTCAAAAGAAGAAATATGGAATTCCTATATGGAAAAACAAGATCATTAGTTCTGTGTGTCAGATAGTCACCTCATAAAGAAGTGATTTGTACTGGTAAAATGTAAGAATACAAAATGAGTATGGAGTGGTAGACATACCTCATCTTCTACAAAAGTTCTGACCATCACTGTATCTTTTGCCATTTTCTTCCTAATTAGGGCTTGCTCTTTTTCATACTCTTTTTCAAAGTCACCATATGAAATAGCTGGGGCTACCTCAGCCACTTTTGGTTCCTGTACATATGCAGTCACCTGAGTTTGGTACATCATTTCTTGTTGCGATTTTACGTAGGCATCATAATCAGCTAAGAATTAAAAACATATTAATTTTGATAAGTTTTACTAGATTGAATAGAGAAAACAAGTATAAACTTATTTTACTGGTTTTGGAGATTCAAGCACAGTTTCTGTCTCTTTAGCTAATAAAATACAAACAGTAAAAAATTACAAAGACCGATGCCTTCAGATGAGCTTTATAAACAGGTAAAAGTTTTACTGTGTTATTTAGGTGTTCTAGTTCTCAAACTGGAAACACACATAGAGACTATTTTACAGTTTCTTCAGTGTGGCTCTGTCTCCTTCAAACTTTTATGCATTTTTACAAGGTCAAAAAAAAAAAAAAAAAGAGTTGGCTTCTTTCCCTGTAATAGAACAACCTATTACTCTATTAACCTTAATAACCTCCTTTCCTCACATCACTCTCTGAATGTATTATGTTATGTAGACTGTTATGGACATCAACAGGAGAAAGTTCCTATAGCCACACATCCAAGGAAAGAATTTAAGGCCTTCAAAAACCTGATGTCAAATACTCTGTCTTGCAGATACAGAGCCACCAGATCTCCCTTTATGATTCCTGAACTGACCAAACAAAGCTGCAAAGACTTTGCAGCACAATTTAAAATGTATTTCCCTTTTAAAGTTAATCTTAATAAATATTTTTCTCATTTATTTAATCTACAATGTACCTTCTTCTAGTAAGGAGACCGTTGCAGAAGCTTCTCCATGTTTATTACGAACAACAATAGTATATTCTCCGGCATCGTCGGCAAAAGTCATTGAAATTTCAAGTTTGCATTCCCCGGTTTCTCTTTTGTAACTCACTTTGTATCTACAGAAAACAGAAAAGCACAAGCTCTCTATAATTCTGATGAACAGACTTTTTAGTGAACTTGCCTTCAGTTATAAAATTAATCAAGAATCACTCCTAACTTGTACAAGACAAAAAAAGAGAAACTTCTGCAGGAAATTCTCACTCAGTGAATCTGCAGGACAGTGTAGGAAAAGTAACCATGCTGAAACTAGAGTACAGGTCTATTTTCTTTCTGTTGTCACTAAAATAAATGGGATGCAAACAGCAGCACTGAAATATCAGAGATCTCATTATTAGACGCAGTAAAATGCTATCTGCTGTGTGCACATAGTTTTTCCTAATATGGGTCATTATAGCACAATATATTTCAAGAATGTTACAAATGTGTTATTCCTCTGCTAGAAGGTGTGTTGCTTTCTATATTTGTATAGACAGAATGCAAACACCACATAAACAGAACAAAAATAAACGCAAAACTGATTTGTGTTTAAGGATATGTAGCATTGCTCCTTTTATGGTCTTTTGAATAATATAAGTTTTAAAGTATATTTTAAAACTTAGCAGTCTTCTAAAGCCTCACATTAAGACATGATCCTATGATTTTCCCATTTCAAAAATAAAATTTCATTAAATCAGTGATGTTGTTTGGCTCAGCATCAATAAGGGAATCAAAACTAAGGTACTGTCAATTAAATATTCTTAGAAGTTATGTTTAAATAGTTACTGTGCATTATATTCAAAGTACCTGTAGCCAGTCGTTAGAGGAACTCCACCTTTTTTCCAGTAGACATGTGGCTTTGGGTTGCCCCCTACTTGACATTCAAAAATAATGCTCCCACCTTCAATTAATTTATGTACTATGGGTTTTCTTATGAAGAAAGGAGGTATGGGTTCTCCTGATACTTCCTCTGCTGCAGCAGAGACATCTTCCATTACAATGTCCTTTGTCTCCACATAGCTGAAATAAGATTTCAGTGCAAGTAAGTGAGCTGATGTATGAAGCTCTTATAAACAGAGTCCAGGAAACTAATGACCACAGTAAGAGCAGTCTGTTTAGAAAAGTAACTTTACCGTTTCTCTTCTTTAACAGCCTTCTCAGAAATGGTTTCTCGAGTCTCAATTTCTTCTGAAACTGAAAGGCAAATATGATATAGTGGATTTTAAAATCTTTTAATAGTGCTTAAGCAGCGAGTTTAGTTGACACAAAGAGAGAGAAGGTTAAGTAGTTAGTTCACTCAGAGGGCCCGGTACTTCCACTGAGGAAGCAAGAGTCCATCAGGCCATAAGTGGCCTTTTTCCAGCCCTGTTAACTAACAGCCCTAGAATACAATTCAAGGCATATATTCTACTTGGGAGCTGACAAAATGTCTAAATTACATTACAAGTAATATGTAGTTAACAAAATTTATAATTTTCCTACAATGATAAATACACATACCTTTCACATATAATTGGCAAGATGTGCTGACGCTCCCAGCCTTATTGGTAGCAGTGCAGGTAAATCTTCCACTGTCTTCTGCAAAGGCTTCACGAATCACAAGGCGAGCAAGCCCTGCTTTGAAAGTGATCTGGAAGTCCATTGAGCTCTCAATCTTGTAGTCTTCCCTGTACCATGTCACAGTAGGCTGAGGATGACCAGAGATATGGCACTCCAGAGTGACAGACTCGCCTTCAGTCACAGTCTTATTTTTGAGGCCCTGTATGACAAAAAAATATCACAGTCAGTATATATTTTCACTATTAAACAACTAAAACCCATTTGAATGGAGAATTTAATGTCTACTTCAAAACAGTGTTCTGTTCAGCAGTGTACCCAGGAAAAAAAGATACATTTTCCAAAGGGAAGTATTTGAAACTGTATTTGAGATCCCTGAATGTTACTGTTATTAACAGAAAATGAAAAGGTACATTGATGTTTATGCAGATCATGGTGAGAAATTGTTTCATTGCAGCAAAGGTCAACCTACTATGTGACATAATATTGAAGAATCACCCCGTTACAAACATTGAGGATAGTGTGTATCAGAGATAAACTGTATGTCTGCCAGTCTAATACAGAGAGAGATTACATAAAGCCAAATTTTCATGGTTAGGTAAAAACATAGTGTAACTCTTCTAATCTACATACAAATTACTTACCGAGACTAAGGTGGGTGGAGTAGCAGGGATTTCTGCAGGTACAGGAACTCTGGCAGTTTCTGTCACCTAGGATGTTTAAAGAACAGTAAATAAACACCTAACAAAGCCAAGGACATAAACAGAAGAATTTAGATAAGAAAATAAATTAGGTAAAGAGAGCTCTTTGCTTGTCATAGGTAAATATTAGGTCCTTAGAAGGATTTGTGTAAAACAACAAAGAGATAAAAGTCAGCAGAATGCTGTAAAAGTGGAAAATTACAATGAGAAAACTGAGACTATGCTACATTTTTAAGATGAAAGTCAGTCAAAGTGATGCAAACTTGCTTACTAACATACCTTTGCTTCACCTTCTTTCCTCGACACCAAGTGTTCTTCCCACACTGCTTCACCTTTAATGCTTACACCTGCCTCTTTTCTAGTCTCAACATCATAGCGACTTTTATAGGCTTCAGCAGCCTCCCCAAAAGGAAACTGTGGAGGGGCAGCTGGCTCTGCTTTTATCCTGACTTCGTGTGGCTTTAGCTGAGGTGGTTTCACAGGCTTGGTGATCTTTTGCGCAGCAGTAGTAGCTGATAACTCTTTTTCCAGAGTAGCCATGGCAGATCCAGCTATTGAAACCTAGAGAACAGAAAAAAAAGTTACAGCTTTGTTGTTCTCTTGTTTTCAAATGAAACAGTAAATTTCCTGAGCAATCTTGCATATGCACCAGTTCCTTCCTTAGTTACTTTTTGTTGACATCAAAGAAGATAGATAGATTAGATAGATAGATTAGATAGATAGATAGATAGAAAAATGAATTATAATTTTAGACTGAAGTAGTAGAATTCTAGAGATATAATATCCTTGTATTATTTTTTATGTGTCTAACATTCAAATATTTTGGTTTTTTACTTTAGAATTTGTTCTTTAAATGGTCAAGAAGCTCTTAAGTCCACCAGTGAGAAATGTCCTCTAAATTTATTCACTTGAGGCCTTAGCTTTCCATTTGATCAGACTGATACTGCAATAAACAATACTACTAATTATGTAACTGTCAGTGATTAAAATAATCAAAGAGATTTCAAAATGCTATTGTAGGTGTAATAACTTTGGAAAATATACATAAATCTTTAACGAAAAATATTTTAGGTACTTTTTATAGTGTTTAATTGTGTTTGAGAGGAAAAAAGTGCATTTTTAAAATCCAGGTGAAGAGAGAAAGTATGCTTGAATGAGGAAATTAATTAAATGGTAACTTTCAATATTATATGAAGGAGTCAAACAGAATGGAAATGATAACATTAAAATGGATGATGTCATATTATACAGTCTGGATTTTTCCTCTTTCAAAATCAGCTTAATATGTTGTAATCTGCAAGGAAGAAAGAAGCACTGTTTTCAATTTGTGATGCACATAATAAGATTGTAGAGGGATACTTCTGCTCTTTATAAAATGTAAGTTGCATGAGAAAAGTTTACGATTTCTCTGCATGACATGAAGTATTGAAGCTGCATCCTTAAACAGATTATAAGCTTGTTTAAATAACTAAATTACAAATCACACTTTAGCAGTCCATATATCTGTTTACAACACTGCTTTTTATTATTCAAAGAAGGCAACAAAAACTACTGCAGAGAGTATACAACTCTTCTTCTTGGGAAAGAACCATACTGGAGGAGAGGAAAAATCAACTGGAATGGGTGACCTACCAGGTATTAATAAACAAGAATGCTGGTCATCTTGGCTACAGTTTTCACTACTTACCTCATACGTATGATCTGGTTTAGGAACAGCAATCTTTGAGACTGTGAAGTGAGGACTTGCTGTGCGGGGTCGCGGATGTTCAATGTGAATTGTTTTCTCAGTTTCTGTTGCTCTTTTTATCTATGCAAAGCAATGAAAAAAATTGTCGAGAACGTGATGCCACTCTCCAAACTGGAACAGATTTTACTGGGATGTAGTTTTTGGAAAAGAATGTAATGTAAACCGAGACTAACCTCTGTTGATAACTGAATTTCCTTCTTTTCAGTAGCTGCGATATGTTTCTCAGGAGGAACATAGACTGTTTTAACTTCTTTAGTGACAACATGACGTTCTGCTGGGGCCTCAGCAGCATGGTCTGTAACAGCATGCTCTTTATAGCCATATGCCAAAGTTTTCTGCTTTACATAAGCTTCATCTGCTTGTTCGGGTTCCCAGGGTGATCGAACACGTGCCTGATCAACTGCTGCAACAACTGTAGCTACAGCTTCAGCCCTTTTTCCAGCTTCGGTCTACGGATAACATTGGCAGAATTTATACAAATATTCATCACTATACTAAAGGCTTGCATATATGGAAAATACTTATAAATACAATGTTCAGCAACGTATATTCCTGACAAAGAAAGAGTGCATAGATATGCAAAATTAATAATGTAAACATCAAATGTGTTCACCCATAAATAGGTTTCACAGTAGATTCAAATACAGACTTTTTTTTTTTTTTTTTAGCTCTATCTGTGCATATTCAGAACATAGAGCTATGCTTGCGTGCTTTACATATATCATTATTTGTATGCAAGCCTACTTTCAATACTTCATAGTCACAATTATGGCTACTTGTCTAGGAGGCACATAATTTTAAAGTCAGTATAGTCATCAGCTCCATATAACTGTTGGATGCTACTAAAAATGTAGAGAATGTGTCTATCATCTGATGTGAATGTATTTACTAAGGAATATACCCATAAAAAATTTCAGCTCAGGCATATCTATTAATTTGGTGATAATCTATTTTACAGGATTTTACAAAAGAAAAACTGAGCTTTCTGAGAAATTATAAAGAATGCATTTGTATCAGGACTCTTTTTTGTTTCTAATAACTTATAAATACTGTCAACTTCTATGTTATCAGGATCCAAATTTCTGCCCAATCAGCAAACAGCAGGTAATAGGATGATTACTACTACTAGTGTTTATTATTATTATTGTCATAACTGATCTCAATGTAGCAACAGATCATATGAAATGTATGACTTGTAGATGGGAAAAAAACTAACAGATAATTTCATGCTGATTTTAAAATCATTATCACCTTAAACTAAAAAAGCTTAAGCAAGGCAAAAATGTGATTGTTTACAGATATTTAGGTAATAGAGACCTCTTATTCAGTATCACTGCAGATCTCACAATTATTGTTTATACCAACTTGAATTTGACCCTAATTTACATTATCTAAAAAGTAGCTCTTAGCAGTCTGACTCCCCTGAGTGAATATTATATGCTATGCTCTTTTATTATATTTTATAAAAGTATTTTAAGAATGTACAATACTATTTCTAACAAAGTAGATACATAGACTTTAAATAAAAGCTGTTGGCAACTATGTTATTCTTACACATATGACAGCTCCTGGCTGTCTTATAATAGAAAAGCTTTTCTGCTGCGAGAGTCCTACTGGAACAAAACTGTGTCAACAAGCATCTGATTGTCAGAAGTAATAAACTGGACACACTTGAATGGATGTTAAAGTTTGCATTGTAGAAAGAACAATACAATTAAATCTTAATAGAGAGAGGTTGCTTCATCTGACAACCATAAGATTGCAAGGAACCCTCTTGTAGAAAAAGATAGCAGCATCAGAAATTTGAACATTATTTGAAAGTCATTGGTAGGGAGTAGGCTTTCACAGAGAAATCTGACTGTAGTCATTAAAGAGGCATTTCCTAACAGAGTGAGGCATAAACCTCTTTATCACTAGAAAGAATCACACTGACTCTGTTACTTGACAATCATCCCACTTGATGGGTATATTATCATGAATTAATTTGAGGGCATTCTATTGTACCCAAGTAAGTCTTAAAAGGTGAGGTCTGCAGATAAAACAAATTGTAACAGTGCATTTCACACCTGCAACAGCTATATTCACCTGATCATAAGTTAGATGGATTTGTTCTTGCTTGGCTGTAATTTCTTCTCTAGTTCTGGACACTGTGATTGGTGCTTTGGTTTTATCAGTAGCAATTATTTTCGGAACTACAGTAGTTTTCTTAGCTTCCTTTTTAATCTAATTATTATAGCAGAAATAAAAGTTTCAGTTACATATGATCTGGAAAGATGTTTGAACAATGGGAAGGCATTTGGGAATGGGAACAGGGAAGGACAATTAAGAGGTTAGATCCTTGTGCACTGCACGCAGCTTTGTATTATATGTACACTGATAAGTATTGTTACATCCTGACACCTATTTAAATAAAACTAATGATTTAAAAAAAAAAAAAAGTTAAAATGCATTTCAAGTCCATTCCAAAGGTCAGTCAGAAGAGAACTGGGGTCATCCTATTAATTAAAGCAGTTAGGACAGAAAGGTAGAGGTGGAATAATATAGTCTAATTAGCAGTACTTCTAAAAGTTTGTAAGTGGAATAAATCAGATAAAATGAGCTGGAAATGTATGGTTAGTATTTTTTTGAGGGACACATAAGGTTTATAAAGAAGAAAGGATAGGAAAACAAATATGTTTTTAATAGTTCTATTCACCTTTTCATGGGTTATGCTCACTTGTTCTTGTTTGGTAGCAATTCCTTCTTTACTTTTCGATATTATGACCGGTGCTTTAGGTTTATCAGCGGTAATTACTACCTTAGGTACAGAAGGTTTGATATCTTCCTTTCTTATCTAGTTTTTATGGTAAAGAAAAATAATAGTAATTAATTATGCCTGTTGCCAAAATTATACATCTTTTTGGGAAACTGGGATAAGGTTTCAGAATGTGTATCAGTAAGAGAAAAACATCACCTGAGAAATGGAATAATTCCTTTGCACAGAACAAGTTATAGACTAGCTGAATGATGTGTATTCAAAGTCATTAAGATATCACATTAATCTGTGTGTGAAATAGAGAAGAATCTACTTCCTAGTTAATTGTGATATATCATTGTTATGTTTTGTAGAAAACATTTGCATAAAAATAAGTATTACTGACTTAATATTTATTCTCATGGGTAGATGGAACTACTTCATCAGTTACTCCATCAAACAATCGTTCCACAATATGGCCTAGTAGATACATTCAGTCCTCATACAAATATGAACTTCACTAAAGGAAACTCCATAGGTACATATCATACCGTGAGAAGTAACCTTTATAATTTATCTTCAGAAATCTAACTTCAGACAAAAAGCAAAGGTCATTAAGCATCAGATGAAATTCTGAGCACCCTGGCAATAAAAGCCATAATGCTCAAAGGTTCTGTAGGAAGGGCAGCTGCACTATTCCTCTGTAGACAGAGCTGCCATAAAAGTCAGTAGAACTGGACCTGTAATACTGGGCCTACATCTGGAATAATTTGTTTCATAAAGTTTTCAGTTAGTAATCGTCTCTTCATGAAAAAGCAGAGCAAAGGTTTTTAGCACATTCAGTGAAAAATGAGGTTTTATGAACTTAGTAGAGTGTAACAATGATTTAAACATCTGTAACATTTTTTACCTTTTCATGAGCAATGTGCACTTGCTCATGTCTGGTAGATACTTCTTCTCTAGCTCTTGATATTCTTTCTTGTTCTTTGGCTTTGTCTGTGGCAATTATTGCTGTTGGTAGTGGAGTTTTCTCTGGTTCTTTTTGTATCTGAATGTTTACAAATAAAGAAGTTTAAATTATATATTCTTTAAAATTCTAAGGTCTGTGATTTTCGATACATTTGGAAAAGAAGATACAAATGAAAGGGAGGAAAAATGACAAACTCTGGATTTCAAAATCATCTAGTCTGGAAACAACAGTTACAACATAAACAGACTTTTTATAAAACATATATACATTTAGCATAAGAATAATAAAACATACCACAAATGCTTGCTTTGCTACTGAAAGCAGTAATAAAAATATTGGATCAGAGAAAAACTGTCCTGCATCATAATCAGTTTGAGAAAGTGTAGGATGTTAAAAACAACTTTTGCACACCTCTCACTTTGCCAAGAAGTTCATGATGTAATTTGCACATAAACATGTAAGGTTTTGCTCAGGTGGATTTCTGTTTCTTCGTACTTTAAAGGTAAGTTACACTTTCTTCCTCACGTATTTCAAACACAATGCAAATGTAACTATTTTTCTAGAGCAAGAACACTTTCTCTATAAAAGCTGGTCTTCCATTAAATTACATTCGCCTGATAAAACACATGCTAACATAATCTGAAATCAAATCAGTATTTTCAAAATTTATTTCAATGCAGAATGAGTTTTTCTGACCCATTGTGCTGCCAACAAAGCAAGCAGGCTACAAATGGCAAGCTTAGAAAGAAAACCAGGAAAAAAATATGGAAAATTTAAGAGGTATTTCCTACTTGTCAGATCTGTAAATGATTGAGAATACTATCTAGTAAATCACTATACAATATATAAAAAAATAGATTTTTTTTCTAAGTTATTATTTTGCAAGTTTATCTATCACATTCTTAGGTATTAATAATGGAATTGAAATAAAAAAAAAATACAGTCATCATCAAGGAGAGACAGAATGATAGCAGTGTAAACTAAAACTAATGTATATAAAAGGAGAAAATAATATTTCAGTATGCCACTTGTCTTGTTCATAGGCTTGTCTTTTTTTTGATGGGATATTAGATTTTGAACAAGGTAGAGTATGATGATCATTGGTAACATCTGTATTCACCTTTTCATGAGAGATGTGCCTTTGTTCTTGTGAAGTAACAATTCCTTCTCTAGTTCTTGATATTACTGTTTGTTTTGTAGCTTTATCACTGGTAACTACTACCGTTGCCTCCTTTCTCATCTGATTTTTAAGCAACAAACAAACAAAAAAAGGCTTAAAATTCATTTTAACAAATTTGTCATCAAAAGAAGAGAAGAAAAAATAAGAGAGGTATGGTAGTGAAGGAAAAATAGTAAGAGAGAATTATTTTATTCCTAGTGGGGAAATTATAAATAGGGTATTAGAGGAGAAACTTCATCAGTGTAAGAATAATGTTAGAGAATAAATGATAAGGGAGAATACAGGATCACTTTCATAGAAGGCATTCTTAAACTTAAAAGCAGTTTAAGAATAATTAGTTCAATCCTGCTATGATGGAAAGCAAGGGACTAAGTGATCCATGAGCATTCCTTTACAGTCCAGATGCTCGATATGAGTATGCATGCTTTTGCAGTGCACTGGGTAATATCTTGTTAATTCCTCACGGTGAATCATGCCTTATTTGCATGTTGGATAAAGGGGAAATCATAGAGTGTCTGTGCTCTATTTCTACCTGCTCCCGAACAGGTTGAACGTGGACTGCAGTCATTGCTGTCCTTTTAGAAGTTTGCTCTACAACACCTGGAGGTGGTTCTCTCACCATGGCTTGATCCACAGCAGCAACAACCGTAGCAACAGCTGCTGTTTTTTCACTGTCCTTTCTCACCTATATTAGTCACATCAAAAGACATTTTTTCACGTTTTGCATACATTCAGAAGCACAAAACAAGTTACAGAATGTTGCAAAAAAGCATTTAAATATTTGCAACAGAACTCACTCAACAGCAGATACACACACGTTTTTACACACAGCCTCTTGGACTCCATTTAGCACATAGAGCAAAACCAATGCTCTTTCCAAAAAATAGACTTTACCTCTCTAGCACCAGCTGCCACCTCACCAGCAGTAGCACCGCTAACGGTAACTTGTTCTTGGACCCCATATCTCCCCTCCCATCTTTCTTCAGTTCTTATTTGGGTAGCACTTGTAGATACTCTTGTTTCCTTCATCTGAGCTTCTGTGGTTGCAGTATAACCTTCCTGCTTCCAAGGAGGAAGGACTTCGGCCCCACCTGTTGTCACTACATGTGTTTTACGGATTGGGGATGGAGATTTCACTGGTCTAATAGGTGAGGTGGAGATTCTTCCAGCAGGAGAAACTGATCTAATGGAGAAATAAGGTATTAACAAAATCAATGTAGTGTCATACAAGGAAAACTAAACAAACAACTTCAGCCTGAACTTGAATTCATTCCCCATTTAGGGCATTCTTCAGTACTTTGTAGTTTAATTTCTAAAAGTTTTTGAGGTGTTCTACTTGTAAATTACACTTATCTGTTTTCAACATTATGTCTAATGTGTCTTTTTGTCATACTCATAACTGTAACACGTTTTTGGAGTAGCTTAGTTAGCTTTCCAAACAGAAATCAGGGCAAATGTCAAAGGGCATTTTTACTGAAGCACATATATTTAAAATGTAAAAATACATTATTAATTTCCATTTACTCTATCTTAATTCTCCTAATGGGAATAATATAAAAGTCTTACAGGCTGTGGGTAGTACATACTATAGTTGTGGTCTGGTCTCGTAGAGAGACAAAATGATTAGTGTAACTGCTCTTTGTAAAAATATCTTGTGGCAGCCACCTCGCAATAACTGTATCTACTCCTGCACCACATCGCATTTCCACAAGTCATCCATACACGCGCTCAGATTAGGGCCTGTATTTTTTCCCATACTTACATTTACAAATCTCAGACAAAATAATTGATAGTCACTTGGAAAGTGCTAGTTTCTAAATTCTGATATTCCAAAAATTCCATTCTAATCCTAGCACATAGTTTTAAAGCATTTTTCAAAATGCTTTAACAGGCTTTCTAACTTGGATTTTCTTTGAGAGGAATTTTTTTATGCTGTACTTCCCAGGTAACATTAACAAATTGCAGCAGTAGGGGGCAGCAGCATCATATTAATTTTTAGATTTATTTTCTAATGTACTGTATTTCTAAAAGGGGGTTGAGTAGCAGGGGAGTACAAACTTCTAGTTCCATATACACTCTAGATGGCACTATTGAATTATTCTTTTATCTATGCAGTTAGGTATTGCTAGTTACTACCAATCCATTTCTTCCTCTCCTTGCAAGTTACTCTCAATCAGACAAAATTCAACAGCCTACTTAGCTCTGGCAATTTAAACGGGCCTCTTCGGAGCACTCAGCTTGGAGCCATTCCTTCCATGATGATGGTTCTTCAGGATGCTGAAACTGCAGGACTTCCAAATCAATCTTCTCTTTACCAGCCTCTCAGCACAGACCTCCTGGGATCTCCCAGACCACCAGCCCTGCTCCTCAAATTCCTCACTTCCCCTCTAAAGTCATTTTATGCAGCGGAGCTAAACTTCATTTTTCCATAACCACATTTACCTTGCCTACCTTCAAAACATTATTTCTGCAGTCATTACCAGCACACACATAGAACATGTGTTCACATTTTTTCACATATCCTTCCATTCTGTTTGCCACTCATCACAGTGTTATTGCTCTTTTCTCTGTTCATCTAAAATAGTCAAGGGCTCTATTGTTTTCTTCTTTTTCATCATGAATGTGGACCTTTGAGTGCTACTTCATTTGTATGTAGAGCAATCAAGTGGGGTTTATTCACTAAAGGATTTTCTTCCATATGAGAGAGAAAATTTACATAAGAGACGCAGTTCTATTGCAGTGGCAAATACAGCACATCATACCTCACCATCAGATTAAACTCAGTATCAAGTCAGTGCATTCTTACATTTTATACTATGCTCTCATTCTATAGCATTGCTGCTATATGTGAAAGTGATTCAAAAAGCAATCCTATTTGAAAGAATAAGTTTACCTTACTGGTGAGGGTGTTGGTGCTCTGACATGTCTTACAGGTGATGGTGATTGTCTAACAGGTGATGGTGATTGCTGTCGTGCCATTTGTGCTTTTGCAGCAATTATTGGTGGGGTTGGTGATTTTGACGTAGGTCTAGGAGGCATTCGTGGAGGTGCTTTGTGTGGGAGCTGTTGGGCTGTCACACCTTCTATGACCATTTCAACACTTGTAAGTGATCTGGCATCAAAGTGGGCTTCAGTCTTCTACAATGAAATTAAGAAAACAAGTCAGAGAAACTGTTCAAGTAATCATTCACATTTTAGCCTTATCTGTTTAGTTTTGGAAAAAAAAGAAACAAAACAAAAACAAAAACAAACCCTAACCTTTTCAATTCTGGCTTGTCTTGTTTGTGAAATCTGAGCAGTCGAAACAATTGTCTTTGTCTTTTTAGCAGGAACGGCTTCTTCCTCACCTTTTGGAAGAGAAAACACGGTCAGGAGAATTGCATATGGCAACAAACAATAAGCTGTTGCAGAAATAAATGAATGGTCAATTCCAATTATATACAAAAGTATATAAAAAACAGAGACAGAATTAAGCAATCATCTGTTTTTCCTGCAATATCTACAAGCAAATAACTGTGAAGATAGTTGAAATAATATTTCTGAATAACTATGTCATTAGGAAAAAAAACCAAACACAACAAACAAACCAAAACAAAACACATTTATTCTAGATTCTTCAGAATCAGTCCTGGATCTCAAATGACTTCCCAGTCTGGAAGCCTGACAGGTGAAATTCAAGACAAGCTGCTCTGCGTAGGATGATTCACTGCTACAATTGTCTAAGAACTGTTTTAATCCTTACCAGGCTCATTTACAAGACCATGTAGAGTTATGCAGTCTAATACATCTATTCTATCAAAGCCAGCTTACAAATATAACTTTGAGAAATCTACAGAATGTAATGAAAACTGACAGTATCCCACACTTTTTTCTGTCTATTGTATCCTCAGTTTAAAGACCCATTCTGGATAAAAGGTCCTTTTAAATTATCAGACAAAAATCTTTCACAAATTACACCAAAGTCACTGCTTTTTCACAGCAAGTTAGTAACTCCTGAGACAGAAGTTATAAATGAACTTATTGATATCACTTTGATTAAGTGGTGCATATTGTGCCATTACAACAATAAATGCTCTCTTATGTACATGGCTTGCAACTTCAAGTCCGTTACCTTGAATTAGCAATTCAGCTGTTGAAGTAGCACGTCCCACGTTATTTGTGGCATTTACTGAATAGGTACCGGAGTCTTCGGGATATGCTTCTGCAATTATTAAGCTGTAAAGGTCTCCTTCTTGTAAAATTTGAAAATCGGGGGAGCTTTGGATTTCTACTCCATCCCGATAGAACTTCACCACAGGTGTAGGGATTCCAGTCACTCTCACGTCAAGTCGAACTTGACTTCCCTGCCTTGCAGTCATGCTCTGTAGTCGTTGTGCGAAGTTTGGTGGTGCGGTTCCAGCTGTAGTTTTATTGAAGAAACAAATAGAAAGTAACATCTGTTAAAAGGAACTGTAAGGGCTAGAAGTCTATTTCTCCTTCACATGCTACTGACAGATGATACTACCGTCTCAAACATTCAAAACATTGAGTTGATTTTCCAAAATGCAAACACCCTGAATTTTTTTTTCATGTGTTTAAAATTTCTGGTATTTCTGATTATGTCCACAGTTGCAAATGTTTTAGAATTAGAGATACCTTGATTATAACCATAGGTAGCAACCGCAGCCTCTTGAGTATGGACCTTTATGTGAGTTATTCTGTTAAAATCCATTTATATCATTAAATATTAAGAGCTCCATCCTGCAGAACTTTTTCCTTTCTTCTATGTGCAGTTTGAATGTAGCCAGTAAGACAGGGCATATGAGCAGAAGAATGCAGGGCTAAATCAGGAGTTTATAATTGCGATTAAGAGTTTATAAAATCAAGATTAAACTGTATACAGTTAAGGTATAAAGGACGTTGTTAGAAATTACTGGTGAGAATATATGCTGAATTCTACACTGCTTTAGGAAAAGGAATTTGGTTTGCTATTTCTTTGCTGATCATGTGCTTCAAATCCAAATGTTTTTCACTATCTGTGACACTTTCTCACGGAGCAGAAAGAGGCACTTTTCTTTAGATGCTTGATACCTGTGACAAGTAGCTCAGCAGTACTAGTTGCTTGTCCAGATCCATTGGTGGCTTGTACGGTGTATCTTCCACTGTTTGCTTCTGTCACGGTGGGGATCACCAGTTTAGCGCGGCCATCACTAAACGAGATCTGCACACCGGGCAGAGTTGCAGCAGAAAGAACCTGGCCATCCCGATACCAGCTCACCTCAGGAACTGGGAAACCTAAAGAAAAAGAAAAACAAAAGGAGATTAAAATGCTATGATATGCCAGATATTCAAACTTACCATAATAGTCACTCACGTATACAACAGATATAGCGGAGTGTAATGGCATAGGCATAGATCTGTTTATCTGTCTAGTGATACACTGGTAAAGGAACTTCTTTTTAGAAAGGTCTTTAAAATACACAGAGCAACAGGACAACTGCACAGGCTACTGTATTTAGGAAATCACTTTCATAATGAGTGGACTGTAGCATTTGGCAATGCTTTTGAGGAATAGAAGTTCATCAAAATTATGAATTCATTTCACATGAGGTATTTATTTGATAGTATCGAGGTGGTATTGCTTACGGCTAACAAAATTATCCTGTCCAATAGTTTGGAGACAAAATAAAAATCAGAACTTTCAACCCAGTTAAGTAGTTGTCCTCACACTAACTGATTTTAGAAAATGAACTGACAGAAAATTGAGTATTGCAGACATTAATATCAAGTGCTATTAATGTGTTTGGGTTTTGCTTCTTTTTTTCTGGAGTGAATTCTGTTTGATGGAAAACAGTCAGTTGGAATCAGCTGATCTTTTGTTGTTCAAATATATTATTCTTTTTTTTGTCAGGGTCATGAGCAAGACTTCTGATCAGAAGAGTTTCACTTATATCTACAGCTGGTTTTTTGGCTTTAAATGATGATTTTAGATTCCTAATAGAAATTTTCTCCCTAGAGTTCTACTCAGCCAACTTTACTGAGCAACTGAAATCCATTTGATTAACAGGTAAAAATTTTATATGAGCCACAAAAGGAGAACTAATTTAAGGAGACAGTTACAGCTCAAAGTCTTTTCTGTAGTTCTAGAACATCATTTCCACAAAATTTAAATCCCTGCAAATTTACTTCATGTACTTTTCCACTCAAGTCAAATCATCAACTGCACTGCACAGGGGCTCAGGAATGAGATCTGAAGCTGTGCTTACTACAGCTGCTCTAATTTTTCCTGTGCCACTCCCTGTGGTTTGGAAAACCCCAGGACCACAGAATTCTACTTCCTTTTCAAAGTATCCATATAAACTAACTTAATTATTTGGGGGGTTATTGTGCCAGGAATATGACTGTGTGAGACTAAAATGAAAGAGAAGCTGAGCTATGTAGACTGAAGCTTTTACTGAGTGTCTGCAGTCACAGCAGACTTGGTTAGTGAAGTTTTAAATTTTATTCATACTTGAAAAACTGATTTTTAGATATATGTAAAATAAAACACAACACACACACACACACAGAGAATGTGGCCAGTTTTAGAGAGGATTAGAAATCAAAAGGGTAGAAGTACATTTAAGCATTGTTAATTTCACAGATGGAAGTTTTCAAACAGCCCCAGTGGGGCTGGTATAATTCAGTTTTGTACTACTGATACAACTTGGGCCATAGAGTATCCAGCAGATCCCACTGATTTCATCTAGAGCTATGTGTCTTCAACATTTCTGTAAATGAGTTTCAACATGGTTTAAGCTAGGCAACCAAAAATCATGCTGTCAATAGTAAATTTCTTGAAACATTGTCAAAATGTTTTATTTTCTTGGTGCAGCAGGAGTTTGTGTGGCAGGTTGAACAAGGCCTACATTTTTAAAAATGGAGACTATTTTGATGTCTCAAACTGGTCTGTTCAAGGGATGAAAAGTTAGAAGTAATTTTGAATGTTAAATTCATGTTAAAAGAAACTCAGCTTCACAAATATACTATCACTCTGCTAGTCCCATGCCACAGGGCTAGGAACTAAAAGGGAAGATCTACCTCAGATTACAGATATTGTTGGGAGTAGGGACTTACTTTTATATGTGCCAAATTACTATGATTTGAATACTAATTATTAGGGCATTCTTTTTAATTTTAAAACTCTCCTTGAGGTTTTTTTGAGCTTTATTGCCAAAAAGAAGAAAATTAACCTGAAGTGCCTCAATTTCACTGCTTAAGTAGTTGAATTAGATAAGATTGTTTTGACAATGACATGAGAGGAACTGACAACCTGTGTTGGCAGCAATCTATGTTCTACTTTCAACAATTATGCAAAACATAAATGCTGTCTTGCATTGAGTAATACTTGAAAATATCAGCCCAAAGAAAGTTTAGCAGAGTACAGGTTAGTTCTTTATAAACAAATTCAATATTTGATCAGTACTGTGGAGACATGAGGATGGGCACAGTTCTAATGCCAACAGTACTGCAGACTTTCTTGACAATGATGTGCCCTCAGTCACTACTCACCCTGTAGGGCTGCCCCTGTGATGATGTCCTAGCTGTTCTGGCATTTACTGCTTTTAATCACTAGGTTTGTGTGTTCTGCACTTTCTAAGTGCAGGGAGAAGTATTGGGTATTTTTGTCTGATACTAAACCTTTGTTATGTGGCACTTAATTCACAGTCTGATACAACAGTACAATTCATTTGTTCTACAAACTGAAAAAATTGCATCGCAGGTGGTTGCTAAGCTCTTCTCAGTACTATTAGATTAACTGGGCTCTTCATGTTTGAATTGTAGCTCTGTACTAATACTTGACTTGTATATAAAAGGACAGTATTATCAGAGATAGAAAGAAAGCTGAATTTCAGTAATTCATGACAGATAGGAAGGGCAGACAATGTAGCAGAATAAAGCTTGTGGTCCATTGTTTGTGCAATTTGTTCAAGAAACAAAACTTTCATATTATTTATGCACTAGAAAAAGTAAATGCCAAGCCACTGATCTTGGTGGATGCTTTTGGGGCAGAAAGCTATTCCAGAATCTCACTGTGTGAATAAAAGGTCGCAGAAGATTTCTTCACATGATACTTGGGACTAAAATACATATATGCTATATTCTATTAGAAAAACTGCTGTATCTCCTCTTAGTAAGAAACCAAGCTCCCCTCCCATGTACTTCATAATATCACACAAATGAAAATTGCCAAAATCACACATTGAGCCATAATATTAGCATCTTAACTTGTTCTGATTATATATTTATGTATTTGTAATAAGTATTTAGCCATCAGTGGAAAGGCATGAAAAAATACCATGTGTGAGCCAGCATTATCCAAAGGGACAAAGGGATGAACCACAGTGGACCATAGATGTCAGTTGGACAGATCATGTGTTTGCACCTGTCACAGAGTATCTGGGTAGTGTTTTACGGTATGTGGATCATCACATTGCAAATGCCTGTAAGACAATATAATTCAACCAGCAGGAACACATGTCACTTTTCCTTAGTCACTGCCGAGGTCAGAGGCACTCTTAGAACAGGGCGTTGGTTATCTGCTAAAGTTATCTTGGGGGGTTGCATGGGGTTTTGCACAAGATAGGGTGTTTTAATAGTGTGTTGACTGGCAAAATTAAGTATCTTTTAAAATTATGTGGCATCTATAAATTGCATCAACAAGTTAAATAATATTAATCCACCCTTGCACTACCATCATGATCACCATACACATCAGCTATTTAGCAGACTAGGGTTTTCTACCCTCTTCAGTGGCCACATGGACCGAGATTTTGTGCTTTTACCCCTCCTGCCAGAACTCTGGACTTAAGTAAACTCAAGTGCACAGAACATAGAAATACAGTTTAGCCAGATTAACACTTAGCATGAGGTCAATGAAAAACTAGCATATGCCTTGCCTTTTGCACCCTGAATCCTCATTTTGTCTGATCATCATCCAAACAAGATTACTCTCTCTGCACCCATATGAAGATCCCTTATTAGCACAGTATATAGATTTTATGTATATACTTTTAATGCTATTTCCCCCCAGTTTTGATGATTCTAACATATATGAGAATTAGACAACAGTTTCATTGGCAGGAAGATTGACTATTGCCTGCCAAGCACTGTAACTTTATATAGTATGTTTGTGGGTATCTGACAGCACCTCACAGTGCTGATCAGTACCATCTGACATTGATATATATTCACATTTCAGCAC
Organism: Athene cunicularia; assembly: GCF_003259725.1. Classification (NCBI taxonomy): domain Eukaryota; kingdom Metazoa; phylum Chordata; class Aves; order Strigiformes; family Strigidae; genus Athene; species Athene cunicularia. The sequence continues at coordinate 12,579,701 of NW_020799107.1, read as the reverse complement.
TGATCTTTACCCATGATCAGATTATGTTTTATGAAAAGTGTTATTGTTTGTCTTAGCATAAATGTTACCAAAAATAATAAAAAATAACCAATCTTGCAAGAACGAATCAAAAGCTTACCACTAATATGAGCCTCAAAGGTTGCGGCACTACCCTCCAGTGCCACAACACTTTGTAATGGCTGTGTAAATGTTGGTGCTTTTGTCGTCATCTTTACAGGCACTCTGAAAGCAACAAAAACATAATTAAAGATGAAATTTTTCTTATACACACATCATTCTTGCTATTTTCATAACAATTTACTCTTCTTGGTTTTAAATCACATTGACCTGGTGAAATGTGAAGACTATAGGTTTAGAGAAAATTGTATAGCAAATTAATCTTAGAGCACTCTTGGCTGAACTGAATGTGAAACTGTTATATTTAGTGAAGCTGTGATTTAGCATTACAAGTATGCAACAGGAGACAAAGTTCTGCTTGACTCATTGCATGACCTTGTGCAGGTCATCTAGCCTCTGTTTGTCCATTAATCTCCTTTACCTAAAGAGAAAATAATATAAAATTAACATTTTTTTTTTAATGATTTGAAAATGTTTTGTTAGTGTAAAGCATTTGCATTCTCCAATGGGAACACAACAAGATCACTAAGTAGCAAAAGAAAAAAAAATGTGAAGGTCTACAATCTATCTGGCTTTTAATAATTAAAAAAATGCCAAGAGGCTCTCTTTTAAAAGCAAGCTGTAAGTAATAAATCATTTCATTTAACACAGAAGCATACCAGCATTAAAGATGAAGATAAAATTCTACTCTTTCTTAGAGAGTATCTCAGTGGAATTTTGAATATGGGAAGACAGCCACCTTCGAAATGTGAGCTAGGATATAAGGTAGCCACTGACACTGATGATTTGAACAACTGCAGATTCATGCAAAATCTGAAAGAAAAATAGTTTGCTTTCTCTTCCTATGTCACATGATCCTACCTTGAAATAGCGCACTGCCACTAGAAAAAGGTCCTGTATCACAAGTATTTTATATTTGCATGAACATATTTATTTACTGATGTTGAATTGTGTAGGTTTTTAAAATGTAGCTAGTATCTTTTTAATAGTATAATACATCTATTAAAGTTAAATTTTTTCTCATTAAAAAATTCCCCTGAGAGCATATAATATCTTACTAATCTCACTCACACTTTTACTGTTGTTTACTTTGGCTTTTGTGCCTGATTTTGTGAGAGTCCCAGGTTTAACTTTAAAATTAATGAGAAAGTCAAGTTTCTTTCACTATGAGCCAAATTTATGCTACCTTTCAAAGGGGTGAAAATTCTGCATGACATGAGTTCCTTCACTGAAATCAGTGCCTAATGTCTACATGGATTAAATGCATAAGGGCAAGATGGGGATTTTGAGATTGGGATTTTGAGCTGCTTTTTATTGACTTTACTGGTTATCTGGATAGTTGTTCCAGCTTGACAGAGAAACAGTCAAAGTTTTGAGGGTGGGGGGAAATGAGATCAAATTAGAAAGAAATTGCTCAGTTTCATCCTAACACAACACCAGTTTTCTGAAAGGAAGATGAAGACAAATATCTGTCACAGGTATTTCACTAAGATCTACTTCATTTATGACTATGTTCTGAAGCTCAGCTAAAATATTTGGAAATAATCTTACAACATAATTAAAATGTAATTATGAAAGCATATATCCAGAATAGGTTGGAAATAATTTAATTAAGTAGAATTGTCATTGAGTTCACACAAAGTTTATATATCTCATTGTCTAGGCAATTTTTGGTAATGAAGATCTGATCTTATAAGGCTTTTTGTATAATTAGAATTGAAAGTATGCATCTGAAATGTCATGTTCCAGAAATAGCCTTCCTGGCTATGAATGACAGCAGACAAGTGTTCCAGAGCTGCCATGTAATTGATACCTTAGCAGTTGATTCCCTTAAAAAGTCATCAGCGCTTAGCTGATACCACATGTATTTTATCAGAGCTATTCTTGGAGCTTCTCAGTTTATCTCTCAGTAGCATAACCTTGAACACTCCCACAGAAAGGAGTTTTTAAGTTAAGCAGATGCTTCATGCCCTTTTCAAATCTTAATTCATATAGTCTTTAACAACAAATATACTGGGAAAACTTTTTGTTGAGTGTTATCCAAACTTACTCCCAGAAATTCAAGACATAAACTTGCCAGACAATTTAAGTGATCCATGTCTATACTCTGAAACCTATACCCACCCATGAGCAAATTTATAAATAATAGATCATATCAGGATTGTAAATGACTCATGAAATACATTACACCAGCAGAAACATGCTACTAACCTGATCTCTCAAAGTGCCTGTAAGAGTGGGCTAAGCCCAACGAAATCTCCTTGAACGACGTCCTTATCCAGAGTAAGATTTTTTAGACAATCCCAGCATGAGAATTGTAGAGCCTCTAATCATAAAAACAAAACTACACAGTCTTGACAGTGTAGTTTTGTTTTTTTGCAATCCCTACACCCGAGGCGAGGCGGGGAATGCACGACTGCTCAGAAGTGCTAACATAGTTGTTTTGCTTTATATACCCCAGCTCTGATGACGGGTCTGCCTCATCATGTCAGTACCACTTCTGATTGGTTTCCTAAAAGAAAGTATCTTGTGAGGGGGGATTCACTCTGTGTAACTATATACCACCTGTTGGTTTGACTGACTAAGTTAATTTTGGAAGCACAAAAGAGATTCACAGAGGAAACATCGTCTGTTCCAAAGATTTTGATTTGTAATTCAATTTTGTTTATAATGTGCAGTTTACAAGCCATTGCAAATTTCCTAAGTCATAAGCACAAGATGATGAAAGTAATAAAGAAGCATTTTAGCAGTGGATAGTCATATCAGTGAGATTCAGCATTACTTTCTTTCACTATAAGACATCCAAGAAGCTACCAAATGCATCTGTCAATCACCAGACTAAATAAGTAAACTAAGCTCAGACATGTGGTTGCACACTATAATACACAGTTTAATTTTTTTTTCCATAACTTTGAATTCTAAAATTTTATTTGGCAATATATAGATTTGGCACTCGGGGTTTTTTGTTTACTTTGCAATTTTTCTGTTCCAGGAAGTTCAGCTTAATAAACAATACCATACAAAGCACAGAAATACAAATTTTGTGAAAATAAATTAACACAGATGACTACTGTAATTTCTTAAAAAGTAGATTTTAAGTCTAACAGCTTTTTTCTAGTCCTGTGGAGGCCTTGTGCAGACCACAGAGTTAATCAGCCATGAAATAGCATTAGTTTGTAAACTTACACTGGGTCGGCTTCCTCACTCTATGCAGCTAATTGTACCATTAGATTGGTTGCCTCTGAAACAGAGGTCAGTTAGAAGACTACTCTCATCTACAGCTGGAATGGGAGGTGTTTTGCCACAACACCACACCTGCCTGACTCTTTCCATTGTTGCCTTCCTATTCAAAAATCCTTCTCCTTCCTTGTGAAGTGGAATATGTATAATGTATATCTAACAAACTCTTTAAGCATATGACCAGCTCATAAGACTACTTATGTTATTAAAGTCAAGCATGTGCTTAGCTGTTTTGGAAAATGGAGGGCTTCAGTCTGCTCTTACCAAGATCCACATCAAAAAGGATCTCCCAGAGGATAATTAAACACAGGCTGAATTTTTGTACTATCAGCTGCACTTGTGTTTTATAAACAACCTGAAGGAAACCTTCAGCAGGAGCTTCAGGAAATGCCAAGGAGAGAGAATACCACCACTATGATACCTTCAAGGGGATATTATACTATAGTTTGCATATCTGAAAGAAACAAGAAAGGATATATTGATGTGATCTCATTAAAGAAATTCAGAAATTTGATCTGCCCTTTAATTTATCCATACCATAAGGTATCAAGTTTATGGCTAGTCATGGCATGCAGCAATAACAACAACAGAAACTGGAGGAATAGTCTCTTCACTGGTACTATCTGGACTCTCACAGATACTGAAAGTCAAGTACTATGGCTCATTTTTAATTTTTTTATTGCTAACAGATATCAAAGAGCCTAACTGTTATGAAAACTTCATCATTTGCTTCAGTTTGCTACTGCTTTAAGTATATTGCCAATGTTACTACAGTATAAATATTACATTGTAGGCCAACAATATATTTAAGAAATAGCAGATAATCTTCAATACAATGGAATATTGTGGTGAGGATACCAGTGTTTCACTTTGTTTAATTCTAATAATCTTCTTGACCTGATGAGTGGAGCTGCACAAAAGGAACGATTACTTTAGTAGGTCCACATGAAGATGCCTTGAAAGCTGAAGACTCTAGTCAGAGCTTAAAGACAAATTCATTCTTTCTTAAACACTGAAAGCTTCAGACTGCCACTTAGGCAAGTTTTCAATTTGCTTTTTTGAAGTGGAATTTCCTAATTTGTTTTTTAAAAAAATCACAACCTTTCCTTTTCTTTATTATTTGTCAAACAGTAGTAATGTACTATGCGCTGTAGCTGCACAGCCAATATACCATAAACCCTGCCTTCTTTCCTTTTCCTTTAATTTATGTACACATGCTAATTTTCAAACTGCATAAAAAGAATCAGTATCTTTCCCATTTCCTTCTCTACTTACAATTTCCCTCACTCCCTTCATTCTTTGTTCTGTTCTTTCCTATATAATGTCTGTTACATCTCCTTTCATATATTATTTTCATTTCACTCTGTCCCCCAATCAAATATGCAGAACCAAGGGAGTGATGAAATAAATAATTTGGTCACTTTAAATAAAACTTCTCACTGATAAGATGCTGTCCTAAATCCTTACAGAACTGATAAAACACAATCCAAGTATTTAGATATTATATCCTTGCCAAATTTCCAGTTTTCTAAAGTCTACACACTTTAAAAAAAAATTAAAAATTGCTTTCCTTCCTCCCACCCACCTTCTTTCTTTATATTTAGAAATAACTAAAAAAAATCTTAACTATTAAACCATTAAATCCTGACCTGAAATTAAAATGCATTTCCATCACCTTCATCAACTCCCCTTTCCCTGCAAAGACTATATACAGTACTTTGTGATAAAACCTTTAGAACCTTAAAGAAAGGCTATAAAATGCATTATATTCGCAAGAACATCCAGATCTGTGTGCTGCAGCTGGCTTCTGAGAAGCTGCAGCATTTTCAGATGCTAATGTCTCTTATTTGAGCTATTGTAACTGATTATGCAAGATACATCAATCTTTCTCAATACAAACTGAAACTTGCTTGCAGAAAATTGTTTTACTTGTTGCTGAAAAAGACACTGTCAGTTTCTCCCAAAGCAGAAAAGATAACTAAGGCACTGTGCAGTTTTGAAAACTACTTTAGGTGTTTCACATGTGATCAACTTACTGGGAACTGTGACTAGATTTGAATGGATATGGAATAGTTATCAGGGTTCATGTTCACTAAATGCATATTGATAGCTGCCACTCATGTCATTGGAAATATCTAAGAAGGAGAATTACAGACGTCATTTATCCCAAGTTTTCCTTGATTATTATTTTTTTATATATCACCCTTGCACATTTACATATTCAGAACAAAGAAGGAATAAAAACATTACTTAACACCTCACCTTAGAAAGCAGGGCCCTACTAAGAAAACCTGGACCTTGAGTAAAGAATATATTTACTCACTGTTCGACTTCATTTAATAAAACAAGTTAATAACATAATACTGGGGGAAAATTTTATCTAACTTTGAGATAGACCTTAGAGTTTAGTAGATACATATATCCTGGCAAATTTTGCACACCTTTTAATAAATTCATCGGTATCTATGATTTATAAAATGAAAACCAAACACACTTACCATGTTTCATAATGGATCCATTCCCTGGGAATGCTTGGAGCAGTATCTGTGGTCCTCACTGGAAAAAGAAGGTTGCTGGGGGGTTTGTTTATGTGTTTATATACACTACTTTCTACTATTTTGTAAGAAAATAATAGGAAATGACAGATATACAGATTTCTGGTTTGCCTCATGTATTATTTAGAAAAGCATTAACACTTTTTTTTTTTTTTTTTTAAGTAAAGTCATATTTTGTGAATTAAGGGGAAAAATAGACCACCTCAAATATTAAATTTCAAGTTGTTCTTATAGGCTGACAATCAAGTGGAAAAGAAGGAAGAACCCAATGCCTCAAATTTGCTAAGGAGTCAAGATCAGCAGGCATTGAACTCTACACTTTCATTTTTACAGAATAGATTTTTAAATAGGAAATCTTATATGCCATACTTACAGATTCCAGCTGATAAAAGAACATAAATTTTAGGGGGTTTTGAATTTTGGGGGGGACACATCTGATATGTACTTTGTCAGTCCTCTGAATATGACTGCAATTAGAAACACAGTATTTTCTGTAAAATCTTTAAATCTAAACAACACGTGCAAAGGAGGTGCTTAGTTGGCAGAAAGGTAATCATATGGGATCCACAAGATGTTTGATATTTGTCTCCATTCCATTTCAGAAAAAAACTGTTTGTGAGAAATACAGGGTAAATAAGCAGAGCAAGAACCTCAGTCCCCAGCTACTATATTTATGTGCACATATACATAGCCTTGTGACTCTCCTGTGGGCAGGATGCCATTGACTTTTCCATAACGTCAAGCAAGTGATTTATGTGATCAGGTGAAGACATGTACATGATATTTTTTTCAGCTCATTTCCTCTCTATGTCTGTACTTTAATTTAGAGATAAATTTAAGTTTCTACCAGCCAATCCATATCTTGTTGCAGACAAATATTTAATGTTTTGGTATTATGATTTAAGCAACTCTCAAAAATGTTATTTCAGTCCTGATTTTGCAGATGACATCTACCTGGATGAAACACAAAGACACGACACTGCTTAAACCCCTATCTGCTTTCTGCAAGAAGTGTGAGTGCATTGCTGTGATATACAAACCCAGTGTAGGCCTAATCAATGTTTCCATAAAGAATGACAAAATATTGCACAATAGACAGTTACACAATATTGGTATTGGCGAAGCCATATGCAGTGCACTGAAGCAGAAGTCTGAGTAGCACGAATCATTTGCTAGGTAGGACTTTAAAAATCTGAATCAGAAGAATTAAGATGAAGAACAGTCATTCCCAAGCCTAAATAGATGTTCTACTGATTATTGTGCAACCAAACAGCCATCCAAAATGGGGTGTTTCCTGATCTACTTTTTTCAATGGTGCAAATGGATGACACTACAATAGTCCTCCCCTTACTCTGCTAGGAAAAAGACACTTAGACTCTGAATTCATGAGATAGAGACAAAAATGTCTTCATGCTGATGACTGCCCTACAATTCAAAAGATTCAATTTCAGTTCAGGTTTTCTTTATATCATGTCTTTCTTGAGAAAGAAAGTCCCACAGTCTCTTTCTTGAGAAATTCTGCCATTGGGAAGTCCTTGGCTAAACTAAGGATGTGCTTTGAAACTAAAGTGGATATCACTTCATAGTCCACTTCTTTGGACAGTAATCACATATACCAACTGGAAATTAATTGCTTTGCCACACTAATCCAGACCTGAACGCAGAAGTAATATAGTGGAAGACTTCTCCATTATACTGCCTTAAAGAGGCTCTCTCTTCCCTGAAGACATTCTTGGTACAAAGCATGCATAAGACAAGGTTTGCTATTATTAGTAACCACTCTTTTTGATGGCTCCTCAAAGTGTCTCAGAGCTGTCAGAAATAAGGTAATTAACACTGTATTTAATTAACCAGATAATTTTATAGTTATAAAGACATTTTGTTGTAAATTCTCATTTGTATCTGAGTCCTCTATATAAGCAAGTAAGGAGAACTACTGATGGAACTGATAGAATTTGTAGAAGAATAAAACAGTGGATACCGATGAAACACCAAGAAGATCCACAATTTTAAAGGCTGATGTCTCTTTTTTCCATCATCACGTTCTGTTAAATTCGCCCAACAAACCGGAACACAACTGCAAGAAATTAGAAATCACTGTCTAATAAATGCTGTGCATAGGTGAATTTTATTTTATTAATGATTTATTTATAAAGAAACCGAATACAAATTGTAACCCAGATATAAATCAAATAGCACTCAAAGATTTATCTTCTCCTCACCCATGGCCAATATCTACTAATGGCCACAGCAGACCACATGAATATCCTCACAAATCAGGCATCTTGCAGTTCAGTCCATCTTCTGATCATCTGCAGCAGGCTGGAGCACAGCAGGATCATGTTCCAAATTGAAGCTAATCTCTTGAGGCCTCTCAAGTTCAAGATACACTCCTTGAAGCCAGAGTTTCTCTTTAAACCTGTTTAAAAAAGGTCAATTAATATTGCCTGTATTTTTAAATGGTGGCAGCTGCAGCATTCCCTTTCACAAGCAACACTGTGGTGAGTTGGTATAGACTGTAGTCTTGAGACAATACAAGATCACAGATCATATAAAGAGTGATTCCAGACAGAATGTAAAATATGCTAGAACTCGTCTTACTGACATATAACTAAAGTGTCCTCTGGTTATTAAGAACAGAGGAGAAAAATGAGAAGAAATTTGACCTTCATTCATGATCTTTTTAATCATACTGAATTATTTATGTGCCATAAGTAAAATTAACATGATCTTGCATTTGATATTTTTGCTTTGGAATATCTGCCACCTCACAGCAATACAGAAAAAAACACAAACAAAATATATGGGATCAGTGCTTGATCAGGACATGAGGGAAAATGTGCAGGCAACTTAGGATGAAATGAGAACAGCTTTTGAATCAACATATGCAGTAATTTCCCTTTCCTTTTACATTTTGGTCTATGTCTAGATAGAGAAACCTCAGGAATTTAAAGACAAAAGAACATTGTTCTTTCTTTTTTCTATGGATTTTTGTCATAGAATGCACTACATAGGAAAAGTTCAAAAAATATTCAGGCACTTTTAGGCAACAAATGCATTTTTATGTAACCAGTGTAAACTTAACATGTTGAGCAGACTGCGAAAAACTAGCCTGACAGCAGTCCCACAGACTCAACCACTTTCCTGGGTCACATTAACCATCACTTCTTTAAAGCCGTGAGACCCCTGGAGCCTCCTTTCTATTACATTGCTCCACATACCTTCTGGAGAGAAAGCTATTTTACTGTATCATCATGAAACCAGCTTTTCACCATAAAATAGTCTTGCCAGTTTCAGAGCTGTGCAATAAACATTATCTATAGAATTGTTCAGGTATTGTCTATTGAAAACATCTGACAGCAAATCTTATTTTTATGTACACAATCTCTTCCTAGCCCCCACCTACATCCCTACGTTAACTCATTTTATCTGATGTTTCCAGTGAAACAGTGAACTAATAGTAGAGTAAACCAGATTAGTAATGGTCACAGGGTATAAAAACTCTCTTATCCCTGAATACTCAAAAGACAGGCAGTTTTAGCACCATAAACTACAGCAGGCTATCAAAGCCTAAATTCAGGAGGCAAGATTTAACCTTGTGCAAGAAGTCACCACAAGGACTATTGACTTCATGTATCTTATTTAATCTTCTGAAATTGCACAGTGGGATATTTTATCATCTTTCATCAATTAATGAACAATGACCCTGTGCTATTAGGACTGCTACTTATTCTTCTAAATAAGATGCTTACCTAATAGAAAACTTTGTTGACATATTCAGTTACTGAAACTTCAGGTTAATGCGGCTGTATCCATTTGAACTTCTGGAATACTTTGTATCTTTGAGCTGATCAACCTTACATTAATATCTACATTAAGATACCTAGATTTTAAAAAAAATATTTCACTAAACTAAATACAAACACCATTCTCTTGTATCACAAGATCTTTCATCTAACAGAATTTCCTTCTGATGTACAAATAAGGGTAAAAGGCAGTCACACATCACACACTTTACGCAAAAATTAATGAGATTAGTGTTTGATGTGTAAATTAAGTAAAAAATTGTAAATTAAGGTCCTTACAGCTATTGGAGTATTACAAGATGTAGCACAGAGTAAGATGTAAATTACCTTACTGGAAGATGTTTAGCCACTGGTCTTTGATCTTGCAAACAATGTGTGTTGTGGGCTTGTGCTAGCTCAGTTGTGCTGACATTCACTTCTGAAAAGTATTTACCTTCCCGTTTTGATTTAGCCTGAGTTATAGTGGAAATTTCTGGGGTTTTATTTTTCTCTGAAACAAAACAGGTACATTAGTAAGTAGAAACAAGGTGCTCATTTAATATGGCAACAACTTGCCTACAAGCCTGGAGCTGGCAGGATGAATCACCTATCACTGTTACGAAAGCAGAGCAGTCTGCCTTTCCAACTTCATTGCTGGCAACACAGATATATTTCCCAGTATCAGCAAGGACTACATTTCTTTTTAAAAGGTAATAGGTATCTCCTAATTTCTCAATCTGTAAAACAATAAAATGCACACAGATTATTAGTAGCATAAAGCAAAATATATCTTCTTTCTCTTTATTCCTGAAATAAGTATTTCAAGAACATTAGAACATACACTGATATCTCCAGACACCACTTGGATATCATCCTTTGTCCAGCAGACATGTGGTTTGGGCTTTCCATGTATAGTGCAATGCAGGATTAGATCTTCTCCTTCTTGTAGAGTTGTATGTCCAAATTTTTGTATGAAGTTTGGCCGTTTTCCTTGTACTGAAAGAAAATTATTCACCATATTTTAAAAGGCACAGCTAAAACAATTGAAGAGAAAATCAGTTCTCATAAAGTTCACCACATGGCATACCTTTACTGGCACCTGGAATTTAGCATAATTTGTTTGACAGACAGTTAGTATGCAGACATTGTTTATCTATATAATATAAAGTTTGTTGAAACACATGGATATTAAGGACCCAAGAATTGCATGCATTGACATAGTGGTATTAGTTCCACGGTAATGCTAAAGAACCATGTTCTCTGTGCAGGTAGCAGACAAATCTATGTGGATTATTGTGCTTCAGTGAAGGTGGAAGAGTAAATAATCCACAGAAATTTAAGTGACAAAGTCAAGAGAGCAAACTTTTGCATTTAGTGCATTGTTGTACATCACTCTCTTCACTTCTTTCACTTATTCTTCTAGTCAAAAAAATGTTACTGAAAAATAAAATTAAAAAAAATTATCTACATTTGCAACACTGATAAAGACTAGAATGTAGCCTCTGTACCACTTTGATCTGGAGATCACAACTTTGGCCATCATTAATGCTGAAACCATGTACTAGCAGATCATCCAGTACAAATCTGGTTGAGATCAAGGAGGGGCAAATAATTGCATTTCTATTTCAATAACCAGAGCATATGAGATTGAGTTTGTACTGGCTTCATGCCAGCTGTGGGGGGACAGATGAATTCTGAGCCAGTACAAGTCCTGGTTAATACAAATTAAAACATCAAAATTGTTTGAAGAAATTTCAATCATCAGCATCAGTTTATACTGAATCAAAGCATTCCTTTGTGTGACATGTAACTCAATGAGCTGTAAAGCTGGATTTACTGGATCACTGTACTACTACCTGAGATTCCGCTTACATTCTACCTCCAGGGCTGCACTAAAAAAGACAACAACTTCTGATCTTAGACTAAGTATTCTTGACACAGGGAATACAAAGCAGCAGATGTTAATATACAGCACACATAAAGACATATGCTGCAACAAAAATGAACATTTTGCATTCCTATCACATAATGTATTGTTCCTCTTTACTGTAAATTGTACCTTGTGTCAATAATCTTTAACAAAAGTAACCACTGGTCTTCTCAGAAGTGAAACGTTATGGAAACGCGTGATTAATATTAGAGATTGAAACTGCTCTCCACTATGCCAGCATTAGTCCACTGTTTTAGGACAAAAATTTTTTCATTATACTATCATGAAACAAAACCCAGCATATCTCACAAAGGTGCCCAGCAACTTCTAAACCCAAATACACTAAGCCCATGGCTATTTTTGTCAAATGTGGGACTGTCAGCATCGTGAGGCATTTTCACCCACTGAATTAATAAATCCACTGCTTAGGTAAGCTCTTGCAATAAGCTTTCAAGCTTAGTTTAGCTGCTTTTACATTCTTCCCATGTACTGTAGGACTGATGCTACAATATAGAGCAGAAGTATATGAGTTTTACTCTCATACTCTTGCTAACCTAAGGTCTGTATTAGCCAGTCTCAGCAGCCCAGACAACTCACTTCTTAGCTGTTGAAAGTTAGCATGTGCAAGCTGCCACCACCATTGCATTACATGCACCTGAAGCACAGAAATTTGGAGTCTGCAGTTTCACTTCAAGCAAGAGAACCAAGCTTACACTCCTGCCTCCTCTTTGCAGACAGCTGGCAATAAGTCATGAACAGTGAATGATTAGCTTATATTCCAGCAGAAAACATTAAGTGGGCATCAGCCACTCCTTGTGACATTTTTGCCTGGATTCCATTACTTGTGTGGCTTGTATTAAAAAAAAAAAAAAAAAAAAAAAAGAAAATAATCTGAGTGGAATGGTGATAATGATCAGAGCCCATTTTGATTTCATATCAGCATGTCAGCAGAACATAAAAATGAAAATGAGCAGTTTCTAGAAAGCAAAGGGGAAAGTATGTGCAAAGAAAACCATGAAGTGACAGTTACAGCTCTTTAAGGCACAGGCTAGAACTTAAAATGGAAACAAAATCTACTGTAAAAGAGTTCACCCTCTGTAAGCAACCTTCAAAATAGAATGGATGGTTATATTTCACCAATGGTTTTCCCATGATGCCATAATGAAATATCAGAATAAGCTAAGATAACTTGTCAATTAAAAATTATTTCTTGGCTGGACATTTTCTTGCATTGTGGAAAGAAAAAACAATTCAGGTAGTCAGTGGTACTGAATTTCCACTCGGCTTCAGATAAGAAGTTTCTCAAATATTAAACATTAAGTAATTTGTAGGAACCAGGAGAGTTCTGCTACAAACTGAGGAACCAGCAAGGAAAACTCAATGGTCTGGAGCAATGAAAAAACTGCAGGTGGAGAGATCACCTGCATCTAGCTTTTTCACAACTTTCATCCCTGCCTCAAGTCTCTCTCACACACAGGCATTAAGTACCAGGTCAAGCCAAATTGTTTTCAGCACCCACTTTTTATTACTTTGCTTCACAGTTATTCTTCATCTATTTACTCTGGGCATGTAATTTCCATTCTCTGATGCCTTGAAACGTGAATTAGCAAGTTTAACAACATCCCCCATGTTCTCCAAAAATTTAGGTTAGATTGAAATTCACACCATGCGGCTCAGAGACTTTTAATTTGCTCAGCATTGCTCTAAATTAAGACACTGCATTTTATTTTTTGGAGATTGTGTCTCAGTCAAGCTCCTAACACAATCACAAGGAATTTTATTAAGGAATACCAAGTACATCTCATGACCCAGCTGATCTGAAATATCCATCATCCAGAGGTCCAGTCTCCTCAAATACCATTGCATAGATTAATTAAAGGAACTCTTGAGCAGTATTTTTTTTTAAAGACACAGCTCCTCTAAGCCACAAAAGATATACAAACACAAAAACGACTAGCTTACCCTAGCAAAGTCTCCAGAGAAATATCCATAAATAGGCATACCTTACCAGTCATTAGAGAGAAAACCACCTTCTCCATTGCAGCTCCAGCCACATCTGATCCAAAGCCAACCAGGGGAATGTCTCATCCTCCCTTTGCCTACTGACTCACACCTGGGCTCTCAAATAGGCTGCTTCTTTTGAAAAATGAAAATAATTAATCCCTTTCCCCTTCAAACTCATGCACCTTTTGTAAATAGCCCTTCACACAGCTCCACATCTTGTAGTCTGGCAATCTCGTTCACCACTTACTTTCTTAATAGGTGTCTCCACATGAGGAAGGAAGAAGGGAGGTTAGGAGTAAACCCCCCCAGTTCCCTCAGCCGCTCCCATCAGACCTGTGCTCCAGACCCTGCACCAGCTCCGTTGCCCTTCTCTGGACACGCTCGAGTCATTCAATGGCCTTTTGGGAGTGAGGGGCCCAAAACTGAACACAGGAATTGAGGGGCGGCCTCACCAGTGCCGAGTACAGGGGTGAGATCCCTTCCCTGTCGCTGCTGGCCACGCTATTGCTGACACAAGCCAGGATGCCATTGGCCTTCTTGGCCACCTGGGCACACTGCTGGCTCCTATGTAGCTGGCTATGGTTAAAAGGAGGAGGAAGTGAAACATGCACAACATGAACTATAAAAAAAAAAGAAGTGAGGGGAAGCATTATGTTGAAATTACTGCTGAAATAGAATGAGAGGATTTTTTTCCAGAGAAATATCAGTGTATCATGAGACTACTATCTTTCTTTTTAAAAAGATTATCTGAACAGAAAACAGCAGAAATTTTCCAGAAAAATTTTTTCAGCATTCATTAGAGTCCTTAAATATAAGAGTACTTAAACCCAGACTGCCAACACAGCAGTAATCAGCATTGATTACACATTTGTTTACAAAGCAAAGCATTAAAACCAGTATCATGCTGTGTATCTGGTGTCTCTAATCTCTCTCTCTTTTCAAAATTTTGTTTCTTACAGCAATTAAAAATGTGGCTGGTATTCATACACCCACAAAAAACTGCATTTAAAACTATTCCTGATTTAAAGTAGATGCAAAACCATACTCACAAAATCAAGTTGTTAATCTAAAATTCACAGAAATGTTCAACTCTCAGAGGAGATGTTTAATGAACAAAGTAATTATGTACTTCTACAATGATTTAAGATCTACAGATGTGCTAAAGCAACTTCTGGCCTTATCTTTATATCTTTTTGCATTTAATAATTATAATATCTGACAAAATTCAGGTGCAAAAACGACGACATTCTCAGAAGTGACAAGGTGTTTGTTTTGACTTTTTATTATTTCACAGCATCTGTTATATAGCAATAGCATGAATGCCATAGTTGTGTGCACTCTTGAAAACAGTAGTGTACTTAGATTTTTAAAAGTTGGATTCATTTGCATCTCATTTTATTTTCACAAGTCAAACTTGAAAGATCTTATTTAACATTTAAATAGGAACTCAATTCCAGGATTTAATCCAGTAGTAGGAAGCTTATTTTTCACAGGTAACATGTTTAAGAAAAAAATAGAGTGGATGCAGTGATGCAGGAGCTGATCACAAGCCACTTCACATGCTTTTGAACTGGATAACAAAACTGAGGCTCACATTCCTTAGAAAGGCAGTTGATTCAGATCTTCTATATAAACTTTAGATACATATAATCTTAATCAGGGTGTACAAAGAACTCTGCATTGATCTACCCTTCGCCAGTGGAATATTTTGTTTTATCTTGGCATAGTTGGAGACACATTCACCCTTGACATCTTTTTTCTGTGAGGGTCTATTGAAATCTGTGCTACATAATTTGTCAGTTACATCAGACATTTATGGTTCAAGCTGGAAAGAGTGTTAAACTCACCAAGTGTGACATTTCACTACCATTAAGCTTTTGTAGTTTTGTGGGCAGAGGGCAGCTTTCCTTTAGTGACTTTCTAGATAGAAGTAGCTTAAAAATTTCCTCCCTCAGCCAATAGAATTAAGTACGGGCGCTGTTTCAACATCACATCATAGCAGTGAACAGTTACAGGGGCATCATGTCAATACAGCTTCCTCATCTGGAAAGCCTGCCTGGAACATATAATCCCAAATCAAGTCTCAAATAGCAATGCCTTAAGAAGTCTAAGATAAACTACTTCTATATCTCGTCCAGTACATGAACTACCAATAGTACATTCAAAATATGATTAAAAAAAAGAGATAAGAAAAATACAAACCTTAGCAACAAGTGCCATTTCACAAACTATTTAAACTACAATTCAACAGGAAAAGAATCAGCATTATATTGTTTTTAAACATTTTTCTGCTAAGGGGGCAAAATATAAGTATACTTGATTAGACATATGCAGCATGATACAGACTCAGAATTTTACTAAAGGCAGAATATGTTTGTTTATAGGCACACACAGCACAGATTTGTAAATGCTGGAGTAAAATTTACACTCTCTTTCTGAGGCTTCTCTTTAACTCCTCTCCTCTTAGAGGAAAGATGACAGTTCTTGTTATGCTTGGAACTGGAAGTGTAAGCCAAATCCCACTAAAAGGCTACATCACTGACTATCTTCTAAATAATATTAGCAAAAAGCTGGAATAAAACCCACTTGGATTGAAAGCTGAATCTCTTACTCCTACACAGTTTTCTAAACCAGATTTATAATCTGGCTGTGAAATTTCAGGTAAAGAAAGTTACTGAGATCTCTCCCATTAGTTTTAAAGCCTGTTAAATGAAATTAATGGAAAGAGATTTAATGCAAAATTGCACGAGGGAGAAGGTCTGCATGCCTGCTCCCTTGTAATACCCTAGGAGTCTGGATGTACATCAGGAAGCCTTATGAGGGAGGGAAAAGAGTATGTTCCCATAATATATGTAGACTTGCCAAATAGTTCTGTATCTGTTTGTTGCCTTTTTAACTTGTAGAGCTGATTATCATAAATATTGAGTGGTCTTTCTGTAAATGCCAGTAAGCAATCAGATCCAACTACAAGTCCAGATCCAAGATACCTCCAAGTCCTACTCTACGACACGATGAAAAGGCCACATCTTGTTCTCCTGTTTTGATAGAACTAGAAATGAGTTTGGGAACAATTTTTCCAAGCAGGGCTGAAATCCTAGCTCTAGTCCTGCTTTCTGAAAGATAGAGACTCACCTCACAGCATTGGTTTGCTCAACAAATGGCTCTCCTCCAACCAAAAAGGTCAAATGCATATCTCTGAACTCACACACTGACCATATAAAAAAGATAGAATAATGATCATTCTAGCACTGAACTTTCCATAGTCTTCAAGATGAAGGATTCACAAGTTAAAACACAGATGCAGCTTTGAGTTCAGCATCTGTAGAGCTACAATGTCTCTGACACAGTTAATGCTTAATTTAAAGGCCTAATTCTGGCAGAGGCAAAACAGAAGAGGAAAGAGGACATCTCTGCTTCCACTCCTGGCTTTTTTCTGTGCATATATTTAGCTACCATACTGAAGGCAAAAATGCCTGAAAAATTGACCTGTTATATCAAGTTACTTAGAACATGTGAAAAGAACATCTATGTTTACTTTTTTTAATTATTATTATTAATTATGTCAACTCTTAGTAAAAACAGATGATTAAAGGGCAGTCATCACCCAGAAGACTCATTTTCAAATAGATAATGAATTATATCAACAGGATAGTTATCAAGCACTGGCAGCTCTGCAGCAGGCAAAACCTTACAGCATGTAGGAGAGGCGGTTTGGTTTGTTCTTACCACAATATTGTTTAATGTACTGCTTGTGCAAGTCATCTTGCTCACATAGGTTCTTTTCCTTATGTTTTTAACAACTATACATAAAGTCACAAGGGCAGAAAAAACACTAAACTGAGTTTTACTGTTATGAAAACTGAAATATTCAAAATCATACTGATTATAAAATTAGCTTTACTGTGAAATGGAAAGTACAGTTTAGGAAAATAGGTGATTTTTATACCTGAGAGATTAATGAAATTTTTTAGATGACATAAATTAGAAACTTGTTCATGAAGGGTAATACACATTTTAGTTTGAATTTCCCCACCTGCTCACCACCTCCTCCTCCTCCTGATCCCTCTCTTATTGCTGTGAAGTTATATTCCCTTAAGACCTTCTCCTGTTTCAAAGTTACAAGAATTCTAATAAAGTTGCAGTCACTGGGCCAAAATATCTGTCAGTCTTCAATCTCACTGACTGCCAGCAATTTGCAATATATATTCCTCTCATAACATGGTACACAAAGGCTTACTTCATTTCAGCAAATTATGCAAGAGAAATTAAATATTTCCTGTTTAGAAATTTTCCACATCAATGCAGTTATAATACAAAAGCTGCAAATCAAAGATGCAGGAAAAATCATGTAGCTGTTTGTCAATTGTTTTTACTGTACAAATACAAGAAGTACTGTAGCTAAAGAATGAAGTTACATTTAAGGATTTATAAACAAAATCTTCCACTGGCACAGCTATGTCATTGTTATCAAATATCTAAACAAATTACTACTTTAATAAAAAAATAGTACTTCTGGTTGTCCTTTTCAAGACTAAAATGCAATATGTAGATGAACAAAATTCTGCTTTGGATTTACTGCTTTGAAGTTACAGGAGAATTCTATTTGACTGAAATAAAACAATTTTTTTTTTTTTTTTTTTTTCTTTGGTATGAATGCATTTTTGAGTATTTCCCCAATTTGGTTGATTCTGTTTGAAGTTGAAATTTTAAACATGCACAAATGCTTACTTCATAAATTATCTCTCGTCTTACACTAACAATTTAGTGGATTATTAGAAATATTTATATCTTTAATTTTATAAGGCAGAAAAAAAATGTATCATAAGCATCTAAGCAGATTGGTATGTTGGAAGATCTCATTTTGTAAACATCTGGGGTTTCTGGTCTACTGTATACTACATGCCACTTACACAAATCCTGATGATTCTGGGTCAAGTCTTTGTTGCGCAGTCACAACTCTGTTGGAACTACTGCAACTTTCATTTGCGGAGACTATCTGCTGGGCTGAGGCAGATTAAATCAGATCTATGCTGGTGCAATCATGAATAGTACAATTTCTTTACTAAGAAACTTTAACCTACAAAAACCATTTCAACACCCTCCACATTCCCTCCCAAAAAAAAAAAAAAAAAGGCATATCATAAAATATACATTGATCTGAGAACTCCACATGAGTGTATCTTGACATTTAATACCTGTAACCATTGAAACTGTTCCCAACACTTTGTAAAGCCAACAATTTTCAGAAAGAAAAACCGCCTCAGATTCTGGAAAATCTTTGTAACTTTTTATCTCAACATCACTATAAGAAAGGAAAGTAAGCACATAATACTGGTATTAAACAAACAAGCAATATATCGAGTGTGACATAAAAGTGGTTTGGTACAGATTGTGAAAGATGCAGTGTAAGAAAATAAATTTAATGTCTTAGCATGTGAGAATTAAGTCCAGTGCAATCAATATTGTACTTATTTTGTGAATAGCCAGTACATTAGTGATATGCTAATATAGATGACACACAGCATTATCCCGTCTTTTCTTGTAATAGGTGGCCTGTTACCTTTCACGTGGAGAATGGCACTTGATGAGACAGTGCCGTTCAAATTTTTAGCCCGAACAACATAGAGGCCAGCATCTTTATCACACACCTTCTGAATGAACAAAGTATGCTTTGTCTCCTTTTGTATAAGCTTTAAGTTCTCATCTGCAGTCAGTTTCTGGCCCTTCTTGTACCTGAAGCAGAGAGTCAGTTTTCAAGTCAGATTTATATTGCTGTATGCCAAGCAGAACTTCACAAATTCAGACAACCTCTATAATGCTACATTGGCAGAGGAGATAGAGCTCACTGCTGTGTTCCCATTCCTCAGATTTCAAGTTATATGTAAATATGGATGAATATTTAAAAAATTGCTGGATAATATGTTCTTAATACTAGAATATGTGGTTCTGAAAATGGTCTTCAATGGACAAGTCACAGTATCTCACTGTAGTATTGGAGAGAAGCATGATGGCCTGAGGGCTCAGGCTCGTGCTGAAACTAAGGCATTTAGTCAATCCAAATTCAACTCATAAATAGGCACTTAAAATGCATAAGCAACGTACAAACTTTCCGAACTTGTGTCTGCAGTATAAACAGTCAAGGACCTGCTTCTCCACCGCAGCCTACTTAAAGTTTACTTAGTTCACATCACCAAACAAGATAGAACAATGTAACAGGAGTTATGTCAGAAAACTGGTGTCATGTCCTAACACCTGGGGATCTGTCACCATGTATTGTTATTAACTCTTGATTTACAAATTGGAAGTGAGAGAAAATTCTGGTTTTTCTTGCCTCATGATGTTTCAGCATAAGCTACTTTAACCTAACACAAACACAAAAATGCTTTTCCACATGTATATCCAATAAAATGTCTACAACAGTACAAATTACATGGTATTGGTGAAGTTTTCATTACAAAAGCCCCATATTTTTGTCTGTTTTCATAAATTTCTAATTTGCAAAATGCTTTCTGTTCAATGTTATTTTTTAAAAGTCCATATATCAACAGTGCATATATTTTTGAGCTAAAGTAATGCTTTCTTTTGTAAAACTAAAAGGTACCTCTTGTTTCATCAATAATATTCCTCAAAGCATAGAATACCAGATTTAAAACAAAATAACTTTATTGATACCAACACAGTATAGCATCAAGGCTGCAGTGTCCACTATTTTTTCAGTGCCATAGAAGAAAATTCAGCTTACTAAAAGCTTACAGTTTGCCTAATTCTTTACATGTGTAACAATAATCTTAACACCAAAACATTTCCAGTAAGAAGCATATCTAATTTTAATACATTAAAAGAAAGTTCTCCATTGTGAAAGTCTAATGGAATAAGTGGAGAAATGGCAAGTGAGATAAAATTTTAGGAAAATATGCTAACACATAGCAGACTACTACCAAATTAATTGAAATCATGCCCCTGATTCAGTGTTTATTCCCTCTGGCAGGGAATTTCTAAAAAAATCATCTAAATATGTTTATATTACATCATCTGTATTTCTCACAAATGCAGTATAAAGCAATCGAATTAGACATAGAGCAATTCAGAGAGAAATAGAAAATGCACACAAATAAGTAACACTGGATCTCTTAGAGTAGATATTTAGGTTATGTAGATATCACAGTTTTTGACAAGTGACTCATACATACAAATGTGTGTCTCTGACTCTGTAGTGGCTATATAAACATTTTAGCGTGCACACACGTGTATGTGTCTGTCCATCCATATATAGTGCCAAGATCCTGAGAAAATGCAGATGAATTTACTTAAAGTAAATTTGGAGTGTGCATTTGTTTTAAGAAATTATCCAACAAGTGGAATATCATATTCCAGAATATAAAATCTATATAATGTTTTTGCTTAGAAAGCAATGGATATGCTTGCAATAGTTTAATGCCCTCACTATTTATCAGATTAAGTACAGAGAGATTATTTCAAGTAGGTTAATTGTCAAAAGCAGTTTTGAAGTTGGGAATCATGCGTAAGTGTGGAGTAGAATGGATACAAGGCATTTGTTCTAGTCTATAGATTAATTAATCTGGCTATAAGTGATTCAAGGTGTCTTACTAATAGGTATATCTACTACTTCTCATTGTAAGCTACCCACCATGTCAGTGTAGGTTCTGGGAATCCCGTTACTTCTACTTCCAAAGTTACTGGAGAACCTTCCATGACAGTTTTGTTAGATAGAAGCTGGGAGAAGTTAGGCGCCTGTCCAGTTAGGCTGGCCACGCTGTTCTTTTCTGATGAACTTTTAATCTCTTCTCGGGTGACCATCTGCCTCGGACAGCTTCTGGTGGCATCTGATTGAAACACGAAACCTGAGAATGCATCCAGCAAAGCATGCAGCCTGTCCTGGGTTTTAGTAGAGTTATTCAAGTCATGCAATTGTTCTTGTGTTTCTGCCATGCTTTTATGAAGTTCAAGGTGTTGCAAATGTGTTTTGCACACTTCACTCATCACACTATATACTGGTTTGGCATTTATAGTGCAGGAAGCAGTAGTAGCTTCAGATATTCCTTGTAAGCTGCAAGTCAAAGGAGATACTGCTCTGACTTCTGGACCAGAATCTGTTGAAGAGATACAAAACATCTCAAACTGATCTGATGGGCTTTCCATTCTATTATTTGTAGCATCAGCATAAGCAGAATTTGTTAAGAGATCAGATGCTTCCATCACTTTTTTAATACTAGTGGATTTCTGCGTTTGCAAGCTACAGGAACTAACATGCAGACTATGAGAACTACACGAACACTGCTCTTCTAGCTCTGTTTCAGAATGCAAGAGAGTGGATTCTGGTGTCTCAGAAAGTGGTGGCAAAGAGATATCATCAGGTGATATACACTCATATTCATCTCCGGAGGGTATTTCTTCTGCCAGGAATTCAGTCCGTAAACTATCCTCTTTGGCTGAAGATGACAGCTCTGTATCCTGTGAAACAAGATCCTCACCAGCTGGACAGATAATTGGAGTATCAGCCAATTTATTCCTCTCCTTAAATTATGAGGAGAAAGAAGAGAAGGGAAAGAAGAAGAAAAAGAAAAAACAGGGACACAGAATGAGTTATAATTTTATGCATCCCCTTTTCATGCAGAAGCTATCAAAAATATGTCTTCTAATTAAGCTTAATGTATTTTAAGGAGCAGGAGAAAATACATGGAAAAGGATTATTCATCAGAAAATTCTGCAGCAGCTAACTGGAATTTCAAACTCTTTGGATAGATTCTAGCAGATATTATTATAATTATAGACAAGAATTTATTATAACATTAACAATAAAAAGCACGTCTTTCTATAAACAAATGTCAATATCTGTGGATTTCCTGTAGGTGCTGTTTATAAGAGCATTTACAAGGGGAAGGTGGAGGAGAAGGTAACCAAAGGTCTGCCCAGGGAGGTGGTGAAGTCACACCCCTGGATGTGTTTAAGGGTCATTTAGATGAGATGTTGGGGGATATGGTGTAGGGAAGAACTTTGTAGAGCAGGGCTGATGGTTGGACTCCATGATCCCAAGGGTCTTTTCCAACCTGAATGATTCTGTGATTCTGATTCTGTGATTCCAACTACATCTAAATGGGTCATATTTACATAGCAATAAAAATATATTAAGAGTCAAGTTACTGGACTGTAATTCTTAGAGAGAGTCAACAGTCATGTTCAACTGTTACAGAATCAATATCTTTAAGATATTTTCTGAGCATTTTATATTTCCTTCATTTTTTGCCAGGTGTTTGTTTCAGGTTCTTGTCCAAAAATTACCAGAAAACAGTGTAACATTATTTTTATATTATCTCAGATCTAGAATAAAAAAGATAAATCCCTCTCATCATGTTTCAAAAGAAAGTGAATTTGGCATAAGTGCATTAATTTTAAACACAAAGCATTAAAGACATTATCTGATTTATTAATTACTTCTCTGCCTCTTGATATTTATATAAACGTGTAATCACATATGTAGGCCTATTTCTTTTGTGCCAGGGCTCTCAGAAAAGGTGTTCATGATGTTTTCTTATGATATTCTCTCATTATTGAGTTCTATACAAAAATATATAATCTACTAAGCAATGGTTCTATCAACTATAAAGTGTTCTCTCAAAGCAACTAAGTGATACACTGGATGTCACTGCTTTCCAAACCAGGTTTCTTTGGAAGTATTCAGTACAAAAGTGCAGTGGCACATTCATTTTGGCTTTCTTTTTGCTTTATTGCTCTAAATATAACCTAATAATCAGTGCACAAAATTAACAAAATAAAAGTAAAAAGAAGTACTAGAACCTCACATACGCCCTGGTTCTGTAGATACAGTAGTTTTAATATAGATGTTTTTCTAAGTTATACATTTGCTATTTCAAAGCCACGTGATTCATGCCATATCCCTGAATGAATGGCTGGAAGAAAGTTGGGATTTTATTGTCTATTTTACTAAATAATTCAATCAGTTGTAAGATGAAGTTTGGGTATTAAATGTGTTTTCCACAAGTATTCTCTGATGAAGTCTGACCCCCAAAGTATCTTTCAAGTATAAATATATCATGGATATAAACATGATAAATTCTAATTGACTTTTCAATTTGGTGAAATGTGTCCATTTTTCCCCTTTACAATTACTCAGAAAACAATAAATATTATACTAAGTTATTTCGTCCTTCTGCACATATTACATTTTTTTTTTTTTAATTTGGGCTCTAATTAATTATAAAATGTTCCAAGATATTGTTATTTTTAGGGATTAATTCCAGTATTCTAATTCTCAGACAATATGTTTTTCTAGTTTTTTACAAATTTAACTGTCACCCAGCTGTTTTAATCTTAACAGGTTCTAAGTAACACACTCAGTTTTAAGCCTGACCAAATTTGTAGGTCTTCCTCAAATGAAGTTTTAATAGGCACTTCAGTAGCAAATTCTGTCTGTTTTGGTCTGAACTGCACTAACAAATTTAATAAACCAAATCTCATTAAATATTAAGAAGTTGAAAAATTCTTTAGAATGTTACATTCTGAGCAGGTATATTTAAAAAACACAGGTCAAAATTTCTGAATGGACAGTCTCTACTGTCTGAATTAAATCAATGGCCCAGATTTATTCTGTCTATCGAGGAGTCTACGTCCATGTACACACAGTGGCATACATTTGGGTCACTACAGAAGGCCATGACCATGTAAGAATCTTCCAGTGTCTAATCTAGGATCCTAGCGCACGGATGTGCTGTCAATTTCATGGTCACCTCACCTGGAGGTGACAGAATTGAACAGTTATTTCAGACATTGCTGGAAAATGACCCCAGGGAAAATGCTGGGGAAAAGAATGACAGGTGGCCAGTGAGTGAGCAAGCTGTCACGCAGGCTTTGGCAGCATGAAGACGTTCAGCCCTGGTGTGCCACCTGGGATCAAAGAAGCATGAGGATGAGTGTGCCATGAGAAGGTCTAGGCCACTTTTTAGAGGGTTATATTTAATACTGAAGCAAATTAATACTGCAAAACTAGCTTGCAGAAGTATAGACGAAATTAGAGACTTCTGGTCCACTAGAGAAGGAGCTGGGGATGGATCAAGTCTTCCCTCAGAAAGGATGGAAATGGAAGACAGAAAAGTTCAAGTGAGAAGAACCTGCTACTTCTTTAAGTGAAGTATGGAGTGATGAAAAGGGTGGAGACATCACAGTTGCCATACTTCACAACTATTTGCTGTTTCACATATACCCTTGACTTCTCCCCTTGGCAGCTGAGACACAGTCTGATAAGGACTGATACAACTGTGGTCTAGAAAAATAGGAAATAGGTCTATGGACATCTGCTGGGTGAGGTGATTCTCCTGAGGTTGGCTCTGCAGAACAGTCACAGAATTCTGAGTGAAATCTGGGCTCCAAATCCATGGTGAAACTCCCATTGACTTGGAATGGAGGTAACAAAATTAATTAGGCTCGATTTTGGCTCATCAGCAGATGAGCAGAACATTCTGTATTGAACTGAAGGGAATGCTAATATTAGTTGAATTTCTACAAAACAATTTAATGTCTTGTAGTATTGGTCTATTATCAGCTTGCAAAATGGAAATTTTAGAGCTCTAGATCAACTACCAATGTATCCTACCTTTCTAAAGACTTAGATATATTACCACCCACTCCAAATTACCAAAATATTTCACATAGTGAATTATTTCCATTTACATCCAGGATTCCAAGACTTCAACATGTTCTTAAACTAAAGGAATTAATGTCATAAAACATAGGTTTAGTTTTGTACTGCCTGTATTCCTAAGACTACATTTACTCATTGACTAATTGGAACCTTTCACATTCATTTACTGAATATCCATGAATAAAACATGCTTGCCTGGTAGGATTTATATAATTCTAAATGCATATCCAGTCTTTCACTATCTAATTTCTTTTTGTGCATTGTCCCCAACACGCAACCCATACTTTGGAACTTATTTATGATCTCTGATGCAAGAAATTGTGGCAACTGAAATGTAACCTAAGTGTTTTTAGGTGAGGGTGAAGACGACTATTTGATGCTGAGTTCTGTTATTTATTTGACGTATAATGGTATACAGCAGATTATCTGTGACATGATGTCATACTGAACTGCTGACAGCCATAGCTGTGTTCCATCATGTTTTTGCTGTGACTGTTTTCATGTTATTCACAGTTGCAAAGCTGAAGCAACTCTGTTCTTGCTTTGCATTGCATTTTTGTGATACTGTAAATGAGAAGACAATCAAAGCCCAATAATCTATAACAATATGCATCATTTCTGAAAAGCAATGATTTAAGGAGTAAAATTCCTTTGAAAGTACACAATGACCATGAATTTGATTTAATAAAAAAAAAAAAAAAAAAAAATTAAAAAAAAAAAAAAAAAAAAAAAAATCACCATGAACAGAAGATACCTGTTGAGTGTTGGTAGGAAACATAGTATTGTTTCTCTTCTCAGTAATGCCTTCTGAATTTGTAAGGAATTTACCTGATGCCATCTGGAAGAAAAATGTTTAAAACTCACTTTTCTTTCCTGATGAAGACCTTAATGATTCAACAAAGAATCATAATTTCCACCATTACTTAGTTCAAATTCTGTGCTATGAGCATTCTCTCATAGCATATTACTTATAAATCAAATACTTACACAGCTTATCTCTAAAGGTTATATGAATATTAGGGCTATATGAATATTACTTCCTACATTCCCTTTAGTCTTATTGTAAAGGAGAGAGAAGAATATGTTCTCCGCTGAGAAAGGAAGAAAGATCACAAAGAGGACATCTACATTAAGAATGGGGCAACAGACCAAAGGAAAATTGGTAGGAGACCATGACAAGAATACTATTTTAGAAAAGAAAAAGAGATATATAGGCAAGTAAAAGGATATATAAGGCAAGTAAAAAGAAGCCTACAAAAATTAAAACTCATAGGGAAGAATATCTGGATTGGATAGAAGGCAAAGGGGTAACTAAAAAAAAAAATTGAAATTAAATGACCAAGACTATACTGATAACACCCATCTTAAGAGAGGCTTCACAACTGAAAAGCAAGAAACCTTCCAGCAGTACACAAAGCCTTTTAAGAAGCAGAGTTCTGGTTTTAAAAAAAATAGAAATCTAACAAACCTGCTGCTTTTGTTCCTCTGGTTTGTCTTTCGTAATAACCTCACATGCTTCTTGACCATTTTTTTCTTCTTTTTGAACAGGAACCAACTCTTCAGAAAACTCAACTTTCTGCCATGTTAGAAGAAAGTTAAGTAAGCTTATACACAAGAGAAGGTAACAATTGTTAGCTATACACTGACTTGTGCTCTGCACAACAGAATAGGAAAAAAAAAAAAAAAAAGTGAAATTCTATCTGAAAGCTATCATCAGCACAGGTATAATTTGTTTCTGGCAAAAATATGCAGCATAACCTGAATCATTCATTCCTGGACAAGCAAAGTCAACATTTTTCGAAGCTGAGGGGATCTTTTCTGAAGCAGGGAAAGTATAGGACACCAAAGACTGAGGAACTCAAGTGGTTAGTCAAGAATCTGAGGAATA
Source organism: Athene cunicularia (assembly GCF_003259725.1). Classification (NCBI taxonomy): domain Eukaryota; kingdom Metazoa; phylum Chordata; class Aves; order Strigiformes; family Strigidae; genus Athene; species Athene cunicularia. The sequence continues at coordinate 12,552,505 of NW_020799107.1, read as the reverse complement.
TTAACTAATTTGTACACAAAAAAAAAAAAAAAAAAAAAAAAAAGGATTAAAGTGACACTATTAGGGAAAAACAGGATAAACAACAAAACCAGGAAAAAAAACCCAAATAAAACAGGATTTCAGGAAAAAAGTTTTAGGGAGGAAAGAAACATTTGTGACTCTCTAGAATGTTCAAATTTGTCTAAAAGGTAGAAAGGGGAGAATGTGCTCTAAGCATAAAACTAGGCAGAATTTGTATTTGTTCATGTTTTCCTCCCTCCTTCAACTTCCCATCTGGACAGTCCATTACCACTCTGAATGTAGTTAACTGTACTTTAGATCAGCTACTTTACCACTCTTTTTGGCTAATACTTATTTCTAGCTTAAGCCTCAAAGACTGCACAACCGGTTACAAAGTACTTCCATAACAGAAATCTGGACAACCATACTTATTTTATGAAGATTTCATGAATCCTTTAAAATTGTCACGGAGGAAATCTAGACATTTCAAAGAACATCACAGTGGCACAACATAAGAAAACCCGAAAGTTTTATAATTACAGTATTGTGTATTTCACATCTTTACTTGTCCAGCTGAAAGTTACAGTTCTACATAAATTCTTATCACAAACTGCTGCATTATTAATTTTCCATTCTAGAACCAAACAAGTGAAAAATTCTATGTGGTCTGTTCAATCTATTTTTTGTCTGAAGTAGTCTTATTTTGCACTTGAAAAATACAGGAGTTGTTTTCTTCTGAAATATAACAGCCATATAAAATCAGGAAAGCTTGTGCAATACATTTCCCCCTTAATTTCTTACATTTTAAAAGTTACAGGAAGTGAAACTGAATTAATTTTCATGGCATTCCATACTCATGGCACCTATTTGTGTAGATAATTTGCTGAAAGATTTATTCTTCATAAGACACAGACATTGAGATATTCTGGAAAAGTTCAATAAGAATATTAGTTGAAAATCTCAGAGTACTATTTGAAAATCTCAGAGTACTATTTGAAAATCTCAGAGTACTATATATTATTAAGAAAAATTACAACTTTCATTTGAAAAAGTTGCAGAACTACTCTCTATTGCAGAAAATTAATTTATAATATTCCTTTTGGCTGCCTTTTTTCAAAGAATTATCTAAAGGTTAAAGTAATCAGTAAATAGTTTATGATGGTCGGGTGTGAAAAAAGCACTCTCCAAACAACTCTGTTAAAGAAAGAAAACTTTACAATTAGCAAATCAAAGTAAAATATTACAATCATTTTGAAATTCCACTTCTCTTTAAAAGATCCATATTATGTTGAGCTAGCAAAAAAGATCAAATGTTCAAGCCCTGGTTTGAGACAACCTGGGGCTGCTGTCCTGCACACAATAGCATTTATGTAACACATGGACTGGGAGGAGAACTTTAGAACACCTAATTGGCATTTGCATTGAAGTTTCTTTGTGCTCACGGTGCAAGGCAAAGCCTTTCCATTCGTCTAATGATTTTTGGAACTCATTTGTATTTTTGACATATCTTACTGCTTTTAAGGGTATTAATGGATAATTTGAGTGTTCATTAGTTTTTATAGTATAATTCCATCAAAGAAAAGTGAAACAACATTCAACATAAACAAAAGCAGGAAATGCAAGCATCTTAACTCTTCCAACTTCACAGAAGAATTAACCCATCAGCTATTGCTACATGTGGGACATTTCTGATGTATTGCTTTAAAAGCAAGGGGTGGAGTAGATGGAGCCTTTATTACAGAAATCTAGCCCTCTCAGCTCTGTTCCATAATTCCTTCTCAGTTGATACCTTATACTTAATTACACTTATAGAAGCTTATCAGAATATAAACCTAAAAAATGTCATTGCTCTCTTTAATATTTATGTTATACACCATGTTTTTCTAATTTAAATTACTTTGGTTTTAACACATCTTGGGTTCTAGGATGATTTTTCCAATAAGGAACCAAGCTAGGTTGTTTGGCATTTTATAAAGCTAGCAGTTACCTATACTACAGTACCAAAGGAAGAACAAATATGAAAAAAAGTATTTGTCTAGATACTCAAAGTAATTGTGACATCTTCCCTTTAAGATTAGTTGAAAGCAGTAGCAGTCCTGAAAAAAAGTCAAGAAAAAGAAATTTAGGAGGAATATTTAGTGCACAAACAAGTAGCACTTCACTGATTCATTATGATCATTACCTAAGGTAGTGGAAAAGTGAAAAACTAAGGAATGTTTCATACTACCATAGATGATCCTCAGTTAAATGTACTAATTCAAATACTAAGCCTGGTAAATTGATACAGATGCAATGCATTCTCCAGATAAAAAAAATAAAATACCTTAATCTCCTTAAGTTCACTCAGAGATCTACACAACTCATCAACAGAATTAATGATTTCTTTATACTTTAAACTGTTTTTTTCAACATATTTCTTTCCTTCTTCAGTACCTACAAAGGCAAAACACAAAAGCAGAACAGAATGGCTCAAGCAGATGAATAACCGTGTACTTTGTAACCCCAAGATACTACAATAATTACATGTTTCTTTGTTTTGTTTTGCTGAAGGAGTTCTGTGACAGTCATTGTAGGTCTTCTGCTAGGCTTCTCCTTGAACAAAGCGACTTCTACCTGGTGAGTGATACTACTTTGAGAGATGCTAACCTCCTAAAGTGTCTCCTAAACTAGTTGCCTTATTATACAGCTAGGAGGCACTTAGGTCCCCATTATGAGAAATACAAAGCAAAGGCAGGATGGAGAAGCTTTCTCCAATGAAATGACTTTAAAAGCACAAAGCAGCTTCTTTCTCCCAATGTTCCTAACAGCTGGTATCAAGAATCTGTTCTGTCAGCTTCTTTCCTACAGACAGGAATGTTTAAAATATTGACAAGGTTAAAAAAAAACCCCAAAAAAACCCAAAAAACAAACACAAACCTGTGCTCTTTAAATAGTCCTTACAACACTAAATTAGAGGAATTTAACAGCATATTTAGGACCCTGTGGAAGTTTTTTCAGATTTACTACTTGAATTGATAGGCTACAGTGTACCCTGGCACATTTGGATGGTCACCTTATCTTCAGATAAAATAACTTCAGCAAGTATATAAATATTACAAGTGGGAGAAAAAAAAGCAAAATCTGAAGTTAGTTGACCTTCATTCTTACTGGTCAATAACGTTCCAAATCAATACAATTGCACATACAGTATTTACATAACAATCGACATTTTTTGCTGCTAAAATGCTTAAGGAAGTTGGCACTACTTATTCACAGTGTTAATGTAAAAAAATAACTCAGCACTGAGGTATATCACCGTAATATACTTTGACGTCAAAGGCTTGCCTATTAGGAGATAGCATAAGCCATGAAGTCTTAATTCCAAGCTTAAATATTACAAGGACATTCACACTTTTGATTTCAAGGTGAACTCAGGCTGTATACAGAGAACCGAGTAACCACCAGACTGTTGAATACTTTAATGTTTTTATTTTTAAAATATTTGTTCTGAAATCCTTCATCTCTTCTAGTCAATACTTTAAAACAACATTTAAACTTCATGGGATTTTCTTCTGAAATGAATAAATCTAGGAATCTGCTTCCTTCTGTCCTAAACTGTATTTTTTTCCCCCCCAGTACATTACCAGACAGCTCCTCACCATATAACTGTTTTGCAAGGTCTGCAATCTGTTGGATTTTTTCTTCTTGTTGAGGCACTGCAGGCTCAATAAACTTCTTGAATTGCTTGTAGAGAGTCTCTATTGCTTGTCTTGTTTTGCATTCTGCAGAATATTTGCCAACTCTAACGACTGTTGCACTCACATCTTCAAACCAAAATTGACACTGAGACATAAAAATACTGCATTATAATTAATTATTATCAGCAGTTCAAGCTTTTGTAGAATAGACCAGACTATTCTTGGACTTTCCATAATCAGTGGCATACAGTATGTCTTAAATTTTCTGGTTTTAATCTGTTCATTACCAATGCTGCTTCTAATATTAATAGCTGTTAAATTTTCTTTCAACACTAGATCCACGCTCACTTTACAAGCATGGTGAGGTTATCAGTTAATGGTTCTGTGAACATATGTTTTATTTCTGAGTTCTTTCCACCTTGTATATCAACTGACTTATTTCACAATTTGTATCTTGGCCACAGTTATACCTCTGTAAGGGCAGCAAAGTTGTTTAGATTTAGTCTACTAGCAAACAGGTGTTTTGGTCTCAGCAGCCATGAAAGTTGCTTGGCATCTTTCTACTGACAAGAATGGGCTTTAGAACATACCCTTATTAAACATTTTTGGTTAACAATACTCAGAGAAGGATAGAATCTGGTGTTCACTCGGTATCATCTTTTTGCATCATTACAGCAAGCAGTTGATAATCACCATTTTAAACTGCCATTAAAGTCAGTATTTAAGACACTGCCTGTTCACTGAAAGAAAACTGTTTGAGTAAAAGGTGGTATTTTACACTGAGTAAAAAAAAAAAAAATCCAATCTTGAGTTTTAGCTCTAGGAAATAATTTATTCCCCTCAAAGTAAGAGAGAAATTTAAAAATGTAAATTCACGAATGCTAACAAATTGCTTTTCTAATGATATATGAAATGACACATTGATCAGGTCACTGGACAATGAAAACATCTTTTAAACAGAACTTTAGTATTGTGATCCATGATTAAGGGAATTTGTCATGCATTTAGATCATTTTGGAGAGATGAACAGTATTGTTTCTAAAAATAAACAGTGATGACAGGAATGTGCTTGCATCACAGCAGATGCAGCAACACAATGTGGCAAGAAGGAAAATAGCATTAAAATTTTTTTCTTTTAAAAAAAGGCAATGCATGAGGCAGTTCTCAGACACCTTAAAATAAAGTTACAGAAGCCTCCAAAAAGACTTAGACTGCAGTTCAGAAGAAAAAAAAAATATGCATACACTTAACAATTAAGACTATTTAAAAAAAAAAAAAAAAAAAAAAAAAAAAAAAAAAAAAAAAAAAAAAAAAGCTGCTTTTAAGTAACTGAGTATTTTACATTTCAGTTCCAGAACTACATACCACACAGACAGCTCTTCCTGACAACTAACAAAGTGGGTACTGTGATGACCTGTCTCTTGTGGTTTGACAGCCATCACAGAGGGCCTTGTGGCCCTTTCTGTGTTACCTTAGACTATAGTTAGAGAAAATGAGCTCATAAGTATGATCACAGATATGCTGAATCACTATGAAAGTCATATGGAGGTGAATACCCTAGTCGTATGCACAGCAGTGCAAGAATATGGTCGTGTTGCATACTTTTGCCCCCCTCTTTTCTCCACAAAGTTACAAAGAAAAAAACAGAAGAAAATACAGATTTTTACCAGTCTACTACTTTGGAAGCCACAGATTTTGCCTGAAGTAGTTATAAGCACTTTTATTTATCCCAGTCCTGGATCATTATTACAGCCACAGTGGGGATTTCAGGTTTACTAGTACCTCTTCCATCATCTGTTGCAGATGCTCCACGAGACCCAGATTTTGTTTGTAATCCTCCACGACTCTGTTAAAGTCATTCAGCTGTTTTTGTAAGTCACTGACTGACTCCAAGAGGACTCCAACTTTAGCATTAGGTTCATTTGCTACAGAGCCAATGACTTTCTTCTCTAAATTATGCATCTTCTTTTTAAGAATCTGTTTAAAAGATGTAGCATTGTTAAATACTGCAATAAAAATGTTTCTATTTTTAGAAATAAAAAGTAAAAAACATGGGAAAAAACATACAAACCTACTTCTTGTCCTGTGTCTTAAAAAATACAAGTTGCTTTTTCAAAAATCAAAGGAAACTGGTGAGCCTGTACCATGCTGATTAAATTCAACATAGATTATATTTATTAAAGGTGGAATTGAGTTACATTTTTCACTTTAAGAACAAATAAACATCTAGTAATAAAACATGGGATCTTGAACAAAGTAGCTTTCATTGAATATACAAAGGAAAAAAATACTACTAAGCCTTTGGTGTCTTTGACTAGATACGAGACAATTTAAGCATCGCAATTATTTATGTCCTAGAATGTTAACAAATTTGCTTAAGAATCTGATGTAAGCAACATCAGTGACAATCTAGCATAATACCAAAGACCAAGGGGAAGTATTCATACTAGTACTTTATGATGTCTGGTACAAACATGACATGTAAATTTTGTGATAAAATGGTATACATACATTTATATATTTTATATCCTGGGAATACTGGTCTTGACAGTTGATCAAGACTTCATTGTACTCACTGTTTTACAAGTGATGCAAAAAGATAGGTCCTTGATTTTTGTTTGGAAAGGAAGAGAACAGTTTAAAATAGCAAAGTATTTATTGAACTGTCCACATACACACTTTTAAGAATATACAATGGCAGGAAGAGTGTTGCCAGCAGGTCAAAGGTAATTAATTGCTCCCTTCTATGTAACACTAGCTAAATCTGGAGTCCTGTGTCCACTTCAGGCTCCCCAGTACAAGAAATCCCTGGACATACTGGAGCATATGCAGAAAGGGGTCACAAAGATGACTGAGTGACTGACCACGTGTTATACAAGGACAGAGAAAGCTGGGAATTCAGCCTGGCAAAGAGAAGGCTCAAGGTAGACCTTACCAATGTGTATAAAAAAATGACAGGTGGGAGCAAAGAAAACAGAGTCAGAATCATCTCAGTGGTGTCTGGTGAAAAGACAGGAGGCAATGGACCCAAACTGAAATGCAGGAAATTCTGTTTAAGAATAAAAACAACACACCACCTCACTTTTTATTCTGAGGGTGGAACAGCTTGTCCACAGAGGATATGGAGTCTCCATCCCTGGAGATATTCAAAACCCAACTGGACATGACACAGAGCAACCTTTTGTCGTTGACAGTGCCCTGAGGAAGGAATTTTGACTAGATGATCTCCAGAGGTTCCTTCCAACCTCAATGATTCTGTGATTTGAATTTGCATTTGTGGATGAAATTGCCAAGAAAGTAAAATAAAAAAAAAAAATGTGGGGGTGGTTGGGGTGTAAAAGGAATATTCTGTAACAACAAAAGAAATAGCAAAAATAGAATCATAGAAGCTACTGAAAATTTCAGGTTAAAAAATTGTGAAGGAAGAGACTGGCAGGGCAAGCAAAAAAAAAAAAAGTGCCAGTTCTGTCTGGCAACTAAAAGATTGTTGGAGACTTTGAAAGAAGACTTTCTGGTGAATAGAAAGAAGGGGTGAGACTAGCAGGCTTCAAGCTAAGTAACAGGGAAGTTCACACACATTTTTATTTCCTGTGATTTGCTTGGCACAGGCCACAGCAATTCAACCAGTGAATCCTTCTCTAAGACTAAAATTTTTAATATTACCTGTGTTTTCTCTGCATATGTATCAACCTGCTGAATCTGTATTTTAAGTACTTTCAAATTTCGAGCTTTTTCAGTTTTCTTCATATAGTTAAACTTCAAATTGTTGAACTTCTTTTTGAGATCCTTAAACGATTCTCTGAGCTGAAACAGAGTAAGCATATTTGTTAGTTGAAAAGAAACCAGCACATTTCAAATTAGGTTTTTGCAATAGCTGTTTAACAGACCACTATCAGAACACTAACTAATACAGAAATTAATAGTATTATGCCATCTCATAAAGCATCTATCTTCAGAATTTCTTTCCAGTAGTGAAACTCATATCTTGCCAAATGAAAATTTTTGCATTTTGAATGCTGAGCATTGTTTCCAGAATGGCTGGGGAAAAAAAAAAAAAAAAAAAAAAGGATTACAGCAAAGGATGAGATGAGATCCTTGCTCAGACAATCTGTGAAAAATCATGTCCGAGAGCTTTAATTGATTTTAACTAGAGGCAGATGTCCTACACATACTCTAGTGCATTTAATGGAAATGGTAACCATGTGAATGTATACCCATGCTTACTTTCCAGAACAACAGAGTTCTATTGGCCTAGGGCAACCAGATTTGTATTTATTCACAGTATTTTTCTCCTACAATACAACAACTAGTTTATGTCAGGTTGAGTTTTTTTGTTGGGGTTTTTCCCCCTCCCCTTTTTCAGAAGCCCTGTTTCTGAAAGGAAGTTACACAGGGGCTTAATTTTATACACTGCACTAGTCCAAACATCTTAGTACAATTATTCACAGCATACAAAGATGAATCCAGCTCGTTGAAGCATCAAGATGTAGACTATATGAGAACCCACCTTTCAAATAACTATCCTATGCATATGGTAGCAAAGAGATTCTGCCTAACAGTTACCCAAAGCAAGCCTCACCTACCTACAGCTAGATTTGGTACCATGCAAGAGTACTACCAGTTAGCACTGACTTGGTGCTGCAAGCTCAAAATTAGGGAAAATTATTTTTATAATAATATAAACTAAGATGAACTAGTAACTCTGATCATAAAGCATCCATGCCTTTCAAGACTTTTCAAAGGACTTACATCAGCTAACTATTTAATTTAGTTATATTAAATTTGCTGCAAAACTCTTATTATTTAAGAGTGTAGCTACATTTTCTTTTAATCTATGAAATATTTTAAAAATCCAGAATGATAGGAATGACAGCGATGAATCCCTAGGAAGCTACACCTTCATTTACACACATGGATCAGATGCATTGTCAATTTATCAGAATTAATTTAATACACATCAAAAGAAGAGTCATATATGACCAACATAATTTTAAAAACAGTGTTTGTTTACCATGGGAACGAGTTACAATATAGGGTTGTTATATTCTTTTATCTTTTTTCCAATGCTAATCATCTGTTTGTTTTAATGTCCTCTTACAAGTGTGGCCTTAAGAAACCATGTCATTCTTTGCATCAGCAATGTTATATAAACAAGCAATCAATATCAAACACATTCAGCTAAATTAGCTTTAAAGGTGTCCTGGTTCAGCTAGGATAGGGTTGTTTCCCAGCAGTGGGGAGGGGGCTCTAGCCAGGTTATTCAATACCATGCTGACGTCAGGTCCATGCACCAAGCGTGGGAACAGTTTCCTGTGGGCTTTTGTCTGGGGAAGCACGCGCAGCGGGCTGGATGTGTCCCTCGTGGTATTTCTCTGTACAGCTTTTGTCTTGTTTATCATTATTACTTTTTATTGTTTGTCGCTATTGCTATTGGTGTTGTTCAGATTGTTATTTGTTACGCTGCTGTATTAAATTTATCCTTATTTCAACCTGTGGTTTGTGCCTCACTTCCAGCCCTGCCCAGTCCGAGGGTGGGGGAGGGACAACGGCAATGTGGTCTGCGGTCCTGGCAGGGCCTAAAACACCACAAAAGGACTATGAATTGTACAAGTATAAATTTTATTTCAATATTTATTCTCTGAAAACTATGCACTTTTCAATTTTATTTACAATTGCAAAAAATCCTATTAGACATTATTTTTTGATACCTTTTAGTAACATATATGAAAACCAGCCAAGTAAAAATCCTGCTTAAAATATGCTTATAATACTTTATAAAAGGTACTATTTTAATTAAATTGCAATTCCATGATAACATTTTATTTATCATTCATAAAATTTGAAAGAATATAAAAATGACTGACATTTTTAAAAAATAATTTCATATCCTTTGGGTTGACAATATTCTGCTTTTTAGGAGAATGCAGAATAAATTCTGTAAAATTTCATTTATCTAAAGGAAACGATGCAAAAGAAATGCAGTGGTTCTAATGCTTTATAGTCTGTTCCTCCAGATACACAAATGAAAAAAACTTACTTGATTACTGTTAACAAGTACAGGTCACATCCACAATGTGATATTTAGTTAGCATATTTGAGGCTTTTTTAATATTAAAAATCCCTACAGAATTCCCTCTGCTCCCCTCCCCGCCAAAGAATCCAGGGAGTAATAAATGCTTATTTTGAACCTACTGTTACTGAAACAGCTAGCAATCAATCATTATTATTTTTATTACATACGAATGTTAATCCATCAACGGATATATTTTTCATTTTAATTTCATCTAGTGGGATGTTGCCACATTATTAAAGCAGTGAATGGTCTTCACTCAGTGTAATGGAAAGTCAGGGAATTCTGTCACCAGCACAGTCATCTCCAGTTAAAGCTCTTTATCCCACCTAAGTACACAGAATAATAAAATCTATCTAAAAGCCTTCTGTTAATAAAACACCTCTGCAGCACAGTATTATATTCAGAAAACAGAGCTTTATTTGCTGATTTAATTTTGAGGGAAAAAAAGGAGATGAGCAAGAGTTTATTTTAGTTTATTTCACTGGCTTATGCACATACATAGGCTAGTGATCATTTATAATGCCAGAGGCTCTCCTCATAGCAGTATGTGAAATTAGATCACCTTGTTTCAGATATGATGGCTCATGTGTCAAAGGTCTGCAGCTGCTGTCACTCTTCTCTTTTAGCCCCAGTGGAAAAAACAGATTCAGCTCAGACTTGCATATCACTCCCTCAGAGTGCATGTACACAACTCCTGTTATCATCAGCAATTGTACCAAGGATGATAAACGGCTGCCATTTTTAGGAATCTAAACATACCTCAGCTTTCCACTATTTTCTGCAAAATTAAATTTAAAAATACTGAAAGAACTATACACCCTAATACACTTCAGTGACTTCAGCTCACAAGTTTAATGGAACTTTGTAACTTGTCCATTGTGTCATATAGTCATTAATCAGGCAGCTGTTCCTAACTATAGTTGGCCTGTCATGGGTGGAGAATTGATCCTGGAGGAGAGGGGTATAAGTGCCAATTGCTTTGATTTATCACACAACTACAAAATAAATGGAAGATGTTATAAAGCTCCTTTAAACATGTTTTTGTAAACAGTACAGTTTCACTAAAATGCTTGATTCCTCTACAAGCCGCTCTAGGAGTACTTCAATGTTGTTAGCCACTTACCTTTCCCTTTTTATTCACACATAAAACTTATAGTAGCACTAATAATCAAAACAGCCTGTGAAAGCAGGTTGATGAAAAGAGATTTTCAAAGCGGCAAAGATTAAAGAACAGCCAGCCAGAAAGTGGGAGGAAAGAAAAGGTGCTGTTCAAGTCATTAATGATTACTTTAATTCTGGGACCACAATCAAAATAAATTACAGGGTAAGAAATGCACTAACTATCTATTTCTACTGACTTGTGAACAGAAATAGCTCATTACTCTTTACGGTTAAAATTCACATTTTTAGTCATACCTTTCCATAAGTGTATAAATAATGACACAATGAAGAAGAAAGAATTGAGATGACTGGGAAGAGCTGAGAATGTGCTTCAGGATCTGTTACTCTTCTGTTGCAAGTTTCATGCAGACATGTATAAATGTTATTTTTAAAGTGATAACCTAAAGAAAAGGCTTTTTCATTGCAAACATTATCTTACGTGTCACTTATAATCCCATGAACAGATTCAGTGTAGTATTACACTACAATTACCTGTGGCTTGACTCATTTCTATTGCAAAGGTGTAATGCAGGTTATATGAGCTTTCCTTACACATTTCAAAGATGTAGAGGGCATAAATCCTTTTGGTCTTTTAAAATTCTCTTTAAATTAGAGAAGGCACACAAAAGGCATGCATTTTGCTTTTCTGTCCTTCAAGCCTGTTTCAGAATTCATGCCATGTATCCTTGGGTATAAATTTTTTATTTGTATTTGTTTCCTTGCTTCTTACAGAAGCACTAATACCTTAAAAACACAGGGAGCTAACCAAGTCCTCTAAGTATGGTAATTCAAACACAACTGAGTCCTAATCACCAAAGCCCTTGCTCACATGATTTACACACTTAAACGTAAAATAATTTAAGTATTTACAGCAGAATTACAAGTATTTTCACTCAACATTAAAGTTTGCTCTGGTTGGCTGTTCACTATGTGACAGCTATGAACAGCTGCTGCTTGCTGCTAGCACATGAAATATTTACTTAGACATAGTAGATGGTAAAGAAATTGTATCAGACAGGTCTGCTAGATACTGGCTATATTCATACTACTTTCTCATTAAATCTAACAGAATTTATAATACTGAAGTGAATACTTATAACTAACATTCTTGAAGTAGTTCAGTGTCTGGTTTCTTAATCCCTGAACAGAAGTAGTCATAAAAAATGAAAACAAAATGAAGAAAAATGACAGTGGATTAATGCATATGCAGGTACATTAGTCAAATATTAGTTCAGGAAACATCTTCTATGTTAACCTCTAACAGAAAAAGAATCTAAAAAAAAAAAAAAAGTTATCCACACACCATTTTAGCATATTTCAGTTAGTTTATATTCAAGATTCAATTAGGGTTGCAGATGACAGGTTTTAACCAACATGGCTTTTCCAACTTAAAAGAAATAAAAAAATAAAATTAAAAAATCAATAATTAACACAGTAATTGAAAATATGCTATGAAATTATTTTGCAGAGGGTGTCCATTAACTATGAGAATCTAAAACTTTACATTTTGCAATACAGAGCATGTGGTGAGTGTGACATGTCACTGACACACTTTTCATTTCAGTTAGAAAGAGACAGAAAATGCTTTTTTCCCCTCTACAATCTTCTCTCACTGGAAGTCTAACAAGTAATAAAAATAGAAAAAAAAAAAGAAAAAAAAAAAAAGAGTCACATTTTCCTGCCCTCATCCGAGAATCAAAGGACAGAAACAAGAGATTAATTTAACATAACAGCTTGTCTTTGAATATGGCCAGCCTTACATACAGGCTGCTCAGTGAATGTTTCTTTTTCTTCAGCAGAGTCAAGAGGTTTTCAGTAAAAACCTAGAATACTTTAGCCCAAACCTCGAATATTCTGATTCTGCTATGCCACTGCAAAGCATAATGGGACTTCTTGTTTAGGTACTTCAAGTTTCATTCTCTTCTACAGCACGGCTCCCTCTACTGGAGTGCATCTCCTGTACCATCTGCTGTTCTATGGCCTCAACATCGGCCAGTCACGGGAGACATGCACAGATGATCACAGAAACACACTCAGCTTCTAACTGACAAGGGACTCGAACTCTAACTGAGATTCAAAAAAAACCTTTTTTTGATGCATGTGTTCTTTCAATTTCAGAATACATTTTTGTGAAAATTGATACTTTTCACACAGACACAAAAGAATTTTGGAAAAGAGAAAAAAATTCAAATAATAATTTTCTCATTAAATTAGTTGGGACAGAAATCTCAGTCACCTCTACTTTAGTGATTCTGAGAAAATACAGTCTTTTTTTTTTTTTTTTTTTTCAGGTGTAGATTTACTTAGTGAAAGATAAAATAAGAAAATACAAATATCAGTGTCCTGAGTTTCCACCATCTATATTTCACACTTAGTGAACATTAGTGTGAAATCCTTCCAGGTAAGAATCCAGTTTCTGTACTTCTTGGATGCACACAAGTGCAATCTACAGAACATCAAGTGTACAGGTCATCAGCCTCTTATTTTAATGGAGAAGTCTGAGAAAATCAATTCCATGCAATGTTTTTCTAAATTAATTTTTGCGAGTACATTTATCTAACTCAGCCTGTGAAGTTGTGAGTGGATTTGTATTTGGCCTACTGAGATGCTAATTTAATAATCATACTAAGTAATTTTTCTTAAATTCCATAATACTAAATTCTAGTATCTTGTGCCAAAGAACATTTCCTTTTCTTCCAGCAGTTTTTTAAGTATCATATTCTGAGTTTCTGAAAAAAAATGTTAAGTACTGAATTATTCTGAACTCTTCCTTAAAAGACTACAAGTTCTTTCTAATACCCTTACAATATATGTAAATTATACTTTTGTTTGAAACTTTAGCTTCATAAGAAAGAATTCTGAAGACTCATGTACTTCAGATGAAGCCAGCAAAGCTGAAAGCCAAAGAAAATATAGCTGCTCTATTTCCAGTCCCCTTCGTACAGTGAAAGCATTCTATTTCCAGCCCAACAACTTGATACACTCCTGAACTGCAGAGGTATGGATCACAGATAATTATTGCTGCTGTGTGGATCCAAGGTTGCTGGTAAGATGAAAATCAACTTTTTTGTTTACATATGAAGTATCTAGGGGAATGGTAAACAGTAACTTGTATTACAGAACACAACAGCCCTTTTAAATCTCAACACATTAAAGGACTGTTATCTCATTTACCTCATTTATCTCCTCTTGAGTGATGCAGTGCTGGAAATGCTGTGACAGTTCTTCCTCATATTTATCGGCTTTGGAGCTCCAGTTAATGCTATCACACTCAAATCTAGCAAGATCTTGCTTCAGATTCTTTACAGAAACATTCAAGCAATTCTAAACAGTGAATAAAGAAAGAAACTTATGAAACTCAGGAAATTTATTGATTTAACCAATCTAAAATGAAAATCATTTTGAGGCAGAACATGCATAGTCAGTCACAATGAGCTATATTAAACTACTAAACCTCCACTGCAACAAGAGCAACTACATAGCCGTTTCCATCACTAGCAGTCTGAGGAGTAGTTTTGGGTCGAAATCACAACTCTCACAAGGTGTCTTCTCTGAGCAAAGAGGAAGAGCAGACTGACAATGTGGATAACCTAGGCAAGCCACAAGGGAATGTCTTGCTCTCTCCCTAGTAAATGAATACAGGGCAATGACAATCCTGCTTTGAATAAATAACTCCTTTCTAAAATTATAGTCATTTTGCCATGCAAATCAGTCTTGAATCCAATAATAAAGTAACACTGTTACTATATTTCCTTTTTTTTCTTTTGTTATCCTTTACAGGACAATAAATATGCAAAGCAACCTTTACAAAGTAGTTGGAGTCTAATATATAGATGTGGCATTCAAGAAATGCCAACAGGGCATGGAGCTGCACAAAGAATACTAGAGATCTGAAAGTTATGCTTTCTTTTTTTCCAAGTGATGATTAAGATTCATTTCCTCTCTATTTCAAATCTATTTCAGTGTTTTCTGGAGAAAAATCTGTTCAGACAATTAAAAAATTAAAATAAGAAATTAATTTTTATTTTCTCTTTGCAAAAGTAATTTGTAATGTAACTACTGAAGATAATTCCTTGATGTCTCATTTAATTTAATGGCTGTATAACTGCAAACTCTAAAAGTAGAAATCTACATTTTAAATTTTTATGTTTTGCTTTCTTTTTTAAGGATCTTAAAGCTCTGTATTTCTTTTTCTCAGAGTATTAATACATTTTTATACATCTAAAAGTCAGTCAGATAGCTCCAATAATCTTCTTTCATATCTATCCTTGATTTCACAAATCATTCTAATTCTACTCACAGGTTCCTGCACTGCAGACAAGATATCTACTCCCTGGGTAATAAGCAGTTTATATAGCTGTCTGATATGTGCATGTTTCTCCTGAGCATTCACAAGGTAGGCTTTGGCATGATGCATATTTTCAGGGTCCTCACATATTTCAGGAATATCCAGTTCTCCTGATTTTGACAGACATTCCAGCTGGAAGATATTAAAATGAAAATCAGTGTGTGTTTAATATAATGTAAAACAAAGCTTACAACTCCTTCCTTGCCCATAATGTGTTACCCTGTAATTAAATTTGGATTCAGAACTGAATCTTAAATTCCCCAAATTTCATGCAGTTTTAGATACACAATTTTAATTCTGATTACCAGACAGGTTAATGCTGGGTTGGTTTTGTTGGTTTGGTGGTTTTGTTTTTCTTTTTTTTTTGGGGGGGTGGGGAGACAGACAACAGACATCAAACCGAAAAAGTTTAATTGCAATGGGAAGAACATATATTTTAGAAGATTATACTCACTTTTTTTTTAATGCAATGGAATTTGACTGTCTTGTTGAAAATATCATCATGTTCTGTCATTGTGTCCTTTACCATTTGATGGAAATGAATAAGCTCACTTATTCTCTCAGAATTCTCCTTCACAGGAAATCCTTTCTGGCTTGGAAATTCTAATAATTTTACCAGGTACTCAAGGTCAGCAGTCAGTTGCTAGCAAAAAAAACAGAAGTTACTCAAATTACACATATATATTTGCATGTTTTCCACTACATTTGATGAAATAACAGCCTAACAACAGGGAATTGCCTGAAACATCAGTGCCATGCTCTTTAAAACACTCTCCATGTACTTTACTAGGCATGAATCTCAGCTATCACCCAGAAATAGCCTTGGATCAAAAGAAGTCAAACTGACTTCTAGGGGAATGACAGACTGAATTGCTAATCAGAGACAGTGTTCAGAGGAGGTAGGAAGCTCAGTATGACATATACCTCAGCCTCTGGCCAGGTCTAACTCAAAAGCTTGAAGCTGATACTCTCCTTGTACTTCCACCACACCAACACTTGTGTGTCACTTTAATAAGCAGCTAACACCATACAAGTCATTCTCTGGACATTGAAGACATCTTGTAAACACACACAAACCCTTTCTTCTGGAAAAGTAATGTGAAACATAAAATACTGAAAGTGAATCATTTGTACCAAAAAGAGCTTCTGATCCACCATGCGCTTCACTAGCTTGGTTTCTCACCTGATACTGTGGTTTCATTTGGTTAAGCTTTTTTTGTAGTTCCAAAATAACAAAAAGGTCACTTCCAAGGTCAACTGTTGCTTCAAGCTGAAGTGCCTCTTGAAGCATCTCTAATCCATAGGTAGTCTAAAAGATAATCAAACAGTTAAGTGTTTCTACCTGTAGTAAATAAATTAAAAAAATTTAAACTCAAATTTGAATTTGTAACAAGAACCTTCCCCAAACGAGACACCCAAATATTGTCAGCAAAATGTCTCTGTCTCAAACCCTCTGACTGACAAGGGTGACAGGAAATCTTTAAGGCAGTATGCAAAAAAGATTCAGACACCAAGATCAGAGGACCCATACAGAGAGTGTATTTTCTGTGATAACAGATGTTGTGGCTTATGGTGCACTAGACAAACAGCACCTACAAAACTCTGGTTCTGCTAGTAGCATAGCTAGTGTTTCTTTTAAGGAACACTGCATGCTGTCCTGTGCCAAGAAGGCTTCAATCCTCTTTGTTTATGAACATGGTTGCAGTTGAGTTTAGTAACTATCAGGACACTGTTCGTTTTAGTAACTATGAAGTCACAATAAATGGTCTTTTTTAAAAAAAAAAAAAAAAAACACCACAAAACTAAAGCACTGCTGGTGTAGTATATGGACTTGATTAAAACTTACAGTTTGAAGTGGGGACTCGGACCTGTAGGTGTTTGAACATATGGGCCAAAAGATCAAAAACTTTATTGATGACTACGAATGGCAGAATAGGCTATGGAGAAGTATCTTATTGATCACCTCTCTTAAATGATACCTATAGCCATCTATGAAAGAGTAACAGACAAACTAATAACAATCCAGAAATGTTTGCCATAGTTGCTTTCTTCCTAGCTATTTTACTTACAGTTTTTAGTTGTTCTTTAAATATCCGGCACTGTTGCTTGACAGGTTTTACTTGCGTAGTTTTAAAATTCCAGATTGCCCAAAGATCAGTCAGCTCTTCCTTTTCTTTACTCAGATTAACAATGATATCTTCTGTTACTTGTACAGATTTTTCTACATTTAATATTAAATTCTCATTTACCTGGCAAATAAACAGGCATGTTTTTTCCAAAATATGTTTTTATAAAGTACATTAAAACCTTGTAATATTAAAGTCTCAACAAAGCTTAACAAGAAACAACTGTTCTATCATAAGTTCTTTGAAAGTTTCTAGTGCTCTAGGTGTCTTTAAATACACCTTTCTCTTAGAAATAGGCATAGATCAACAGAATTTGTATACTGAGGACATGGCTAACGCCGAAGTTTAAAACTACGTCAGGTCAGTAATGACGGAATTATTCACATCTGATGGCTATTTAATGCTCATAAAGTAATTTCTGAATAGGAAGAACTATCCAAAACAGCCTTTTGAGGAATAGTAATTGGAAAGTGAAGTGGATGAAGAACAGACTGCTCCTTTGTGCTGATAACCAAAATCACACTGAAGCATAGGAGGGATAAAGTGTTTAGCATTTGGTGGTTTTTCCTCTTTTTAACACAGCTCATATCTGAAATACCTGAAAACTCGGTAATGATGTTTCTCCTTTTCCTGCTCCAGTATTTTTCTTTTGAGAAAAAGTTGGGTTCATAAACTACTTGTATGATCCTGTCTTCCAGATATTTAAAAGTTACAGTTAAGAATATCATGGGAACACAGTAGCAGAAAATACTGTGGCAGCACACTTCATGTCTTTAGAGAGATAGTATCTGAAGATATGTTAAGTCTTTATGTGACTACAGTGCAACTTCATATTCACAGGTATTCAGCTTGCCTTTACACTATTTTATCTGTGTCTGACTGCATCCAGTTGTGATAGCACACAATTTAGATCACACTAACTGCCTGAGCACTTTTCCCTCAAGTAGGTTTTTCCAGCTCATCTTGTATGTTGTTGTAGTATGTCATCAACATCAGCACCCCCTTCTCACCCTAATGTAACTGTTTCCTAGGAGGAGTGCCTTAGGGAACAATTGCACATCAAACGATCATCTCATGAAGCTGGAAAATTAGACAGGGATGCCTAGGTAGTGCAGCTGAACCCAAGACAGAATGTAAAGACCCCAGGAAAGATTATCTGTAAGGCAGTAGTTCTAACACTCAAATTAGTAAAGACTGCCTCTTAGTGGAAATAAAGTAAACTTAATACTATACTTGAGTATATGCTGCTTTCCAACATGATGTTAAGTGCTGGAAGTACGAGAAAAGCAAACCAGTGAGAAATCCGTAAAACACACATTTCCTCGACTCATGGTGCCCAGAACAAGCACAGGATGTCATTAAGATCCAGTGATTTGTGGCACCAGGAGGAATGTGAAGCGAGGTGTAGGTCATGCAGTCCCATTCTTTTACTTATCTCAAGGATTTTTGCAGTAGCCAGCTGGCCTTTTTTCTTATCCTCCCTCTTTTTCCCACAAAAACCAGCGGTACCCCTCGCACCAAGGAATGTGCTGTGATGTTACTCAAAAGATAATGGCATAACTACAGTCTCACCTACTCACACATATGTACTAAGATAAATACTACCCTGAGTTTGTGTCTAACTTGGAGGGATGATAATCCAACACCAAATCAGAGGGACAGATTGAGGGGTCTGTGCTCCCTCCCCTCCACCCCCCGAAAGGATGCCTTTTGGTAAAATTTGAACCCCTGGCTACTCCAAGTGATTACCCAGGAACTTAGCATGTGTGTGATTGCAATTGTTTTTCTTTTGTGTAGTGCTATATAATCAACCTGCAGTTTGTGCATTTATCACAGGCAATCTCAAAGAATCTGTAAATGTTGCATAAAAATAAACTGTACTACTCATGACCCTGACAGCTTCTCTTGAATGCAACCAGACCTACAGCATAAGGGCTGTTTGTGTATCCGGGTCAGACCTATAGTTACGGCCCTAATTGGCATACCTATTAAGAGATAAGTCCAGCCACCCCTAGCCCCTCTAATCTCTGAGGACCAGCTAGAACGCAAGGGAATTCATCTCTTACCAAATTAATTCATCACCTTAAATCCAACGCATGAACAAAACAGCAATGTGCATGCATTATATTTGTATGCATGTACTGGAACATTTATTAAGGGCTCCATTATTGTTAATCACAAAACTTTTTATATTACTTAAAATGCCATTAGGATTCAAATACTTCCATATTTTAAAAGTATACAGCAGCATCAGTCCCTTTAAAAGTAGGTACTGAGAAATCACGATCCATCAGTCACAGAATTAGGATTAGACCTGATCACAGGCAAACATCAACATATTAATTACAATTTTTCAGATTATACTCACCATATTTACTAAATTAAGAAAACTGCAACCCATATTTTGGATGGAAAAAATCTTCTCTATAGCCTTTTGCCACTGAGTATTAGCTGATTCTACTGCAATTTTATTTTCAGCCTCCCTGTTTGTTTTTAGCGGTTCTGATTTATAGAATTCCTTCAGATTTTGAATATCATCATTCACCTACAGAAAGACATAAAATAAGCATCAAAACCATATCAAAATTGAGCTGCTATAATAAAATAATATAATGGTTTTGTTTTTCTTTTTTTATATAAGAAGTATACAGACATGATAAAATTGAATAGCAGCCTCTGAATCTTTTCCAAATTTTAAGATTTATTATCCTCCCTAAAATCCACACAAATACTAAATAATACAATTGTTTTAAATAAAAATAACCTGTGAACCAGTATATGGCAAACAGATGGGTGGCAGCAATTTGTTCAATTTTTGTCACATATCATTACATTGATATTATATACATGTGTATCAATGCAATGATTTTCACAGATCTATTTAACGCAAAGTAACTGAAATTAGCAATAATTGGAAGTAGACAATTCAATTTTTTGGAGTTTATCTTCAAATAAATGAATTTTATCTGATAGGTTCCACTCTGTCCTCAATTTCTTTGTAAATATAAAAGAACAGTGTTGCAGAATCTTAAAACAAGCATTACATCAAAATGAAAAATAACTGCCCTGTGCATCATTAGCACAGATACCAAAATTACACTGATAATGAACTGATTACGGTTTCGGCTACAGCTGGTTTATATTTAATTTTTAAACCCCTTCAGATGAATTAATACTTCAGTGGAAGTACTGCAAGATAGCGATAAATATCTATATCAACATATTATGAGAAATATCTATATCAACATATGTGAAATATTTTTTAAAATATATGAAGCAAAATCAGTAAATTTAAGAGTACATACATGTAAGTATTTTGTTATGTATATAATGAATGTGCACATGTGTGCAGGAGAAGTAAAAAAAATCAATTATAATACTTACTACAATATCAATTTAAATCAGTAGAAAATCTGTACATAGACTAGTCATTATGTTGATGCAAATACAATGATCAGGGCTGCCTGCCCTGATGGAACACATCTTTAAAGTAGAAAGGAGCTTACAAAGACCTGCAGTGCTTCAATGGCACAGCACCTACAGGATTTGTCTTAGCTAAAAGCACATTTTTCATTTATAAGACTTTCAGTCTAGTCAGAGAATAAGTGATCAGTACCTCCATAGCTGACTTTAAAAAGGTCACATAAGTTTCTAGAATTTCTAGTTTTGAACTAATATTTTTTTCAATTTTTTTCAGTTCTTCATTCAGAAATTCAGTTCTGCTAGAAAAAGCTGCCACCTGCTCAGGTTCAAACTCTTCCATATCTTTGATGATTCTCTCAGCTGCTTCCAGTTCGTGTGAAGTTTCCTTTGAGGGTACAAGCATAGAACATGTATAATGATGGAAAAGGACTTGTAAAGATTGATAACACATTGTTCATTTTCACTGGTATTGCCTTCTTATGTATAAATTCAATTACTCTAGTTGAAGAAGAGCTCATAATTGGCATTACCTGCTGAAATTAACCATTTATTTCCTGTAACATTTTGACACTAAAAACTATGGATGTAATTATTAAAATACCTAAAAAAAAAAAAAAAAAAAAAAGTAGCGATTTCAGTGTTCAGGCTAAGAAAACCACTTAACAGTGTAAGAATTAAAAGAACAGAAGCATTGCATATAGGAACATCAATAGCCAGAATTGATACAATTCCTTTAATAAACAGTATAGCCCAATTTTCTGAACTAATTCTCTTGAGTCTAAATCTCTCAACTGCTGGTCTGATAATAAAATCTTGTAGAAGAACTCAGTGACCACTCTAGAGACTCCAGAAGTATTGGATCCTCATGATGCTACTGCTGTTTTAAGGCCTGTCCTCATAGCACTTTGCCTTATGCGTTCCATTCACACCTTCATTCTTGAATCAACTGCTTCCTAGCTCCAGGCTAGTCCCTATCAATCAAGCTGGCCTATGCTGCATTCCAGCTGAAAGCAGCGTTCTTGCATGCAGCAAATCTGCAGAAATCAGATGGAGATCGAATAGTGGGTTGCATCTGTTACTGCATTAACTGCTCAGACCAGAAGAAAGTCACAGTATGCTGTCTGAGCAAGAGATAAGTTACTAACATTTTCCATGATTCAGCTAGGATTCTGTTTTTCAGATTTCACTGCCTTAACTCATAGTTTCAGGTATCTCTGTCTATGTGCCTATCTATTTTTATATACTTAACACAATACCACCTTATCATATCTACCTCTGGCATTCAGCCAAGAGCACAAACTGTAGCATAGCACAATCCACAGAAAGAATAAGTAGGAGAGGTTACTATTGTCAGGGCAGATTGTACACTGCACCAAAATTAACACCGTGGTATGGAAACATCTGGCAGAAAAGACAATTAAAACTATTATACAGTTCTGTGGAACAGAAAGGAGCTCTTGCTCATCTGCTGATTTTTTAAAATGTTTTTACTATATGCTCTCCAGAATTTCTTTAAAGTGAATTTTATTTCCACAGACACATACAGATCCAGCTCTTGGGTTCCATAAACTGTTGCCTGAAACAAAAAAGTACTCCATAGGAGTAATGGAGTTTTAAGAACCTCTAAAACATAGGATATCCTAGAATACATACTACAATGTTCTTCAGCTTAGCCAAGAAATATGCACCTGTGTCAAGACCCTGGAGGAGATTCAAATGGTTTTAAGTGACTTTGAGATACCGCAGCACTGCTATGAGAGTTGGAAAGGCCCTGTATGTGACTTAAATATAGCCTCACTGACGTTACAGAGCTGAGTGCTGCAGCGCTTTCATACTGTGACTGCACTGCTAACATGACCAATGGATACCTGATGGCAACTGTACAGCCCCTGTCAAAGGTTCTCCACCCAGGAACTAATTTTTCTTTTTTTGCTGATTCATCCCTTTTATTTGGCATAATAAACCATAAGAAAATTTTTCTGTGCCTCTGACTATCTAGACAATTTTTAAACTTGGTGCCTCAGGTAGGAGTAGCAACCCACATTAGAAGAGTCTTCCTAGCAATGGTTGATAATGAGATCTAGAGGTAGGAACAAATAATATGACGAGATAGAGGGAATGGAGATAACCAGTGACGGGAGAATGACTGACTTGTAATGTCATCTATGGTTTTGTTCATTAACTACAGTTTTAGACTTAACTATTGGCCTATTTTCTTTCCAAGAATACGTAAGAAACTCTCAGCCTCTCACCTTATTTAGAATCACATGCAGCATGCATTTCCTCCTAAAAATACTTAACATTATTAAAGTTTTGTTTGTTTGGGTTTTTTTACCTTTGTTTCTTTAGCCAGTTCAATGTGTTTGTTCAAAACTCTTTCTGACTCGGAGAAGTACGAACCAATCTCCATACCAACTGCAAGCATCGCGGTGATTTTTTTAATCGACTGTGATACCTTTATTTGAAAGTATCATTTATATAGTTAATTTATACAAGTAGAGAGTATAAAAAGTTTAAAACATTCCTTAGTATAGAAAAAAAGTGAAGTAACGCTTGTCTGTATGTGTGTAGATTATGTACTTTGTATAATCAGAGAAACTCAAGAATGAAAATACAAAAGATGAAAATTCTACTATTTCTCCTAAGAAAATTCTGTATGGTCAGAATGAGACAAAAACTTCTGTTAGCTCTCATTTTGTTGATAGTGCTTTCCTTTATCCTAAATATCCCAGACTTGTTATTTCAATAGGGCACAACTGCATCATAATCTAGACATCATAACCTGGGCAAGAATAGTTCTGTTATTTTTTTTTTCAGAAAATACATTTAAAGTTTCTCTGCCAAGCCAAGAGATCTATTTTTATGCAGATACATGTACACAACTCCATTTCATTGTCCCTGTAAGATGTTATATATGCATGATGATAACAAAACAGATTATGAAGAGCAGAGGCAGATGACACGTATAGTTATTATTAGACACGTGAATTCACATGTACCATATGTTTCAAGAAGTGGCTGTTGACTGAGCAGTCACTTTATTAAATTAAGCTCAGGAGCAGTTGAATTTGCACCAGATTCTTTGGGATACTTTGCATTAGCAGAAGTTTGGCATGAAAAGTGTTCTTCTTTGTAGGAATATAACAGTAAGCACTCTTCCCTGTAATGAAAATTCATGTATTATGACTCAAATCTTAAAAATGTTCTCTATTAAAAAGTGGGAACAAAGTGATCAGAACTAACTGCAGAATGAAACCATATGTCAAAATTTGGGTCTATATTTTGAGTAAAAATTAGGTTCATAATTGAAGTTTTAGATTAAGATTCACAACACACTGGTGACATCATTTCTACAAGACCAACAGCAGCCGTCAGCAACTCTTATTTTCAGCTAAACTCAACAATATTTTCACTGTGTTCTAATACCACAAGGCCTCTCCTACTTAAACTGTATGAAAAGGGATCAATTTATGGCAAATTGACTTCCATTTGATTCAGAATAGTTCATTATAAACATCACGCAAATAATATAAAATATCAGACTGCAGACTTAATCAGTCATTAAATTTGATTTACTTTTTTGGTCTACACTCTGGGATTTCCCTCATACGAACCTTGTTCAAAAACTGTATTTTTAAATTTGAATTTACACATGGGATCTTATTTAGGAAGCATGTATCTATTCCATCTCTGACAAGTCATCAAAAAGGTCTGCAGTACTACAGAACATCCAACAGCTTAAAGAAGGCTGTGATGTCCTTGATGCATAGGTATCTTAATGAATAAAGGGAATTTTTATGGTGAACAGAACACTACTTCAGCCTTACTGAAAATTTGCTGTGGTTCATAGTCACCATGCTTATTAACCCTCAGTTTTGCCACACTTCTATTTTTATCTTCAGCCAAATTAAACAGAAGACATAGGAACAGTATAGGAAACCTGCACTGCAGGTCACAGTCCTGACTGCTCACTTCTTTTCCAAAGTAACAAATTATAATAGCTCATTATCTAAGCAAGTCCATGTTTTATGGAAGATCACTGGTGAAATGCTCTCATGGAAACAGCTGCATTTTTCAGAACAGCTTTAGGTTTGTGCTGGTAATAGCATTCAGCATTCTAACTAAAACTGTGCACTCTAACAAACCGATGTTATTTGCAATTATTTGAGTCAACTTTACTATACACATAGCTAAATTATGGAACTACAATGTACCGCTCATGAATGTATTAAGATGACAACGTGCTATCATGTACCTTATTCAGATGATCTTCAAGTGAGGCAGTCCACTGTTGTTTCTTCAAATTAAATTCTTTATAATCTGGACACTGCCTGATTAATTGATCTACTTTATTTTTAACATATTCCATCATTTTCTGAATTCCTATCACCCTAGAGCTAAAATGGAAGAATAGAACTGTTGTTATTGGTCATTTTCGCTCAGCAATCAGGATGATAATGACTAAAAAACCCACCACCTTTTCTGTTGATTTGTACGGCAAGTAACATTAATTTTAAACTGCAACCCTTAAAACAAAAATTACCAAGAGAAATATTAAAATTAACCCAAACAAAATTGCTTCAAATTCTGTTTCCACACAGAAACGCTATTTCCAAATAAATCCTTTATCACCAGTGCATAAGTTAGATTCATGTGCCAGATATCCTGATTCACTAAGAAATATCTCATTTCATAAATAATTCTAACTTTAGTTACACTATCTAAAGACTAAAATCACAAATAGAATAGCCTAAAAAGAGTAAAAATATATGGCATATCACTTCTTTAAAAATAATGTTTTCTTTGGCCTTTCAAATATCTCAGTGTTTCCACAGTGGTTGAAAAAATGTCATACACATTCTAAGTCAACATCTCTTTAAAGATGCTGTTTTAACAGAAGAAAAAGCATCAATTTACAAACAATGGCTTGTCTTATAACTTAAACCATTTAATATCACAGAAGAAATTCACAATCTGAATACTTGAGGCAGTCCTCTTCAAATTATTAAAATCTGAAATAATTAAGATCTGAAGTTTTGATATTAAAAAAAGAAACCCACATATCAATTGATTTACTACTGAAACGTATTGATCTTAAGAATTTTTATAAGACAAACATGTCCAAAAAAAAGTTTTTAATTACTTTAGTTTCATCAGAAACTTATGTTAATACAGATGCTTATTCAAGGTTTCCTCCTTTGTCCTCTAAAATCGTAGGAAATTTTCTCCTCACTTCAGATCAGGCTCAGAGTGTTAAATTCTGCAACCTCAAAGAAAAACCTTATTCTACACTACTAACATGAATTATGGTATTAATAGACCATTCTGTTTGAATCTGATACAAGAACTGATCACTAAGAGAAACTAAATTTTAAGTCGCTTTTAGGAAGTAAGTGGTTTCAAATTTGTAAATTACTGTCAAAAATTAGCAACCTGTTAGTTTGTGCTTTATCCTTAAATTCTGAAAATGTCACTCCTCTACTTCAGCACTCCTTAAAGAGAGGTATGTTTTAAAACTTCTACTAGCACCACTACTTCAAAAAACAAAGCAGTAAGAGAACAAGATTTATAGTTTTTGAAAATTATAATTCAGATCCCTATAAAATCTTTGAAAGGATCATTGGGTTTTTTTGAGTTAACACAATAAATTTATAACAGCAGTAAAACAAAGACAGTTCTTACAGGAAAGCTAATTGCCTGGTAAAGTAACAAATGTTCTCCTAATGGACAAAACTTACTGACTCAATAATTTTCCTTAGAATTAATACATACAAATTTTTGCTCTTCCTGTTTTTCTAGCTTGTTTTAATTTAAAAATGAGATCTCAAAAAATCAGACTTACCAATGTTTTCATTTTGAAACACTAGGATTACAAAAAACCCCTGCCCTCTGCCATTTTTCTATAATCTATTCCTCTTTCTCATGTAAAGATTTTCAGTATTTTCATTTATTTGGACTACCTTTTAAAATAAGGCTGCAACATAACTCAAAAAGATTTGAAAGTAGGACAGAATTAGCATCATATTTCTCCATTTTTATTCCGGTGGATTTCCAATTATGACACTGAAGTCAGTGTCACTAGCCTTAAGCATAGTCCTCCCTAAATGTGAGGATATCAGTATTAGATTTGTAAATCAGAAACTACTAGACCTGTCTTAACATATGCATACAAACTGCCTGGCTTAATTTTGGATACTCTGAAAATAACAAAACAATGTGGATACAGAAATCCAACTTCATTTTCATTCTCTTAGTGTTCGAGTACTCCACCTTCTCTCAGTGCATTTAAACTGGTACTTACACATACCAGCCACTTTGATACTGCATTAAAAATGCATCTTCCAGTATCCCCATTCAGAAGATACAGTGCAATTCAGAGCATCATCTCATCAAAATCGACAAAGTGTAACCCAACCTGAGCAAGGTCAGGTGATTCCTTATTAATAAATATATTGTCTGAAAAACTGGAGAATCTGACTTCTTTTTAAAAAACAAGCCATGCTAGTAGCAGAGCACACAGTATCTTCTCTATCACAAATGATGAAGGAATTTTAAAACTACTGTGCTCCAACTACTCCTTCTGGGAGCTGGCAGCTATTTTCAAATTCCACAGAGATTTCTATTTGCTGCCAGCTAGTTCAAGAATCCTACCAGACTGCAAACACATAACAGCTATGTATCTCACCGTCACATTATACCTTCTTGTCTGTCCTATGGCAAAGCAGCTTTTTGAAAAGATACCTACACTTTTTTAGATTCACACCTTTCATCACCTTCAAAGGGCAACTGTCCATGTCCCTCAGGATTTCCAGTCCAGTTAGATAAAGGAAATGGGAAGTCTGTGAGGGCAGTTAAGACTATCAATGAATTGTGCAATAAGAGGAGCAAAATACTAGTCAGGATTCAGTCTTGATAGGAGTTTTGTTTTCTGTCCATAGCTTCCTCCTTTGGCCCTCAGCTGTTCATACAAATCTTGTTGTCCCATGTGGGTTAATCACTGGGCTAAATATTGGCCAGCATTTAAAAACAGCACAGTGACAAAGAGAGGCCTCTCTCTTTCCTTTTTCAAAATGTGAACCTTTCTGGAGGAAATTAATATTCTGGAACATACACCTTTACCACAATTGCTGACAGAACTCACTATGTCAGCATTACTAGGCTGTGGAGCTCACTGGAACCATTCTGGATATCTCCGAAAACCATGGATTAAGCAAAACCACCTAAACTTGTCTCGCTGTACAAAAAGTTTAATGCGAGTCAGGATCATCCTTGTGGCATTGAATCCTAGCCCCATACTGAGTTGCATCTGGAAGAGACTAGCCAAAAAGTTACATGCCTCTGTTAAGGGCTTCTGAAACTTCATCTGGAGGTCGGTTTGTCCATCTTGGTTCCCCACAGTACAAAGCAGACACACAAGCTGAAGGGAATTGAGCAGAGGCTCCCAAGATGATTGGAGGCTGGAGCACATGATATACAAGGGGGTGCTGACAGAACTCTGTTCAGAGTAGAGAAGAGGTGAAGGGGTGATCTAATTGCTGTCTTTCATTATCTATGAGGAAGGAGGTTTATAAAAAAGACAGAGTCTTTTCAGAGGCGTACAGCAAAATGGCAAGGGGCAATGTTCACAGGTTGCAGCAACAGAATTTTTGGCTAGATGCAAGAAAAACATCTTTCACAAGGAGAGCACTTAAGCTCTAGAGCAGGTTGCCCAGAATGGTTGTGGAATCTCCATCCCTGTGAGATACTCCAAATTTGGCCCTGAACAACTTAATCTTAATGACAGGTTTTGAGCAAGGAATTGTGACAAATGACCTCCAGAGTCCCTTGCCAGCTTAAATTGTTGATAGTAATTCTGAAGCCCATGCTGAGGAATATAAAATGTTCCACCTGCACAGAAGTACTAACACTACTCATTGAAATATATGGCAAATGCATTACATTTGAGTAATGAGGTCTGAAGGCAGCAGAGAAAAACTGAAAAGCCATAATATTTTGTGTTTGCTTTCTTAAAAAGGGACTTATTTTTATAATGCAAGTAGCTATTCAAAATTTTTTGAAAGTCTGGAATCTTCCACTGTTCTTTAGAAACAGCAAAACACATTTCTAGTGAGATTGCCTATTGATATTGTTGTAAGTTTCACCTGCCTTCTCTAAATCACTACTGCTTCAGATGTAATGCTGTTTTTTATATTATAATGTCATCTAGGCAGAAATCTTGCCTTCTTTATTTATTTCTAGAATATCTTGAGCAGCGCTTTGGCACACAGATCAGGAGATCTGCCTCTGGCATTACCTTTTTTTTGAATTTTACCAGAAATGACTGATAGGGTTATTTTGACAAATTCATCATATTCTTCTTGATGTGTACCAGTGATTATCTTACTATCCCCACTACTGACTTGGACTGTTTATAAATATTTTTTTAAAACTCTTAATAAGGAATAAAAACAATGAATTGTTATTTTAGGGATTCAATCAAGGTATTTAGCATGCCTAACATTAATCATTGTTGTGCCAACTTAATTTGAAACACAAAATCTGCTTCTGTTGATGTAATGTCTAGTAGAACATCAAGTACTAGAACACAGCAGCATGCACTCTGAAATTATGGCTGGTTTAGGAATCAAAGTTTCACTCAGAAAAATCCCTTTCCTTTCCATTTAATTGAAATACCAGGAGATGCTGAATCAGTAACAACAGCTGTAAAGCCAGCTGCATACGTTCCCAAAACAACTTTTTATTTGAATTTTCTATGTCATCCCTTTGCTAGGTTCCAGCCAATTACATCTGGGGTGACAGGTGAAGGCACTTTAGATAAATTTTTTTGCAAGGCCATGAGATTTAAATTAAAATTTTATCTAGTGTTGAAGTAAAGCTATTCAAAGTTCAGGAATAATTAAGGACATAACCATGCAATGGGAATGTAGAGCTAAGCTGACCACTAGTCAAACATCAGCTACAGTCATCTGCTCTGTCTTTGAAGAACAACTCATTAATATAAACGGTCTTTGTTCTTATTGCACCAGCCTCCTACTAAGACCTGAAAAGGAGAAGATATTAAGCCACTGGGACTGATTATAAACTAAGTCATGCTTTACATCAGTGTTAAAATCCTATCTGTGGAGTACATCATCACTGCAATTAACAAGAGCTTTGGAAGAAAAAGTTATTTTATTCTTGAATTAAAACGAATAAGAAGTGGAGAAACTTCCATATTTTATGCATTTGGCTTAACACCTGTATTTTGGTCTTGCATCAAATCACGTTATAGTTGCTATAATGATGACTTTCAAAAAGGTCTAAAATGATTACACTGCGCAGCAGGGACTGAAAATTATCAGTAGCTATGAACATTTACATACATTTACTTTTCCAAAATATTAACTAAATTGCTGCTTCTGAACACTGCCCTAAGGTACTAATTCCACTGTTTGGCACCACTCTTACAAGTAGCATGTAATATTCCTAAATATTTTTGTTAAAGAGACTGGTTTGTATAAATACCAACAGATACATGGCAGACACTGAGTTTCAGGTCATTTAAATGCACACCTTAGTTAACTGCACTGGCTCTAAATCCTGTTCAATTCTAACTAGTTGAGTTTTAAAGCAACAGGTAGATACAGAGAAATGCAGCAGATATGCAAAAATGGAGGGAATACCTCTGAGAACCTGCTTTATTAACTAAAGTTTGTCCCTTTTGCAAGGTAGTCGCTGTGCAACCTTTAATTGTTTCCTGTAATTCCTCATACTTCATTGTCAAGATAGGCAAATCTAAGTCTTCTGAATTAAAGACTTTAAGGTAATTCTCAATACCTTCAAGGCCATCAAGTACCTGAAAAAATAAAAAAGCATCTGTTGTAAATATTTCTGTTGGAAATGTGCATGTATATACTTTTACATAAATAGATGATCAGTAAACATTTAATACTTGACATTTCTTCAGAAATGAAAAGCACTATTTTAACTTAGGGCCTGATATTGCCTTTTCAGGTCACAGAAGAACACAGGTATAATTCAACAAAAGTTAATATAAGAATGGTCATGCAAAATCATGATTAGTCTTTGAATTTAAAACTATTCCATTTTTCTGAGCAACAGTCAGGCCAATTTGACATGCCAAAGCAGAACCAAAATAATGAGTAATAGAGCGCATTAGCACTCAATGTTTTATTGAAGCTCACTGTTAAAGAGTTTTACCAAAACTATTATTCTTTTTAATATTTTAAATATATCAAATGTATATCCAACAAGGAAAACATAATTATATTTTTATTTTAAAAGTAGGCTCACATTTTGCACATATGCAACTTCGGTTTTGTTATACCTATTCTCAGTTTTCCTTTAGTGCAAGAAGAAGTCTCTCAATCAAATACCAGAAAAAAAGTCACAATAGTACTCTACAAAGACTTCTGCCTTTTTAGACAGAGTAAGGACAACATTGAAATATTCCATTATTAATATTACTAAATACTAATATTAGTGAAATAGAAATGTGCCCAAATCTACTGCGCATAATTATCATCACAGTGGTAACACAAAATTCTTAACATGGATTTTGTTGTTGTTGTTATTGTTGCTCTAAACACTGAAAAAACATTAAATCTAAATAAAGCAAGACAGGAATTAGAATGATCTTTGGAAACTCGTAAGATTCATGGACCTATGTGAATCTCAAAGATTTTTTCTGTAGAGGCCCTTCACATGAACTAAGGAACTAAGCTAAGTTTATTTACTTTGTCTAACAGGTTCTGTTTGAATTTCAGTCTTCAGGACCACACTTAAGAATATTAAAGAGTCATAGGAAAGTCACAAAGTGTTCAAGAATGATTACAGATTTATAAACATTTTAGAAGGAGTTAACCACTCAGCCAAACTTATTACAAGTATTACCAGTTAACATATTTAACTAGGTAAGCAGCGAATGTAAGAACAAGTTTTGAGTCTTGCTAAAAAGCAGTAAGGATATGTAAAACTAATAAAACAAAAAGCCACTTGTTACTGCCATTGTTACATTTGTCAAAGAGCAATATGAGCAGAATGAGAACTGGACAACAGACTATTTAGAAGAGAATCAGGATGGAAGAATAAAAGACCACGTGTTCTTTGTATCCTCTCTTCCTAAAGGTATCCGAGAGCCTTGCATGTTCATCAATCTGCACCTTCAAGGATGACAGACAACTTTATCGGATTGCACTGCCTGCATTCTCACTGCTGTTGCTACTTCAATCAATTAAAGTTGCTACCACTAGCAAAGATTTATGCTCAATTGCAAGTAGGAAGCCTGTGTACAGCAAGATATTATCTGGATTGACTTTTTCCATAGCAGCTGCTGCAGTCATTGGTAGTCCTATGCCCTTCACATTGTGTTGAGAATAGCAGTATCAGGCACTAAATTCAGACTTTCAAGAGCTCAAACAAATCAACATTAAACAATCCACACAAAGCCAGCCTGCTATCTCAGACTCTTTTCAAGAATTAGCATATGTATATATCTCTGATTTTTTTTTGTTAATAACATAAGCATATTATGGCATAGACAACAATACAAGAAGAAAGCAGCACATCTACATGCAACTGTGGTACCAGAGCATAAATTAAAAGATATTCTTTATAGAAATTGTATCACTTGATCTATCAGCTAATAACACAAAAATACTTTGCAACTTACATATTCACAAGTTAAAGATGAAGGAGAGTCATTAATTTTAAGCATTTATATCACTATAAAAGGGGTTTTTTCCCATTTCAGCATGGAAGATTAGTAGGGAAAAACAATAGTTATGCTAGCAAAGCCTTACAAGCATCATTAAAACGAACACCAACATTCTGAAGGTAATGTAGGCATAACTCCTACAAGTAGAAATAGTATCACTTTTTCCTGAAACACTTTGGGCATTTCCTGCTATTACAAAAGACTTTGTAATAAATTCAAGTGTCATTCAAAAGGGATCTTAACACTTCTTTCTAAATATCCTTGTTAATGGTTACCTTGACCATTCTTCATGATTGGGATCCATTTTAAGTAGTTTAGAAAAAACAACAAAAATCATGCAATGCACTTTTCCCAGTCTGTTCAGCTTTCTGGTTGTGAACATCGAGAACATGAATGATTAAAATTTCATGATTCTTCTTTTTCCCACTTCAATTCTTTGAATTTACTTTAGTTTTATTTTAGTTCAGTCTGTCTTTCTCATCCACTTATCAAGATCAAAAGAAAGGATTTATCAGCAAGGCTTCTACTCAGAAATATGGACCTCTGTTTATGCATTTGTTTATTTTTACAAATACTGAATGTTATCACCACAAATACAAACCTGAAAATTGCATTAACAAGGAAAAAAAGTCTAGAAGGTTAAGTAAAGTAAGTTTCACTGGATGATGCAGAGGTGTGTATTCCGATCCCCACAGCTCCATGCAAAGAATGCTCAAACTCTAGGTTCATCTTGTATGTTCACTTTAAAGTTAGTTGCTATCTATACTACCTTAAATGATTTTTAATTTTGCAATGGCACATAGGAGGGAAAAAAACAAAAACAAAAACAAAAACCACAAACAACATCTGAAGTAGTTAGAAGAAAGTACATATATCCTGGAGCTCAAAATCAAAATGTGAATTTTGAAGTAACTTATGCACCAAAGTACAAGATACTCCATAGCTGACTAAAACTGTAAATCTGCAAATATATTGAACTCAGT
Source organism: Athene cunicularia (assembly GCF_003259725.1). NCBI lineage: Eukaryota > Metazoa > Chordata > Aves > Strigiformes > Strigidae > Athene > Athene cunicularia. The sequence goes on along the minus strand of NW_020799107.1, from coordinate 12,518,998 downwards.
AGAAGCCTTATTTACTTAAAGCTATCCAAATGAAAATTTTCAACTGCTTGTCACACCAAAGCAATCTCAGATTATTCCACATATCATTTCCCAGCTATTCTCAGAGGACAGCTACACAGAGATCCCCCTGCAAAAAAGTCAAACTGAAGGCAACTACAAGGACACAGAAATATATTGATATTTGAAGGAAAGCTTAGCAAGGAATGTACACGAATACAAAAGAGCCAAGGAGACAAAAGAGCCAAGGAGCTTGCAAACATACAGAAAAATATTGCTTAATGCAGCCAAAACACAAACAGAATGAAGCCAGATGTACACCAAAATTTAAGAACACGAACACAATGCAAGTGCTATACTTCTCTGTTTTTCATTTCCTGAATTCATTACAAATTAAAATAACAGTGGGATACACAAGATCTAAAATCAGTTCTTTTTGAGTTAGTTCAAAAAAACTAATACTCAATTTTTTTTGTTTGCCCTTTACATGTAAAGGGAACCCAGAGGTGCGGGTATACCCCAAGAACAACTGAAATGTCTCTTCTGAACTACAGTAACTACAGTGTTTTGTTCACTCTTACACGTAACAGGTGTAACGGCATACTGTGGAGACACACCTAAGCTAATGCCTTCTGCAGCAGGTACTTCCACAAAGCACAGCCCTGTATTCTGAAAAGACGCTACATTCGCTCTCAAAAAACTAGACCTGTATTTGCATAGCTCCTTGCCCAAACTAGAAGGAGGCTGACTATTAACAACAGTTTTAAGAGTTTCCATTAGCCCAGCCCTGATTCCTCATCATAAATGAAATCATGATCCATTAGACTTATTAGAGCAAAAGATATCTCACACTTCAAGGGTTTGTAAATAATAACAAAAAAAACCCCAAAGGAACATAGTAGATGTTAAAGGCAAATATGATTACAGCCCCAACTGTTGCTCAAAACAAAAATTAGTGCAGGCAAAGACAAGGTTAAAATTTCTTTGCCCATATAGTTGCTTATAGACTTCCTTGACTTCATTAGTTATTACTATTACATAAATTATAAACATTACAAGCAAGAAAATACCAGCAATCAATCCACAGTACTCCACTGGAAGCTCATCTGTTGATAAAAATCCCTACTTGTTTTCCCATTTTAAGGCTTAAAACAGATTTGGCTCTGAATCAGCTTAAAGTGGCTTCAGGATTTTGTATTTTTCACTTTCACCATCAACACAAGAAATAGCAGTAATATAACTTGCAGAAGTTTGTTATAACACTATCTCCACCTTTACTGATCCTTATTTGGTCTTCTCATAAAAGCCTATTGTTAACCTGACACATACCAATGGAACTAATTATATTAACCTCCCTCAATTCTTTATTAATCAATTCTTCTATCAGCTGTTCCCATGAGTTTGCCCAACCCTGATTTTAGGATAAAAACTTTTTAATTAACTGTGCTATCCTCTTCCCACCTCAATATTCTAACATTCTGGGAGGAAATCGGAATTTTTCAAGATTTTCCAGCACTACTACTTAAGAGGGGAGAAATCTTACTCAACTTATTTTTCACCTCTCCACTGAGTTTCTAGAAGACAGTACAAGTTAGTGTCAAAATAGTATCCAAAGAGGGTTTTGATTTTTATCATTTGGGCATGCATCTACTACAAACTGGATTATAACTATTTTGATTATACCAAAGAAAACTGGTTTTGGTAAACTGATTCCAAATTCATTCTAATCTCTCTCTCAAAAAAAAAAAAAAAAAAAAAAAAAAGGCTCAGAAGAAATACAAGTGAATATACTTTCACTAGCCAGACTATAAATATTTAACTGGGAGCATTTTACAGCAAACAATAGGCATTGGATCCCTGACGACTCTTCATTTTCATGTAGGTGCACACTTTCAACATTTTCATTCCACTTCACTTAATGTGGCTGAATCTCAGGTAATTTCTATTAAGCCTATTACTCTATTATTTTATTCCTTTCTATATGCATCTCCTTGACCATATTGTACTCCCACATAGGAATTTTTTTGTCTTTTTTTTTTTTGTGTGTTTTTTCTTTACTTGAACAATAAGTTTTCAACTTTCGTTTACTGAAGACCTATTGAAATTCTCAACTGAATCAATTTAATTTAAAAATTCATGTAATACGGTATTTGAAAAATAATTTTAAGATCTTAGGCCTTGAACCAGTAAGAATATCAAAAGATGACTAATCTAAAACAACTTCAGATGACTGAAGAAAATAATCTGCTATTTTTGTTTTGGTATAGGGATTTGAAGAGAAAGTTTACAACAATATTCTTTTCATGCTCACATCAGAGACAATGAAAAGAAAAAGAAGTCTTGAAAGTGTATTAAAGTGTTCAAGTATGATAAACAGCTTATATTATAGAGGAAAAAAGTATAAGAAGGATGTAACAAAAATTAATGACCAAATTTATTAAAATAATTTTCATACAAGTAGTTGTTGCTGGACTTGATGTTTGAAAAGCAAAAACTCAGTTTTAAAAATATTCCTTTTTTGGTCATCAATGATTTATGCATTCTCATTACATGAGATTAGGAAGACAGAAAATGAAACACAATACTAGTCAAGGCCGCTGTATCTAAACACAACCCACATAAAAAAAGCAAGGTGCAGAATCCAGTAGACAGGTAAGGCCGTCTTAGCCATCTCCTGTGAGAGCTACAAGGATCTAAGCCTAGAATCTGAATCACTGCTTCTCCACATGAGCTCATCAGTGATGGAAATTACTGCCTACACATTCTCTTGCTGACCTCAGTATAGGTGTAAGCCTTAATTCATCATTAGTGCTGTCATTAAAGGAGTTTTGTGCTTTTTTAACTGGCCACTTTGGTGTTACATCATGTCTCAACCACGTGGTATATGACATGCTCAGTATGAGGAACTGTGTATTATCCTTCCTTTTTCTCATGTCTGATTATTAATTAGACCCTCTGGAGACCACTGCAAGTATAGACATCATTTCTGGTATCTATACTATCCTGTAACAGCTTGGGTATTTTAGAGCAGTTCCTGTATCTTCATACGGCATTATGCCATCATGACAGAACCCATGATCTTGAAGTACAATTTTTGGCAGATAATATTTCCCAAATACCTTTTTTTGGAAACTGAGTGCTCAATATACTTTTTTGACTTAAAAATGTTTTATAAAATGCATTTGCCACTTCAGATGGAAGTTTAAGGCAAATGTCATATTAAAGGGCAATCAGGTTTGTAATTTTCCATTCCAAACTGTTTAACGAGTTCTGTTTGCATAATCCCACATATATCAGTATTCAAGAGCACACTGACAGTTGTATTATCAGGTTACCATTACATACTTGGCTTCTTACCAACCTTGCCAGCAGTATGAAAAAAGTCATTGGCCTCTTGTAGCAGGGCTTTCCTTTCTTCCATATGGAAGCACACTTCTTCTCGCAACAGACAGATTTTCTGATTTGAAAGCTTTAGATGTTCTTTTTCTGTATAGTCCTCCGAAAGCAAGATCTTAAGTGCTTCAGCCTCCAGTTGTTCCACAGTGGAATTCCATTGCTAAGAGAAAAAATTCCATTTTAATCAACTACACATAGAAAAGTAATATACCAGCACAATAATAATACAAACACTGGAAAACATGTATCACATTCATAGGCCTGAAAGTTAACACAATTTTAAAAAGTATTTCAACTAGGAAGGATTTCTCAGCAAATTCCAGTTTCACTGACAGGGTTTTCATTCTACATTCCTTGACACATTTTCACAGGCAGAAGTAGCAGTGTGATTGCTGGTGAAAATGGTCTGGATAACACAAAGACAAGAAACTTGTACTGGGTAAAACCACGCACCCATGACAAACAGCCCCTTAAGCCCAACTATTTAACCAAGAGCAAATTAAAACACTGTTTAGATAATAGCTGCTTCCAGTGAGACAATCTGTGCTGAGAGCTGTCTGGTAATCAATTAAATCGAATGACTCTCCCTTACAGTGAGGTATGCAATCATCCTTGACACTCTCCATTGTACACTTTCCCTGATTTCCCACAAAAAACATTAAGTCTGTTCAAAGCATGCCTCTGCCATATCCGACCATGAACCTTCCTAGTGGTAGTGACAGATATGATGCTTTAAAAAGGAAGATCACACTTCAGAACTTCAAGCCACAGAATCAGAAACGTTACTGACACTTAAATGAGCCAGGTACTTGAAAATTTAAGGTGCTTTAAAACAGATTCAGTTGAATCCATACAAGTTTGCATATTTTGTCTGCATTGTACCACTTGGAAGCATATTTAGCTAATCAGAACTGATTGCCTATTTGACTGATTTGTCTATTTCTCTTTTCAAGTATTCGTACTGAACTGACTTGTGCTTCTAGTGTACTGACCCAAATTATACATCAAATTTAAGGATTAAACCTTCATAATCAAAACTTTTTTTCCCTACATTTTTTTACCTGTGATAAATGCTATCACAGTATTCAGTCTCACTATCTTCTTTAGGTTATAAAGAGGTATTGAAAGGCAGACTAGACAGCCCAAAAGGAAAGGAGCTTTGTGTCAAGAGAAAAACACCATTTCATCTCTTCCTGTCTTGCAACTACTGCTTTGGTGTTTAGTTGCTTCTTTGTTTTTGTTGTGTTTATTGGGAAAACTATAAAATAGTAAAACTGTTACACAGTGTACTTTACCCCTGCTGTACTTGTCAACACTTACAATTGGTGCTTTATTATGCTATTCAAAACAAAAGGAACAACTGGTATTATACTGCAATTTCCCGACTTAGGTAGCATTCCTCCACTTTCTCTGGTAATGAATTAAGTAAGAGAAGAGCCTTTATGAAATTAATTTAGCTTCTCCTTCCACGGGAATGTCTGGTAAAGCAGACAGAAAAATATTTAAAAATAATAAATTTCTTCATTAAAACACTCCAAAGTGTGCATATGGCACAAGAAGATTACAGGGTAGGTTCTTTTATTTTCAGCATGCTTAAAGAACATTAGCCTCACATTTGCTGGTTTTTTAAGTGAAATTATTGCTAGTGAAAGATGCTGTTTGGCAGTTTTCCCAAAAGAAGTAATCTTGTCATTCACAGATCTTTCACAAACAGCAGCAATTTTAATTCCCTCATGTCCCTTTAATGTCCCACCATGGTGCTTTATCCTTCTTTGAAGTACAGTGAACAGGAGTAGACCTATTTTGTCTGTGTAGTTCAGAGCATTCCTTTTCTGACATTGTCCATTGTTGTTGACAACTGGTATGATAAAAGCACTTGTACAAAGAACCCCAGAAACTTATTTAACAGGCTTCTTCAACAGATGCAGTTATCTCTCCCTCCCTGTTGGAATGGAGTAGATCTGGACCAACAACTAACAAGTGAGAGACACCCTAAATTCCCAACATACCCCTTGCCCAACATACCCAAGCTTAAATAGTACATGGCAATTCCAACAGAAGAGACTCATTTCCTTGCTGCGTTCTAGATTAACTTGAACAATTTGGGGAGAACATCTAGCATTACTCACAGGTCAGTGAAAAACACACCTCATGCATTCAGACCATGCCTCTTCCCAGCACATGAACTAAAGCTGAAACAGTGGGCACTGACATAGGTAACAAAAGTAATTTTAAAATATGAACAAACCCACAGGAGTAAGGAATATGATGCACAGTGTGTTCTCACTACATAGCAACTCAACAGTCTCAAAATCCTGAATCATATAAAAATACGTTTAATCTCTCTCAAAAAATAACTACCAAGGCATATTAAGTGATGAAACTTTCTGTAAGAATTAGTGGTACTAACTGCTGCAGGTTATAACAGAGACAAGTATTTTAGCAAAATTAAGGAAAAAAGGATGCATATTTTATATGATGAGACTCTAAACTGGATTTTAACAAGCACATTTCCATTAAATTAAAACCAATTTAAAAGAATATTAAAGCTTATTTAGGTAGTAAGCAAGCTTTCCGAGGAGGAAAATTTTAAAAAGACTTCATGCTAATAAGCATATAAGGACTACTAACACCACTGAAGTAGTAGAAGTTTCTCAGATTACAGACTTATTTGACCGGTATCCTATTTCTGTGCAATGGAGCATATTCCTTCATCTTAAAATTCTGATGAACAGGAAAATTATGACAATCCTGCTGAGTCTGTAAGCCATTTTTCCACTGCAGAGAATACTCTTCACATGTAAGACCTTATCAACTGTAAAAATCTATAGACCTGCATTAATGCCTCATTTAGCTTTTTCATGTTAAATCTAAAAAAAAAAAAAAAAAAAAAAAAAAACACAACACAATACCCAAAAGCCAGCAAAAAATAATTCAGTAGCATTAAAACATGTCAACCAGATTCTAAGTGGTTTGGTAAGAAAACTAACTCCACATATTTCAACATATTTAGCTTTGTTTCATTTTGAAAAAGAAACGTGTCAGAACCCCAGAATTCCCTCTAGAACTGTGTTTTGGTTATGCTTCAATATACCTGCACTGTATGTCTACAAAGATGTAAATCTGTCTCACTCATGCTAATCCTTCTTTCCTTCCATAAGGGAACTGTTATAAAAAGCCTTCTCAGAGATTTTTCAAGTTCAGCTCTTCCACAAGCACTGAAAGGCCAAATACTGCCCACTGTATTTCCTTGTAGACTTATAAAAAATACTGATGTTTTAGAGTATCCTACAATGAAATCACACAACTTCCCAAGAAAACACTCAACGTGCTGCCCCCCCTCCCCCGTATAAGTATTCCTTGAGGACTTGAACTGGACAGTATTTCAGCTTCCTAGTGAAATAAAGAGAGATTAATCTGGGGCACAATAAGAGCAAAGTGTTTTCTTCATTTTTGTCTATTGCTGATAAACAGCTATAGCAAAATCTTGATTTTTAAATTTTTCTTTCAATTTAATATAATAACCACTTTCGGGATCTGGATGCAATAATCTTCAGCCTATACTTTTAATTAACTGAAAAGCGCAGCTGAGTAAGTGCATCCTCATTTTGTTATTATACATTATTTGTATAATAATTAAAGATAATATTTTATGCAATAATTAAAAATTAACATTTTAATGTAACAGGAAAGGAAATTGTCTAGTTAGCTTAGGAGCAGAAACAGAAAACCAAACAAGTTCTGAAATTTTTCTACACATAAAAAGCCTATACTTTCCATCAAAAGGACATAAAAATTCAGTGGAAAAATGTGATTTACATCACACAAATACCCTTTTTTCTTTAATATCAACATTTTCCTTCACCTTATTTTGCTTTTATGAATTATGGTAACAGATTTATTCTCTGGAAAACTAATACTCACAAGGAAAATATTATTTTCCATTATTTTCAATTCCCAATAATTGAATGGGCAAATACCTCTTCCAATCACGTACACAATTCAGTGGCAATGAATTATAGTAGAAGTGGCTTTTTATCCTTTATGAACATTAAAATTTGGTAATATTCTAATAAAATTACTTTTATTTTTTGCAACATGGTTTAATATATAAACCACCAGTCTGGAATTTGGTCACTAATTTGAAAAACGAACTAACCAACATAAAGGATTACTCTTCTTTCACGTTATTACTAGCTTTTAAAGCTTTAAATGAGAAAAACAATGATAAGCATGGAGGTCTGCATTAAAAGATGTAAAATGGGAAAAATTCTCATTTAGACATACAGAAATATACATCTTATGTACACACACCAAGTATGTACTCCTATATGTGCTTATTAAATGCCTGAGTTCACATTTTGTTATTGATTTTTAAAGTTGTTTTACCAATTATCATATTGCTTACTTTCACTTTGACTTCCATTTCTTCAAGCTCTTGAAGTAACTCTTCATTTTCCAATAGAGATGAGCCTAAGTTTTGTTTGTGAAAATAATCTCTGATGTTCTTCTTGTACCAAGATGTGACCTAAATAAAAACAAGTCAGTCAGTGACAAATTTGAAAACCAACTGTCCTTTTTTAAAATACATACAAGATAGTTTTATGTACAAAAGAAGCCCTAATTTTAATTCCTTTCATTTTTCATCCCTAATGTTCATGCTTTTATTCAAATGTTTGCATTCGTATTATTTAAATGTTAATAAATGCAGAAGGAAAGAACTGTGCTCAAAACACATATTGGAACATATGTAATAAAATAGACAAAAATGTATTTAATCCCATATGACCAAATTATAAATTAACACAGTAAAATAAAAAGTTTTAGTTACACATAGAATAAATGCATGGTTTATAACACAATGAAGATATTGCACATTTTCTCTAGAATAACATTAACTTAAAAACATCCCTTTGCATATAGTAGAAGATTATAAATCTGATTACTTTTGCAAGAATATATATATATTAAAAAAAAAAAAAAAAAAAAAAAAAAAAGACTAAATGGGCCTTATGACCCAATAGAACCTCTCTATCTCTGGCTTGAAAAACCAGTTGAGCTATTGAGAGATATGAAGATTATGTCAAATAATCTTCAGTAGCCTTAAAGAAAAAAAAAAACCACCTTATACTAGACTTACTTTAGCAAGTATATGGTGCAACCATATGCAGCATACAAGTATATCTTCTAAATTGCACAGAATGACTTGCATTTATTTATGCTTGATTCACAGTAGGTACCTCTCACTTTCTTCGCAAACAACACACGGCAAGAATCCCCGAGTGAAGCTTTGCATTTTAACACAGTAGTCAGACGGAGTTATTAGTACTAAGGACACTTCCTCCAATCTTTTCAGTCAAGAAAATCACCACTATACTTAAATCATGTATGCCATGCTAAGAGTTACTTTGTACTCTAGGTACTACAGCTTTTAATAGCACTCTACATACAATTTTTTTAAATCTGATCATGCAGAAGATATTTTTAATAAATTTAAACATTTCGAAAAATGAAACAGCCTTTAAAATGTCCTGGTAACATTTTCAGTTACAAATAAAAAAAATGGGTACATTGTCTCAGGAGTTCAAGAGAGCTAGGAAAGTAAATTATTTTACTACCAAGCCTTCATTTCTTGAGCATATCCCTCCAGATGTGTACTTACTGATTGAAACATTTTTCCTGGAAGCACACATTTTCACAGAACTATTAGTTCACCAAAATACAAATTAATGGAATGGACAATAAAAACTGTGCTAAAAGGGAAAGAAAAAATCCATTTTAAATTAGGACTGTTCTATCATGTATCTGCTTAGGAAAACAAACTAGTATTTCTATAATGCTAGACAGGAAAAAGTCAATCTTTAAGCCTGTTGTAATAAAGCATCCCTTTACCACTTGGCAGCATTTCTCTCCATTACAATGAGTTTAATCAGTTGGTTTCCACTACAGCTAATACCTCTTACTGATTTCACTTGTGCTAGGTTAGCTCTTAAGCAACAGCTGAGAATATTTATCTGCTTTTTAGGAAAGAAACCCACAGAATCTTAGTTTCAGTGATTTTGGTGGAGGGATGGGGAAGGAAAGAAGGCTAATACAGCTGTTTGAAAAAGACAGTGGTTTTCCTTGATCCATTTAAATCTAAAAATCACTCCCACTCTTCAATAATTAGATTTTGTCATGCACTTACAACAATTATCTGCTCTATTTGTGATGAATAACCCGTATCAGAAATCAAAGGTTCTTCAACATTTTTCTCAGGTTACTAAACCACTCATTTTGCACTGATGATGGTCCAGGTGGTTTCAATGCTTAGTGTCTTCCATTGCCTTCTTACATTTTCTACTGTCAGTTCAGAAGCAGTAAGTTTTCCAACAAATTAGGGACCTAGAGGTGACACACACACCAAACTAACAGGATAGCTTAGCTTGGTATGGCTGGTTGGCCTTAGCCAGGTGCCTGACACCCACCCAGCCTCTCTTACACCTCCTCCTTTACAGAACAGGGGGAGAAAATAAAATTTAAAACCTCATGGGTTGAGATAAAGACAAGGACATCACTTACCAGTTACCATCACAGGTGAAACAGACTCAACTGGGGAAAATTAAATTACTGCCGATTATAGGTTTGGTGAGAAATAAAGGCAAAACCCCAAACCCCTTTCTCCTACCCAGCCCTTTTCTTTAGGCTCAGTTTCACTCCTTCAGTCCCAACTGCTTTGCCCACCCACCCTCACCAAGTGGCAAGGGGCGATGGGGGGGGTTATGGTCAGTACATAACAGTTCCTCGCCGCTGCTCCTTCCTCCTCACGCTTTTCCGATCCTCAAGAACGGGCCCTCCCAGGGGCTGCAGCTCCTGCCAGGACACCCTGCTCCAGCATGGGCTCTCCACGGCCGGAGCTTCAGGGGTATGTTCACAGTTCACAGCTCAGCCCCCGGTGTGCGGTCCCGGGCTCCCCTGAACATCTTGAACAATCTGACACTAACGTGAGACTACGGAGGGGAGGAGCAAATATAGCTGAGAACAGAAATTAGGAAGTAACACACTTTTCTTTCTAGAAATAATTCCCCCTAGGAAAAACTGCTTGGGTTTTTTTCACTCCCTTTCTTCCGTATGTGTTAAACACACACATACTTACATCCCATAAATTAAATCTGACTTTACCTCAGGCAGTTTGAAGATGAGCAGCCTGCACTGTATAATTTGACATACCTACTCAGAACTACAGATGAGCTATTCTCAAGTAATTTCTCCAGTGCATTCACAAAAAAATGACTTTGTTAAATACCAGACAGGTTGTTTTCATGACAATAATCACTGTATTGAGTGGCTAGTGCTTTACTTATTATCTGAAATCTCAAAAAATATTTTTTATCAGTATGCGAAGGCATCATCATGACAGCACAGATTTGGTTTTGTTCATCTTGGGGACATTTCAGTCTCTTCATAACAATACTAACTAAATCCTCCCCTAATCCTCAATATATTTATCTTCACAACATTGCTGATTAAGCATCCTTGTCTTATTTCATAAATAAGAAGTTAGGGCAAAATGGGATGACACATATATACTCTCAAAAAAAAAAAAAAATGCAGCGCTTCAATTTAAAGACCAGTCTTTAGTGATTTTTCTATGATCAAGCACAGCCTTATAAAGAAGAGGGATAACAAAATGATCTTTTACAGGAAAAGAATTAAATATCAGCATTGCATTGTCACAGAGCAGCTACCTGTGGCTTGTCAGACCATGTTTATGAAGGACTGTAAAAGACCCTGGAAACAAGAAACTAAACACCACTAAATGTGATGTATACCAGTCAACAACAGCATTTCAAGTTCCAATAATGTGGAACAATCCTTTTCATTTGTGATGTTTCTTGTCCATATAGACAAAAGCACTATGTGCTTTCTTTTGGCCTTCTTTTTTCCCTTGCTTTAAGAAAGGACTTCATTTACACAGTGTTCCATTAGCTAGTAAGAGTAATCATTTCAATTTCAAAGGGAACATTTGCAATTGTGAAATATTAAAACCAAGTAATCCATATAGGTACATGCGTATTTTAACAAGAATACATACATGCTCAGGAAAGATTATGATGACCAACAATCAGAGTTTCTGACATCCTATTAAACTCACTGGCATGCCACAATTTCACCAGGAGTAGCTAGCAGAGAAGTAATCTTGTTGATCTGATTACTGAATTTTGAATAACTTAAACCAAGTGTATTTGAATAACTTAAACTAAGTGTTTTAGCATCCGTTGTAAAACGCAATTTTTGATATTTATGAAAAAAACTTTTGCAGAATGTGTTGGAATCAAACAAACTTTATAGCAGAACTTCATACATCATTTTGATGATTCAAATAGTTCTATGCATTAGGTGAAAATCTTCAGCCTTGCCTCCAAACTGTCTGAGATAAACCTCAGTGTTTGCATTCTAGCTATCAGTAGAAGTAGCAGCAATATACTGGAAAAAAAATCAGCAAAAGCACACCACCAGCAGGTGTAGTCCATATTTAGACAGTTATCTACACATTAGCTACCGCTGTGAATTTCTCCTTTTATATGTGCACTGACACATTTGGATTTGCAGATCCTCTTTGTCAAATGTTAAGATGAAAATCTTCATTTCTCATAATAGAAATTTGCTTCCAAGCAAACAAACAACAGAACTTGTCCATATCCTACCAGACAGAAATTCTTTTAGGCAAGTAAGGTTATAACCCTATCAGTTTACAATATAAAGATTACAAGTGAAGAAGGATGCCCTGAATATTTTGGGGTAAAATCCAATGACAGCCTTTAATTCACTGGGTTACACTACTTGATTTTTCATGTCAATTAAACTACCTTTAATGAAAATGAAATGAAAAAAGGGAACTGTAACTTCTATCAAGATTGCTTGTTTCCCATATATGTCTAGATAGCAAACGTGGGTGTACTCACCTATCCCCCAGTTTTACTCAGCAATTAGCTCTGCCCTTGATGTGACCAAGTGCCATGAATAATTTTAATTCTTATATATGCACGATTGGATTGATTAAGAAAAATTACTTTCATAAATCTTGTTCCAAAGATAACTAATTATGCACAAAATAGTCCAACCTACCTCTGATTTTCATTAATGAAAGAGATTATCAGAAAATGTGATGCTGACACTTCTATAAAGGAAGGTCAGATACCCTTCTCTATAAAGTAAGCACAATTTGTCGTATTGATAATACTGAAAAATAATCATGTTACATGTTACAATCATGACTATCAGATTGTCACATTCCAATTAGAGATCAAAGGAACGTGCTGCATTTTTAGTTCTTCAAAACCAACTAATTAAGTAGTGATCTTTACAGCTGCTTGGCTTTTCTTTAAAAAAAGCAACCCACAGATTATGCAGCCTCGGCCTTACATCATTATGCCTAGCAAAACAGAGGAAATACAAAGACCACCACTCTTAGATCTTACACAGCAGAGCTTATCTCCCATATTCTGTTTTCTCTCTATCACCCGACCTCCCACTGATGTCAGCAGGAGTTCAATATGCTAGTTTTGCATATGTAGCACCACTGCACACCAAGAGGAGTTCAGTCCATGTACAGAGATTGGAATATTCGTTTTCAGATATGCTGAGAGGCTTTGAGAGTATCATTTCTGTCATCAATCAGAAATATATGCATAATGTGTTAGAGGCCAGACAGAGAAATTTTATATCAAGTCTCTAAAAGTTAAATTTCCACTCTTTGTATTTATATGTGAATTTATTTTTTGTCCACAATGCACACAAACGAATTTTCCATAAATGTAGAAATCATATATTATACTAGGTTTGACTCTAATGAAGATACTCAAATCAGTATATTCTGATAAGCATGACATGAAAAAGTATTTGAATTTGTCACTCTGTGTGTATACCAGCCTCAAACTGGATGCAGATATGAGCTAACAGGTAGTTAAATACTGGCCATTCTCCTCGGATGATCAGGAAATTTGCCTGTAGAAAACAGTTTCTATACTTATTCTTTGTGATCTGAGCAATGGAAGCTAAGCTGGAAGAAAAAAGAGAAACAGGTTGCAGGTGTGGAAAACCTGCAATCTCTACACTACCCTAAAGAATTTTAATCTGGCTCCAAGAACAAAATACTCCTCTGTTTTCAGACACACCAGCTGGCTACCTATGCTATATCTTCTTTTTAACTGACTAGTCCAGAAACAGTCTGCTGCGGTTGTAATTGCTATTACCAGTTACTGTTATTTTTCACATGGCTAGAGGTTTGTTTGTGCTGGGAATTCAGTTTGAAAGGAATCTAGCTTGGTTTGAAGCCCCACATTTGATAACTTACATGAGAGATCCACATAATGGAAATAGTGCTTTTGAAGACATTAAATTTATATTAAAATATGGATGTTATAGTTACAAAGTCAAATATTCAAAAGTTAGCATCTCAAACAGAAGTGGCCCAGGGATACTGGCCTAATAAATATATTAAAACTCATTTTCTGTGATGGCATCTACTGCAAAAGAGTTGCTAAGGTGTTGTGGGGTTTTTTTTAATGTGACTTCCCTTAATATTATCTGTCTTACCTGGTTCTCTTGTTGGTGCCACAAACAAATTTGCAGAACCTGCTGGAGTCCTTGGCGCTGATGTTTAAGAAATCTGTCCAGTTGCCGTCTCCTGTCTTGTAGCATTTCAAGGAGATTGTCAATTTTCAAGAAGCTGCTCTGGGCTCCCTGGATCAGCTCCGGATTTGCATTCGGCCCCTCACATTTGAATTCTTCTATGAATTCAGTTAGCTCTTGGCTTTTGTTTAAAAGTGCAAGGGACTTTTCCAAAAGCTCTGTAAGAATACAATTTCATAGGGAAAGAAACCAATGTGATTTGTAATTCTAGTAGTGTATTTCAAATATTACTCAAGTATTTTTAAAACTACCTCTCTATTTGCATACATGAGTGTAATGTATTTTCATGCTTGCATGAACAGGTTGTAAATACTTACTTTAGAAGGTATGTACCCTAAGGTATTTTCAACAGTTACATACCTACAGTATACCTACAAAGTTACAAGAGTGTATATACATACATGTATGTACATATTAATAGTACATATAAACACAAATACAATGGTGCACTGAGAGCCATTGAGACAAAACCCAGATGTGATGCTGTTTCTCAAAATTATTGTGATGGTTTCCCAATCCTCAGGTAAGCTGGAGTTTCCTACCCTGCTTTCTGTGTGGGTCAGAAACCTCTGTAGTTTCTTATTCACAATTAATGTATTCACAGGAAGAGTAAAATAATCCTTTAAGCAGTCAGTGCACAGTCACACACCATCAGGAGTAGAATACTGTTTGTACCTTTTGTATGATGCTCTTGTTGCAGGAGGAGTTCTCTCAAAGAGTCAATATTGTCAAACTCCTGGGCATTTTTCAGGAAATCTTCCACTTGGTCAATTTTAACAGCAAACTGCATGAAGAAAACATAGGGTGGGAAGAAGCACGGCATAATGTTCTTTGCAGAACTTCATCATAATCTCTGTATTTAAGGAAAATTAATGCAAATTTGTAAAAGATTGGAGAGAATTGAATGTAAGGCTACACAGAGTGAGTGCACACTTCAGGACATGGAATCCCTCTCTGATGTAGCTCCCTATGGATCAGTGAATTGAGGATAAGAGATACAGGGAAATGGGTAAACAGGGAAAGACAACACTAAAATCTGTCTCTAGGCTCACACAGTTGTCATTTTGTGCACATGGAAGGACTGGCAAATTAGATTAACATTTAGTTTGCATAATTACAATAGCTCTTATGGATATTTTTGGTGTAAAACTTTCAGTGGCCAATCTTCAATAAGCATTAGTGAAGGCACCTGAGAATTTAGTTCTTTTAATGCCAAATAAGTTAAATTATAAGCAACAAAAGATATTTTGCAGAATGTCCATAGCTACTGAATTACATTTTTAAAGTTTGTGTCAAGTTCCATTTTTCACTGTCTCTGTCAAGTACAACTTTTGGAGACATCATTTGGAGACTAGGATATTTCTTAAAGCCTACATGGATTTTTGTTCAGTTTCATCCTGAGCTATCCAGAAGGTGCAAAAGGAAGAATACATCTAGAGATTTCTTAATTGCTTCAACCTTTAGGAATTCAATGAACCTATAAAAGAGTAAAATGACAGTTGACAGAGTACCAGTAAGATGCAGAAGGTTTCAAATTAATAATAATTTTATTTAAATACAAACCTCTAAAGCATTTTCAAAGAACACTGAAGTAAGTTCCAGAAGTGCCTGTCGCTTCTCTAACATAATGATGAGGGCATCCCATGCATCCCCAAGGGTCTCTGCCATGGCATCGTACACCTGACTCTTCTCTTTGTTCTCCTCTGCAGCCTTGTCTGCTTCATGCAGCAGGTCCCACACCTGGTCTTCCAATGCCTGAGAAGAAAGAAGAAAGAAAAAAAAAAAAAAAAAAAAAAAAAAAAAAAAAAAAAAAAAAAAGAAGAAGAAATAACACTGTGCTGATACTGGTGTCAGGATATATCTTCAGTGGGTCTGATAAACTACCCACAACTCTCCTACTCCTGCTTTATTTTCAGTTCCTAGTGATAGGAGTGCAGCTGTTCCTGCATGTTTCATAGCAAGCTTCTGAATTTCATCTGTGCTTAGAGGCAATATTTTTATGAAATTTAAAAACAAGTGTTAAGAAAGTTTATCTTTATATCACTAAAATTTAGATTCAAATGGGTTTATATCTCCTTAAACACAGATCTTCATGGAAGTGGTAGTAATGCAAATATTTTGAATCTTCTTTCATATGCCATCATATTACATTACCTGGCATTACAAGCTTTCAATGCAATCCAGACAAGAGTAGCTTGAATATATGCACATATTTTCCAGAAAAACACTAAATTTATGCAATGTTTCAAGTTCAGCCCTTGGCATTCCTCATGCTGGCTGCCAAATAATAATACTCTATTGTCAAGAAAATTGTTCTACCGTGTTTCATTCCCTTTACTAATCTCACCATGAGAAAGATAACTGCTGGACCATTTGCAGTTTATGTTAAAAATCTTAAGTGTGTCAGAA
The DNA here is from genome assembly GCF_003259725.1 of Athene cunicularia. Lineage (NCBI taxonomy): Eukaryota > Metazoa > Chordata > Aves > Strigiformes > Strigidae > Athene > Athene cunicularia. Next base: position 12,502,522 of record NW_020799107.1, on the reverse strand, counting down.
AAACTCATTAACATTTGTTCTATTCTTCCCCCCATCTCAGGTTTTATCATGAGTATGAATTAGTAAAGCACCACTTTCTTCTGTTATTATGGGCTATCAAATGAATGTGTACTGGAAAAGAAATCTAATTAGGAAAATGAAACTCTATGGTAACTCATTCTCATAACACAGCCTCTAATAAAGGCTAAAGAACTGGAAAACTTCAAATTCTTCTGATATATCCAACAGAAGAGAGGAAATTGCAGGGAACTTTATTGTTCTAAACAAAGAGCTATATCCTCCAGTCCTCCCCAGACCTTGCGTACTACACAGAGATGTCAGCTTGAACCAAAGAGGCTCATCAGTTCTAAAAGCAGTACTATGAGAACAGTATAATAAAGTATGGAACTTTTATTATTTCTTTGAAAAAAAAAATGAATTATTTTAACTTAAATTTACAGGCAGCCAACTGTGAAAACAAAGTGATAAAATTAACAGTCATAAGAAAAACTCCAACAAATCCATCTTTTTCTACAGTGTACAGAACAGTCATTATCAGCAACATGAATGCATGCTTATTGTTTTGTGACAAACCCATCAGAGAGCATCTGATCAAAAGCCAGTGTTCTAGAGAACAATGCACATTCTATTTTATTTTCTGAATGCCAGGAATGGGAGCTGCTGCTTTCCAATCCTTCTGTAAAACCACTTCTTTTTGTACTGTTGAATCCCCATCCTGATTGCCTCATAATATGAGAAGAAAAGCTCCAATTCCCCAAATACTACTTGTTCTGTATTTAAACAGAAATCTAATTAACATTTATTTCAAATGATGTGTTGACTTTAAATAAGGTCATTTGCATGGAGTAGATACTGTCACACAGCTGTAACTATTGATAGCAACTGTTTTATGTCTCCATTATACCACGAGACAAGAATCAGATCAGGAAAAATATTTTGCCTTAGGAATCTAATCACAAGTACCCCAGTCAACTTTTATTCAAAAATATTTATCTAGCTGACAAGGTAACTAAGGGTTGCTGCAGGTGTTTTTCTAGTCTTATGTGCAGCAGTCAGAATCCTTATTACTAGAAATAAAAAAAGAACAGCATCTAACTCATGAGAATTTTTAAACCACGGAGATTATGTGGGTTTGCAATTAATAAAATTTAAAACCCAGCTTCAAAACAATGATAATTGTAAGTTAATGAACTGAGTTCGTAAAAATGTTAAACAAAAATTAATCTGTCACTGCAATCTTTAACACAGTTCTTTCAACTTCCTTGTTTGGTTGGGGTTTTTATTGGTTTGCATCATGTCTCAATTGTTTGTATACCGACATTAAGTATGGCTACTTAATATAGCTACTTAATAGGGCACATCTTTGTCTACATTGTTCACTTGTTTGAGAAAACTGCATTTTAGGTGAAGTCTTGAAATCTCCAATGGTCAATGCAATACTAATAGGAAGAAAGAAGTTACTTCACCTGGAAGGCCACTTTACACATCTTTTCAGACCCCATCCATTATTTCCCACTTGTTGGTTAACTTCAGACACGTGGGATTTTCACAGTACAAAACACATCAAGCACATCAAAAGCAAACCTCCATTAATAGTGCGCTCACATTTCTATTGTGTTATATAATGCTAGTAGAATTGGTAGATTCGTGTGTCATTTTGTTTCCATCTTACTAATTATGCCACTAAATTTGTTTCTAAGCTTTTGCACATAGAATGCTAGCAAACAATTTGTTTAACTGAAGCCATTTGCCAGTAAGTAAATGAGCACACATAACTATAATATGCTGCTCTTCAAACAATCTATACATTTAATAAATATATTTCAATCTTCCAATTATTTCTAATAGTTTCTATCCAGCTATTCCTGTTATCATTCATTACATTTCACAGACAACATAAAGGCAGGATATGACATTCACATTCCTTCAGAACAAACCTCAGTTCTCAAAATATATTTTGAAAAAACAGCCAGGCTGCTTTCAAGATGATTTTAAAAGGCTACCCCAATAAAAGCACAGTATAAAATGTTTTTGTTACCATGAAGACACGGTGAACAATAATTTGACTAGCTTTTCAGACACATAAGAGAGAACTTTATATACTAATGTTCCATGTCACACTGCTTCGTTATCTGTCCATCAACAGAATGATCAATATTTTCTAATTATATATGATAATATAACATGAAATGCCTAGAGCTCTTCTTGTCTACAGGACACAGGAAAACCGTTTACTCTTTCTTAACAGTTCAGCCTTACTCAAAGTGATAGCACTCAACACCCAAATTCAGCACTAACACTATTTTACATTTAGAAAATATTTTTCTAGAAGAGACGTGAATTAGGATATAAGGTATTAATTTCCTAAAAAGCTATAAAAATGGAAAATAAATGCCTATGTATTTCATTATTTCAGTAGATTAAGTACTGATAAATGAAGACATATGAAGAGACCATGAAAGGGAAAACAAAATAACAAAGGTTTCATGTGCAGACTGGGTCATTCTCCTTTCTTGTCATCTATCACCCAACACTAGGAAATAGCTATTACATCCTAAAGTTTGTTTTAAAATAGACCCAAATTGAGGGCTATGTCCTACAACAAATTACCTCAGTGATTTTGATTCACTTGGTACATAGTTCATGTCAACGTTCAAATACATCAACTCGCTTTTATGCAGTGTTAAAGTTTTTGTTGTTCGAATTGTTCCAAAATTTGGTGAGAAAACTGGAAACTATTGAGGATACTTGCTTCTCTGGAGAGCTATCTACCCTTTACAGGTGAGGGATAAACCAAACCCACAGTTTTAACTGTTGATGCCATGGGTGAGATTCTCACGCCCTTACTTTCAAGCTATTTCAAGAGGCTTACAGAGAGCTGGAGTCCCTGAAAGCCATCAGTTTATTTCTAACCTGCAAAATATGACTCTAGTGAAGAGGGAGACCATGAGATTGTTTCTTAAAGGTGTCATTTGCCTGGTGAGGGCAGAAACATAAAGCAGTGTGGAGTGTACAGACCACTCAGCCTCAGAGGTAGTTATTACTGAAAAAGCCATTTGACCTGTTTCTTCACTCCCTCCATGTTTTGTTCAAAGTCAGTTCAGTAGATGTTCCAGCCCAGGGTTGAGATAATCCAAAAACAGCTTGTTGCTCCCCATACTACTTCCTTCTCTGCTATGAGTGCTGCGCTTTATGACAGATTCTTATCTCCAGAAGGTTCTAAAGAATGCGAAAGGCCATTTAATTTTAGCTACTAACTTAAAATTATTTCATAACACACAGTTTTCTCTTATTTTTAGGTAGGCATTTTTAGTTGTAGTCTATAGGCTACAAAGTTGCTGTCAATGATGAGATATTTGTGTATCTCTGCTGCTACAGTATTCTCTCATTTCAACAACATTATGTTGTGTACATGTTATGTAGCTAAGATTAGCTTTAGGGAAAAAAAAAAAAAACAAAACACACACACACACACACACACACACCAAAAAAACTTCTACTGCAAGGAGCATACCAAGGCATGAACTATCACAATATTTCCAAATCTTGGTGAATCTTATGCAGAGCTCCAAAACGTTGCACTGAAGTATGTGCATCTGATCTTCACATTTCATTTCAGTGCAATCTTCAGTAGGAAAGCTACTGAATTTATGGATTTTTAAACTCCTCAAGCTGGTTTATGTAGCAATAATTAAAAAAAATAATAATAATTTAAAAAACACATTTAAACTCTGATCCTGCTCAGTAGTTTCTTTCCTTCTTCCTTCCCTATATTTCATTATTATTTTGGGCCAAATTTCACACTTCAGCTCGTATTTTACGTAGTACTAAGGTCCAGCTTCAGATTCTTACGGGGATGTCCTGGTTCAACTAGGATAGGGTCAAGTTTTCCCCAGCAGACAGGGAGGGGGAAGGGATCTCCAACCGGGTTATTCATACCATACTGACGTCAGGTCCAGGGGCGGAGCTTTTTTACTTTCGTTTTTGGTTTTGGGGTTGCGCACACATGCGCGGCAGGCTTGTTCCCTGGCCATTTTGCGGTATTTCTCTGTATATCTTTTGTCTTGTTCATTGTTATTGCTTTTTATTGTTGTTACCATTGATACTGTTGTTGTTCAGATTGTTCTATCACTCTGTTGTATTGCATTTCTTCTTATTTCAGCCCGGGGTCTGTGCTTAACTTCCAGCCCGACCGGCTGAGGGTAGGGAGGGGGCAACGGCAACATGCTCTCCGGTCCCAGCAGGGCTTAAACCACCACAAGGGAATAATGGAATTTTCAGGGGTGTATACTATCCACCTCACCAAGATGCTGCCAAAATTAATCTGTGTTTATAGGTAGTGGTGAAATTATACAACACAAATAGTTATTAACCTGAAGCTCAGAAAGCAGTCACAAAACTATTTTGAGACAAATACTATTTCAGTGAGAATTTTATTTATGCAAATATTGAAACTGGTGAGTAATCTGAACATTGAAAAAAATATTTATTAAATCTTACTTTTTCCCTTTTTTTTCAAGTCACTTGCAAAACTCAGCTTTCCTTTATGATGAAAATGCAGCTGCGCTTTGCTGCTAATTTTACTGCTGGGCACTTCGATATTTACATGTAAATAATTCAGAAGATGCTAACGATAATTTCTTCCATAACAAAATTACTGAAAAATAAGTATTATAAAAATAATTTTACTTGAAATAGCTGACTTTAAAATAGCTAAGATGCAAAAAAATAGCATATTATATTATTGGTTTTTGAAGAATGTAATTTTCTCATTTGTTTTCTTGGATATTAACATATAAATTACTATTTTGCAATTTATGCTCTGTGAGTTGAATAAAATAAAATAATTAGGAGCAATCTTCAGGTTCATGAGCCAAATTAGTAACAGTGTTGGTTTTAAACTTAAGTTTATAGGCTATTTCTGGTTTGTAGTGGTTCTGCCACAGTCTCTTTCATGATAAAAAACAGAACTTTGGAAACAAACCAAGAATGCCGCTGTTTGTTTTAGGGGGGATTTTAACATTTTCGTAGCCAAAAGCATGGCAACACATGCACACACAGTCATTTGTTTGGGGTTTTTGGGGTGGTTTTTTTGTTTGTTTTTTTTGTTGTTGTTTTTTTTTTTAATGGTCCAGAAAGCATTAATATTGGGAGATTCAAACGCTAAGACAGAATGTTATCTCCAGACAGGACTTCTGCTGGAAACAACTGAATTATGGAGAACAGAAGAAAGGCAGAGAAATGTGTATGCACAATACAATCAATATCATTTTACCTCCTGGAAGCTTTGTGTCTCAAGTTTTTCTGGTTTTGATTCTTCTCTCTCTCTCTTTTTTTTTTTTTTTTTTTTTTAAATATTGTAAAGAATGAGATATCAAAATATACATATACCTATATTTACATTTCCAGAACTTATAAACCTGCTAAACAAGGATGAGGCAAATGTTGAGAAGGAGACTTGCATGAAATCACAGAAGTTGATATTTTCAAAACAACTTACTGCTGATATGGTCTAATTTAGCAAAAGAGAGAAATAGAATATATTATTTTAGAATCAGAATATTAGTTGAGGCTACTGAAGGGTCAATTCACAAAGAGAAAAGGCTATGATTCCAAACCTGAAAACATTTATGTGTTAATTCTTAACCATGTTCAAAAGAACCATTTAATTTCAGTTTATGGAACCTGCAACAGTTCATATGTGTAAGTGTTGGGAGCGGCTAGACCTGTCAGATGAATTAATCAGTTATAAAAGAATAAGTAATTCTTTAATACTTACAAACACCAAATTTATCTCTAAAGGATAACAAACCTGTAAGCTTGCCTAGAACAAGTGACAAGCATATATGAATTTTTGCCATCAGTTAGGCATTAGTGAACAAAACTAAGAAACTGAACTATAGTTTACCTCTTAAATCACTGTTGCTAAACAATTTTCATTAATCTGGGCTGCTAGTAGTCAGTATGAGAATTCAACAAAACCAAATAGAATAATTGCCTCTATAAAGGACATCAATATGATACATATGAATGAAATTTGAAGAGCACTGAGAGGAGTTTTAAGTCGATGTTGTAAAACAACATGTACATGGCTTTTGGTTGGTCTCAGTTGTGCTATTTCCTGAGCAGTGTTTATTTTTTCATGCTAACAATAACATGTCTGTTTCATAATCCATAAACGTTTGAAATAGGGACCTTTTCAAAAGTTGTATTCTGCTTTTTATTAAAATAGTAGGGTGTTCCAAATTCCCATACTCAGTGGAACAAATTTAAATCAGTAATGAGTATGACAGAGTACATTCTATCAAAGGAAACGATTTTGGGTATGTTTTCTCCTATTGCCCTAAATACACCAGTTTTTATCAGAATAACTCTGAACATTAAAAGCAGTAAAGAAATGTTCTAAAAATTACTGCTTTCTCATTTAACAGGTCTGTTTCTATTACTATAATCTGCCCCACTGAGTATCATACTGGTTGTTTAGGTTTTCTTAACATTTAGCAATGTTAAGATTTCATCCTCCCTTCTTCTTAATGAAGCACAGTAGAAAAAAAATCACAACTTTTTTCCTCTTGCTATAATGTAACTTTCTAATGTTCTTACTTTGAAAAATTACAGACTGAAAAAACCAAATGAAGCTACTTTTTGAATTCGTACAAATTTAATCATTGAAGCAATTCAGATTAAATATAAAGTGTAATGAATACACTATTTTGAATAAAAGGATTTTTTTGATGGATATTCATAAATTATAGAAGCTTTAATTTTAATAAATGTGCTGTTCTAACAAGATATTTCTGATTTGCTGTTTGTTGTATTAGGTTTATTAAGTTGCATATATGTGTTTTTAAAAGATATGTAAACCTGAGACAAAATATCACAATGTTGTCACATAACTAGAACAAATTTTACTGGAGCACAAAACCACATCTTCATCTTTATCTTTTTTTTTAGACTATTTATAATACATTCCAAATGCCAAGATCTAATTAAGAGCAGAAGTAAATATGTTACAAGCTGCCATAGAATGCCATTGATAGAGTCAGTTGGAACAAGATAGTCAGTGAAAATAACAACTTGTAGCCAATATGGAAGGATTAAAAACTGCACTGGATAAGACCACAGCTGGGAGACTATTCATATATTTGCATAATTAATTATTGTTAAAATTTACAAAATTATGTTGCTCACTAATGGTAAAAGATCAAATAGAATTACATATGCTGGACACCATCAAAACAAGGACCATCTAGCAACTGCAATTTTGTGTTGTCCCTCTCCTGCCCACATTTCTAAATTCTTTTTTATTCTCTCATAAGTAACTAAATCTTTATGTCCATAAATGTTGAAGACTGAAACATCACTACCTCTTTATCCATCTTTACATAACTAATGAATAATTCATTAACAAATGCTAAGGGGAAATATTTCTATAATTAGTATTTCAATGACTGAGAATCATTCTCGTAAAAAACTTTTGATGAGTGGATTGAGTAACTTAAAACAATAATGTCGAACAAGTGTTAACAGCTTACTGTAAGACAGTCACATCTGAAAAACACACAGTACGAATGATAGTGACACTGCAGTCCTGTATTACTGCAGCTCTTAAGTTATTGGGGAAAAAATAGTCGTTTTGGACTTAATCCTTTTATAGAATGTTCATTAATCAATGCTGAATTTTCCAAGGACTATAGATATAAGACATGAAATGAGTATTTGTTCCTGATATATTTGGATGGCAAGACCTACAAGGTGTCTTTCAGAACATTTGTATTATTTTCTTCCCCTTAGCAAACAACATTTAGTATAAGTATGTAACACTAAAATTTTACTTGAGGGTAACATGTTATCTGAACATTTGTTTTTCTTTTAAAGGTTGGATTTATTACATTTTCTTTTTTCTCTCTTTAAAATTTATTTTTAACAATTGGGAAAAAACACACACACACACACACACACAAAAACAAACCACAACCAACCCAACACAGCTTCTTCCAGTTGTCAGTGTGTACGATCTCAGCTAATTTTGAATTGTTCAAACAGGATACAGCAGCTTGTTCCAAGAATGCCTGACTTTAGCACGGATGGCAATAAAGATGAGGCACTTGCATAAGTAAAGATAGCAGAACCACCTTCTCTGTTATGGGGGGTTTGTTTTGGAGATTCATACTTTTTTGTTGTTGTTGTTGTTGTAATGCTATTCTTCATACTACACAAAATCCATAGTATGCACCATATTAAATTATATTGTCTATATACTGTATTAAATTACCTCACATACATTTGAGATTTAGGACTGGAGAAGCACATAGTCACTAGTATTAGATCAAAGGCACTCGATCCTATCCAGATCATGTGTGCTCTTTCAGATCTGAGTTTTATGTAATCTCAAAAAAATAAATGCAATCTATTAAGATAAGTTGCTGTGCACAACTTCAAGATTTTAGAGGAATTTGTCTAAAGATATAAAGTCAATGTGCCCTATCAAAACATGCAAACAAAATTTCTTCTTAGGTGCTTTTAGACTCTTCTCGGTGTCAAAGTCCACATTTAAAATAATTCAACCTTTTCATGCAAGCATGTCACCCTGTATCCAAATGCCACTGTTGTTATAATCTGTTCTCAAGAGTGCTAAAATCTGATCTTAGGTCTGTTACTTAGCAAAAATCTTCCTAGCTCAAGACAAGCAATATTCAATGTTACTACATCATTCTTACCATAACTTACATCAATTAATATTCAATAAAAATATTGAAAAAATATTTAAAATGTGCCTAGAATATCTACTTCACACTTACATAGAGCTTGTCTGTGTTTACAGCTCTTAGAAACTAATCAAACTTTTCATAACATTGGAGAATTAAAAAAAAAAGACATTCCATTAGCAGTTATTGAGTGCTATAGGAATCTTTTACTTGACTTGACAGTAATGTATAAAGTGGAAAAAATAGTGCATCTTTACTGTTGTTGTCAGAAAATAGGAATTAACACTATTTTTCCAGTGCGCAGGCCTAGCTTTGACCTGTTGCACTGACAAAGGCTGAACATATTTTTTCCTGTGTGGAGTTTAACCTCACAACCACATTGCAATAGGAGGCCCAGGCAGCTATGGCAGCTGTTGTACCTGAACTACAAAGACTGGATGTATTTTTGTGTGGTTTTATCACAGCTTACCTTAAGTTTAGCTAGGAGGAATTCATGATCTTGCAGTAGTTTTTTCGTCTCATCTTGATTGCTGCCAATTTCTAATAAATTTGGTCTTGATTCAGCTAGCTGAAGCTTCACCCACTTTCCACACTGTTAAGTAAACAATTACAGCAGTCAGAAAACACAAGCCTGCCTGCATTTATTTACTCACACAGACTCCCAGGTCACACATACTTTCCATAGTCACAGGAGCACAGGGAATCATAAACACTCAATTGCAGAATGAAGACACAGAGGATACAATATGAACTTCATTCAAAACAGGTATCAAAATCCCACTACCTACTGTAAGTTTGGTTTTGCCTGTGAAGAGTAAGATTATCGCAATGAGCCAAAAAGGTTTCTCTAACTCATGTCCTCTTTCAGCTGAAGACTGCAAATATAGTTAAGGAAATTAGGTGAGGGTGAGGGTGGGTGGAAGGTACAAATATATTACAGCAAATGCAGAAACCATAACCCCATATCTTATTTCTACCACACAGATCCAATATGCATGTATGATATACTGAATATATATAGAGATTGCACAACTAGGAGCAGGCTCCCACAGCACAGAGGAAAAATGAGTGTCCTCACCCTAAACTTAAGTCTCCTTGCAACAGAATTGCTCCCCTGAGGCAACAGACAGCGTGTCCCAGGAAGGGTGAGAACTAATAGGAGAACCTTCCCACCTGCACAACTGAGGTAATCCCATCCAGATTAATCACCCTAATTCCCTGACAGACCCACTCATTATCACTTTATGCTACACTACAAACTCTAGTGGCTGAAGGTTGCGTGTTTTCCAAGTTGTCTGGAGAATGAAGAATCAAACTACCAATAAATCCCAGCTGGGATTCAGTACCTAATCATCCAGCTTTACTCCCCATGACAAATTTGTGCAAGCTGTAGGTGTGGATTCCAGTTCACAGAACAGGACTTTAGGTGCTCTAAACATAACTGTATATACTCAAGGACTTCTACTAAAAACTATGGGAATATCAAGTCTCAGTTTTCAAAAATAACCAGTCATTATCAGGCTTAGGCCTCCCTCCCCAGCAAATATTTGAAAAGACGACACACAACCTGCATTTATGGAGTTGATAAACTACTTACTATGTAAAAATATTGCTGAGTATAGTTTAAAAATAACTCTTGAGGAGTCTTAGCTAGAATTAAAGGTAACATGCTTATTAGCACATTTTCATGGTGCACTGCATTTATCTCTTTTTAAATAGAATGGAAGGAATTCCTTGCTTTAAGAGCCTACATATTTTGCCCAAATTATTTATTCTATTTAAAAAAAAACAACAAACCACAAACAGAAATTGTGAACAGAAATAAGTGTTAACTTCCAAGGAAGTTCTATTAGATGTTACCTCATTAAATGTCCTTGCCTTATAATTTTATACTAACTATTCATTTGCACAGAACATTTAAAAGGAGTAGTAATCGATGTGTAGCAGAAAGCCAAGAACAGACATGCTCTTAGGTAAGGTAAGTTGTTGCCTTACCTTAAGTACAGCTATAACAATACTGGCATCCCCAGCCTGAACAGCAACTGAACTGACTGTTGTTGTAGAAGGCTTCTGCTCCGAACTGGCTTCATTTGACATGGTGTTTCAAAATGGGACCATACATTAAAGCAGACTTGAAATGCTCTTTCAAGGTCCACTGTTCATTTCAGAAAGCAACAGAGTTGCTTGGATTCACTCAGTGAAACAGCTCAGCTAACACTGATTAGTCTGCCAAAAGGAAAGAACAGGTGGTTAAAAATAGACAACCCCATTGAGTTTATCATTCTTGCGAGAGATTTGACACACCCCTAGTTTGGTAGCATTAAGCTGCCTGTTCTTTTTTGTCACCATCCAAAGTGTGAAGGGATTCTTCCATGAACACCACCTGACACTGGCTAACCAGAGGAAAAAAAGATGCTTAAACTTAAAAAGATACAAAAAATTTACTATTGAGTCTATACAGACAAACCCAGTGTTTTGAGGTTTCAAAACACACAACCATACAATCTACATTTTCACATTCTACAAGTAAAATCTTTTCTTGTTTACTAGCTACTGAATATATTTTCTTAACATAATTCTTCCTCTGAGTCAAAGTATTTAAACAAGATGAACATGTGGATATAAATCAGATGCTGAATCAAAACCAAGAGAGGATTTTTAATCCAAAAATATTTAAAAGAGAACAACCAGAGAAGGAAACCAAGTACTTTGTGTGAGTTCTTAAAGAGTATTTGATTCCTGCCTAAAATTAAGATAACTTACTTGATTTTCATTTTAATCACGACTTGTTTCTATAGTGTTCATTTTGTTCTAAATGAGCGTAAGAAAGACCTCTAAAGATTGTTTAAACTCCGCTCTAAGTTTTTTATTCAGTGCGTGGAAATTGAATAGACATGTTTAAATCACAGTATTGGTTTGGCATGTTAATTCTATTGCCAGAAACCCAGAGCATGCCACAAGTAGCCTACAGTACGAGACAGCAGCTGCTAGGTTTCCTTCCACAGAACAGCTGAGAAAGTGACACTGGTGTTTGGATTTGCAGGTCACTCTGGAAACACAATTCCAGCTAAGAAATGACACATATAACTCTCCTCTAAGCATCTGCTTGCTTGATTTGTTTAAAAAAGATGTAAAATTTAGATAATCTTTTATAATAAACTAGATTTTAAACTAGAACAGACACACCTGCAGTGAAACCAAGATCTGGAAGCAAATTCTAAACTATTTTGGACTGGGAGGAATTTAGGGCAGTTACAGGGAAATTGAACTGATGTACCAAAGTCTGGGATTTTTTGTTTGTTTTTTCATGCCACACACACCACACCCCCACCCCTCGCCTCACCAATTGTTAGCAGATTATAATCTTAATCTGATCACCATCTTCAAACCATAGGTTTCAAACGGGGCATCCAAAAGTGTGTTGTACTGGTTTGTGCTGAACCAAACAGTCTTGGCAAATCAAAACGATTTTCCCATCCCTTGTGCCAAAACAGAACCATGAACGCTCAAGGTGCCAACAAGGGAACAAATACCAAATAGTTTTCCAAAATTCCTTGTAACACCTGTGACAGGCCCATGGACCTCTACCACTGAAACATTATATAGTTATTCAGAGACTCATGTGCGTATTCATGTAATAGGTATGGCAGAACAAAGTATTTGAAATTTAATGGTCACACAAAAACTGGAGTATAGAAATCCTGAAGAAAACCTCAAAACTGAAACAGAAGAGAGGCCTATATTGATTTGAATAGAAGGTAGATGTGTTGTACAAAATTTGCTGAATACTCAAGATTGCCAAAAGACACTTCAGAAGACACATGACTGGATTTTTCACCTTGCAGGCAGGACTGAGAACAAACAGGATTTGGCTGCTGGAAAAAACTGTCTGACCTCTTGTTAGTCTTCTAAAAGGAGTTACAAACCAATTTTGGTACTACGTTGAAGTGTGTCCTTGAGTTTTTGGTCTCTCGGAAGTACATTTTAAATGTACTTTTTCATGGCACAAGTTGGGCCAATCCATCATCTCACAAGGGTAGCCAGACATAAGAGCTGTTTTACACTCAGATTAAATGAGGAATCATTTTTCATAGAGCTGACAGCTAGAAATCATGGAAAAAACATCACACTCAAGAAGTTGACCCTAAACAAGTTTGGCAGCAACTGAGTCAAGCGATTCAAAATATCTGGCAATAAATGAATTGATACTGTATTTATTTGACTTATGCTAAGCATATAAGATAGAGACAGATAAACATCAGAGTATCAGGCAGAGAAAAGGTAGCGAGGGATTAGAAAAGATCTTATAGCACAATCCTAGAAGAAAAAGATCAGGATTTTGGCATTGCATGATGATCCATTTCAGCTGTGTCCAGGAAAACAAAATTTAACAAGCATGACTTTCTCAGTATTGTTTACTTACTTATCTGTCATCTGTTCCTCTGTCTGAAACAAATAAAAATTCTGCTAGAAGCCAGAAATAGGCAGACTCCCTGTGTCAGTAGAGAGAAGTATTTTTCCTTTGCTACCACTATGTGAAAGACGAGAATAAGAATGACAAGAGGAAACTAGCATTCACCAGCTGTCCATGAGAAGCAACAAAACTGAACAAATGAACAAAGGAAACAATCTCATGAAAACAGAAAAAAAAAAAAAAAAAGACCAAGTGTCTCTAGTGTAAATAATGTCAGGTATTATTTGTAACAACTGTATGTAAAAAGGATTTGAGAGGTAAACGTGATAAAACTCCATTTTCAACAAGGATTGTGTCTTTATCAGTGGCTTTTTTTCACGTGTGACAAGGGAAACACGCATAGGAAAAGGACTATCTTTCTTGAGGTAAGTTGCTTTTTGTTCAGCACTCTGAAGCTGTCAGTGCACTATGAAAATGCCTCTGGGAGAGACAAGAGTTCATTCTCTGCAGCCTCAAAGCTGCGAGGTCTTTCACTTTGGTTTGTAAATGTAACGGGTCTACTTTTTTACCTTGTCTCATGCCTGGGAGAACAGGCCTACACAGCAAAGGGGGAAGGAGAACAAGGGAAGGAAGCATCCCTCAAAGTGATGGGTTTCATGTGGCTTGGAAAAAGGTACATAAACACTGCTTCCCTCTGACAGCCCCACCTGAACGAGGGACAGTGATGTCAGACCTCTCCAAGTCTATGGTTGCTGATTTTTGCTGGCTCCTATCGTCTTACCTTTTGAGCAGGCACCATTTTCAGATATTGTCAGGAATGACAGCATGAGGGCACGAAAGCAAGGAGTCTGCAAGTCTCCCCAGGTTCACAAAGAGGGGACTGTGCAGCCATGGAGTTCACATACAAGGGTGAGGGTTGAGCAGGAGGTAGCTATTTCCCCGAAAAGAGGCTCCTCTTTACCCTACACTGGTTGAGTAAGTTTTGAGGATGACAAACTGGTTGAACTCCTCACCAAGTTTTGTTGTTCGTAAAAAGCAAAACCAAATACGATGAAAAACAGCCTGGCAGCAGCAGCAGTCAAGAAAGGAAGGCAGGAAACAGCAATGCCTCCCCCCAGAGGTCAGAAAGTACATGAATGGCACGTGAGAAACAGTAACTTTTGATACCATCTATTTCTTAACGTTTATTTAGAAAGAAGTATTTCTTTCAGAGAACCGCACTATGAAGGCTGTCAGAAAACAGAAGGAAACTGAAACACTTGAGGAAGGGCGAGTGGGGGCCAGGCACAAACTAACCTCCCAGCACCCAGACGCAGAGAAAGGAGTAACATAAGCTACACCACTGCCTGCAGCAGGGATATGAGATTCAGCTACAGGCCACAGCAGAGGGAGATCTGTCCTCCCATGACCCCTGGACCACCCAGGGGTAAAGGGACGCCCAGCCTGGCTTCGCTCCCATCATGACAGTGAGAAGTTTCTGCTGCCAAAGTTACTGGGGCAGGGCAGGTGCACCAAGAGGGGAGGAAACTCTCCTCACTCCCAAAAGCAAGGTTATTATTACCTGCAGAAGGGATGGAAAGGGCCAGCCAGGGTAAATGAGATTCACTTCAGGTAGGTAACAGCTGAAGCATGGGCAGAAGCCATTTCCTTGTCAGCTTAGAGCCCATGAGCTTAAGAAAAGACAGCCCTAAAATAGCCTGGGACCCTGCTGGCCCCCAAAAGGGGGTTGTGCTGTCTTTGCCACCATGGAGAGAGAAGGCAAAGTCTCAAAGGGCTAGGAAACAGCTGTGAAAGAGTACCCAAGGGATAAAAGACAGCCCACTGCCCCCCAGCTAAAAATGGTAAGAACAAACTACGGTCCATGTTGCCTGGATTATTGTTTGATAGTTCCCAGATTCATTTTATTTAAAAACATGCAAGTGTAATGAAGCATTATAGCTTGTATCTTCCCGTTCTTCCTGTGCATCACCCTAACAAAAACCCTTCCATTCTTGGTTCTTCATTACCAGTCCTGAAGACACTTTATACCACCCTAATAAAACAGGATGACGAGAAAAATCTACCCAAAAAGCACTGTCCCACAAAGCAGAGAAAAGACCAAAAGCAAAGGTATCCTGGTTCATCCCTGTCACACTTAATATGTCTCCATGAAAAAAAAAAAACAAAAAAACAAAAAAAACCCACAACACAGCACTACTAACTACAACCAACAATGTACTAGAGATAAAGAAACCAGCAAGCAGTTTAACATTGCTAATTCAGTGCACTGATAACAGCAAAATCAGTATTTGTTTTCTTCTCAGGACAACAACATTTAGAAAAACCTATACAGTAAACAGACCTGGGAAGAAATGACAGCTGATACATTTCAGTCCCCTGGCCATTAATTGTTCATGTCCCACTCTCTCATTCCGAAGCATTATCTTCCCTGTATCCCTCTTTTTTGGATCCTAGAGGATTTCTGCAAAGCATACATGCTATTTGTACATAGCACTTGTCAAAACAGCACAGAAATCCATACTGTTTATTAAATGATAGAAGAGATCCACCAAATTTAACCATTGCTTACAAACATGTTATATCACTTCAGTCTCCACTTCTATTTTAAGAAAGCTCATAGAGCCTTTAAATTTAGACTCCAGCTTCTAAATGTTACATAAACAAAGACCATTCTTTCTAGCATTTGTTATTTAAAAATTCTCTTCCAGTTCTTTACTTGGATCATATACAGGGTAAAGAGGAATGCTGACACATAGGCACTGCTTACATTTTTATTCTCTAGGCATCATAGTACTTAAATTTCTGAAAAGCATACAATCACCCTGAGTGTTTTCAAATATACAGAAATAATAAACCAAGCTTGGTGGTAACCTGCTCATCTGATCTGCTTTCTTCTTATCTTATTGTGTGACTCAAGATGGGCAGCAAACTGAGGTGTTGGGATCTCCACTCAAGAACTCCTGAAGCACAAAAAAAAACCCAACCCAAAACCAAAAAACATATTTCTTGTTCTGAGAATGTATTAAAACATTAGTGCTTTCAGAAACAATCTTCTTCCCTTCTTAAACTTAACTCTGTGCAAAATAAAATATTGCTTTAGATTCTTTAGTCACAGATAAGCTTCAGGAGGTTTCATACGGCAATAAACTGGAGGAAGAAGGCAAAAAAAGCACCTTAGGGAAAGGAAGAGAAAGAGAGGGAGAGAAGAGCACAAGGTCCCCATGATAATTTTGAAGCCATTGGCAGCTCTGATTAACAGATGTACGTCTAAGCCAGCTCATCTGAACAGATGTCTCCAAATCCAAACACATTAATTACTTGGTGTCATTTTTCTTAGCAAGTTTGATTTTATTTTGCTGTCACACCCAATAAAAAACACAAGTTGGATTTATTCCTTTCCTTAAAGTGACGGCTACAGGACAGACTGAAAGAAAAAAGTGACTTGATGACTATTCAAGTGTAAATATAGTGGCAAAAATATAAACAATGAAATTTTTAACTGTTGAATGGGGTGAAAAGATTAAACAAAACAGAAAACAATACACAAGCATGAAGTGCAGAGTGATCACATCTCATTCTCCCTCACATCCCAGGTGAGAAGACCAGCATGTCCTCTTAAGTTTACTGGAGAAACTCAGAGTCAGCTGGAGAGTGGACTTACCCCACAGCACCCCTGGGGAAGCTCAACATTTCTGTCTCATTGGGCGTTGTCCAAAACAAATGCTGCACACCCTATGGAGTTGTACTCCGATGAAGGCAAAAGTAAGGCAGTTTTAACAGCTCACAATTGCCACGTACACTAGTCATCCCAACTGCAATCTTGTCAACAGAGAAAACAGTGACACGGTGTATTCAACTCTGTCGAGAGAATGAAGAGACCTTAGATAGTTCATCAGTCCACTGTTAAGGTTCCAGCAGCAGCAGCAGAAAGAGAACAGTTTATTACACAAGATTAGCATGTTCCCTCGCCCATGCATGCAAGAAAAATCAGCAGGACTTTTGTTACTAAATTCCTTGGGAGCATTTGAAATTCCTTCCTGATGTGGTGTGTTAGCACAGTGGAGTATGCACTCTACACCAAATATAGATATGAGACAGACTATGCTTTCTCCTTGTAAAGAAAGAAGATTAAGATGCAGATTTCAGCCTACATCTGAGTCTCAAGGCAACTGAAAACTGTCCCACTAATAAGGTAACTACATGATAGTTTTGCCCCAAGTCACTAATTTCTGTATTAAAAGACTGTTTCCCTTTAATTATTTTTCAATATTTATACATGAATACAGAAGTCTATTAATATTAATTCATACTCCCCATCACCCTGAATCATCTGGCCAAGTAGAATGAATTAACCTTAGAAGAAAAATTACTTAAGGTTTGTAAACAGACTGGCCTAAAGTGGCACAGTGCTTCAAATTTAGTGTTTCATAATACTCTGTGTGATTGTTTTGTTTGTTACATTGGTTGTTGATCTTTTATAATGCAGAAGAAAGAGAGATGCGGAATTATAAATATGAATGATCGCAGGAGTGCGATGGAAAAACAAAAGGAGGGAATTTGTAAAAGGAATAAGCTTTATAAATCTGTTTTCTCTTAGGATATTATTAATAGCAGGAATATTAATAAATAGATATTGTTTTATACAGCACAGGTGCTCTAAGAACCATACTAACAGTTCAGTGCAGTATGCACAGGTGCCCTAGGAACAATACTGAAGATAAGTAATCATGATGACCGAAGACTGCATCAGGGAGTAGCGATGTCAGAAGAAGAACCAGAGCGTAATGAGAAGAACTAGTTGGAACTCTGGAATATAATGGACTTTTGAAATTGATGATGAAATGGTATTGTATTGGACGTTATGAAGAATCATCTTTTTGTCAGCTGTTGCCACTCCCTGAGGCGATGGCCCAACTCTGAGTTGTTAATAAAGCAAGCCTAGAGATACCCACAGTCTGGTGAAATCCTTTAACAGTCCTCTGGGCAAAAAGGATGTGGTTTTCCACCTTGAAAAGCTGTAAGAGAAGAAGAAAGCACGGTAGATCTGGACAGTGGACCATGCCCAGGGTTTAGGTGTGGACTAATGAGATCTCTCGCCAAAGCTCCTGGGAGCTGAGCACCCTCAGTCCGTTTCCCGTGGTGCAGAAAGCTGCACAGCTCCATCACAGTCTCTGAAAAAGAGAAACACAGAGGATTTGCCTTGAGAATTCCCTTCCCTAGTCCTAATCCATGTCACTTTCAGTACAGCAGAGACCCAAATCTGACAGCTATTTTGGTTTAACCCAGCACAGGAATCTCCATGTGAAAGACTTGGGGCTTTTAAGCCCTGTATCTGCCCCAAAGTGAAAGCAGCATTAACACCCTGAGTGCACAAAACAGCCTTACTGACATAAATGCACTTACGTGGGGAAGAAGAACAAGCTGTGTTACCTGGAAGTGGCTTTATACTTTCCCACTAAATCCACACTTGCCTTTGTGCTGATACAAGTAATCAGCAATTAATATGCAGTCCCATAAGAACTAGGAATAACAAAGCCCTGTTTCCTTAAGATCTACTTTCCATGCTTGATTGGGAGCTCTGATCAAATCTTTTCCTGCCATTCAAATGGGTTTTTCTAAATTCTGTCCCCCAGTGTGGAGTCTTTGATGTCTGATAAGGTAGAAGCCCACACTATGGCCTGTCATTCAGACAAGAAATGATGATTGGGAGCATTTATAGATTTCTCTCCTCTACCTGACCACTGTTTTCACAATATGTATAAAACCTTAATTGTATATTGTATATTAGACAGCTTTCCTCCCCCATTAAATTGGCTTGAAACTGCCAATGTGTTCAAAATGGTCAAACTAAACATGCAGAAATGCACACACATTCATTACATGATCACATGAGCTTAATTTCCTCAGACAAGCAGGCTAAAAATATCCCACTTGCCCAGAAGAGGTAATTATACCAGTACAAAATCTCTGCAGGGTCGCGCTGGTTTCCTCCACTCTCTCCACAGTTTGAAGTGATGTCCTGACACATCCAGCGTGCCTCTGCCCACCCTACCATCCCAAACACCTCCCACAGCCAACAAGCATCTTCCGCCCAGAAAGAGAAAAATGCTGAATGATTAACTTCTATTTGCATACAGCACAATGCTACCGCACCATGCCAGGAATGGGCAAGGATGCGCAGAGCCCCTGAGGTGGCCTGGGGAGATGTCCTCTCAGATCATCTCCTCACACCCCCCCTCAGAACAAAACTCTTCTGTCAGGCTAGTTTTTGAAAGCAAAGTGCTCTAATGATGATAGACAGTTCCAGATCATCACCACATCCCAGGGAGCTGGCACTTCTCACCAGGCCACTGAGAGGCTTTCCGAGAGGCTGGCCCAAAGCAAATGCAACACCAACTCATGGGCAACTGCAGCTTGGTTGCTCCCTTCATCCCCTAGCGCTCTTCCCTGTGCTCACACCTCAGCGGGGCAGCAGGTCTTTGTTCAAGTGAAAAGTTGCACCAAAGAACTACTAAATTCAACTGGTGTTTCTTTTCAGGGGGAGAAAGATCATGCAATAATTAGACCTAGTCTTATACAACTGTACTTAAAAATATGTATGATGATCGTGGAGGAAAGCCAACAAGTATGGTCTAAGTATCTCCCTTTCCAAAAAGTCATATAGAAGAAAGGAATTATAATTAGTACTAAAATTATTTTTAACCAAAATAAGATGCCTCACTTACAATTTTGGAGTGCTCAGGCTTTCCTGTCCCTTTTGCCATGCAATTGGCAGGGGG
>NW_020799107.1:12467637-12482571 GCF_003259725.1 Athene cunicularia | reverse complement strand
GGGTGGGGAAGAAGAGCTAACAAGAAGAGTGACACCTGCATTTCACATATCTCATTTCCAGACAGAAATTTTAACTTTGAAGCCTTTGAGGCACACCTCCTGGTTAAATGGGCCTACTTCTTACACTGGAGGGCTTTGTGGTCCAGCTGAAGGATCTCTTTGGACATAGTCCCTCTTACCAAGCACAACTGATCTTTTTCTAGGTCCTAAAGTGATAAGTTCTCCATCAGGGGCCAAATCAAACTTACAATTTGGAGCACTGCAACATAGGTAATTAGCCCGGCTGTTTAAAGCCATTTCCTCTTAGGTGCCTTGGTCATTCTGGCCAAGGTCTCACCATACTTCTGGTTTAATATTGGATTCTTTTTTTCAGTTTTTAAAAAAAATGTTTGCCATTTGTCATGTGTGCTCATAGAAACCCTCTCCTCTGATGTGCAAAGGGAATTTTGCCACCCTAAAATGACAAAATTGTGAAAACATGCCATGTCAGAGGAGAATGAGGGAAGAAGAACAGAGACCACTGCCAACCCTGTCCCGTTAGCGGATAGCACAGGATGATGGCAGGGGCAATGATGGGTGCAGACCAGGGCCACCCACTGCCACCCACCCTGGGCTGGAGAGATGTCACACAGAGGACAGGGCCTGTGGGGAGGTGCTTGCAACCACCATGAATGTGTGAATCCCATCTTCCACCCGCACGTCCACCCCCAGGCTCCACTGCTTCTACATCCCCGCGGCACATTAGCAGAGCATGATGTGGTTGCATGGAGGGGCAACAGTCGCCACCACCAGAATCAGCATCACCTCTCTCTTTGACCAGAGCAGGTATGATGGATTGCTGATGTGGTTCTAGCTTGGGTTCATAGGCAAAGTTATTTGCCTAGAACAAATGTCCACAGAGTATCTACAATACCCTTTATAACCATGTTAGCTAATGGATGATAAATTATTTCTATTTGTGACAAAATCATAAACTCCGGACTACAGAAACCCACTGCATCTTCATTTTTCTCTGGGTCTTCTGCCCTTTCTATTTTCCTGTACTTGGCGCTTCCCATTTATTAGCTCAAATCAGTCTTTCTTCCTGACTCCTAACCCAATTAGGTCTCTTGGTTTGTACTGTTACACTAACTTCCCACCATTTCTCATCACTTGTGAGCATCAGTCAACTTAATTGATATTTTAGTCGTTAAAACGGAGAAGCCTCACATCTGACTCTACTTAGCAGAACAGATGTTTCCCAGTTTCCTGCATCATGCAAAGAAACAGACTGGCTACATGTTTCAAGGCTTACTGGATATAGTCTTCCTTTTCTCTTTCATCCTAACAAAGAACAGTTTCCTTTGTTGATATCCTCCTGGGAAAATTCTGGATTCTGTGCTTGTGTTTGGTGCAGTGGGTTGGTCAGGAGATGTCTTGCTGTTGGCCCCATAGTAGCTGGCTCTTTTGCAGAAGGTGTTTAATGTACAGCAGAAAGTCACCTACAAGAATGGAAACAGCTGGTACAAGGAGCTGAGAGAATTCCGCCCGAAGATTCCTTGCATTGTGGTGGCCAACAAAATTGATGGTGAGTATATCTTCTTTCAATGTCTCAGGATTGTGATGTGATTTTGTTCTAACCTGGCTGAGAAAGAATGTCATCCATCTGTTAGGTCCAAATAAGTTCTTATTAGTCCCTCAGGGCTGTATTTTACCAAACCAATAGCTGGGTCCTCTACTGACCCTGCACGCTGTCTTACAGGCTCTTGTCTTTGTTTTACTAGCAAATAAAAATACAAATTTGATCCATTTAAAGTTAATTCAAGTGACGTCCTTCCAATTCTGACCACACTGTCCATTTCATCCAGCAAGAACCCAAAAGCTAATTGGAGCAGTACCTAGTCAAAAATTGCAGAATGTCTTGCTGGAAAAGGAGCACAACCTGTTATGTGGCTTCCCCTGATAGAGGCAGTAACTGCCTTTGTATTGCTAATTCAGCCTGCAGGGTTCCGAGGGACTCCTCTGTGTTAAAGTGTCTGAATGTGGCAAAGTTGTTTACCTTCCCCTGCAGATGACTGGATGATTCCTTCTTCTTAGGAACAACAGCTAGGCGCTCATTATTGCTATTATTTAGGCTGTGATCTGTTTCCTGCATCCTGGGAGAGCATAATGTGTCAGCTTTCTGCTCAGCATCAGTGAGAGAACACACACCCTCAGGACCAGTCTCCTGCTGTTCTCTACCAGTACAGTGTCGGACATGGGCTTCCTTGCTGGCATTCATGGTAGAAATCATCGCAGCTATGAGTACGTGTCTCCACCTGAAGAAGGTACCCTGGATCCCACTATAGTCTACAGAAGTTCATTTGTTTGAGGAGTGTGGTTTAGGGCATGGTTGATCTTGCCTAATAAGCCTTCCCTAGGATGTGTCAAGCCAGGCTTGATTGCACGGACTGTGCAGGAAGTCTGAGGCAAATGGATGTGGTGTTGGCAGCCGTATTGTAGACAGAACCTGTGTAGATGAACCCTGTTCTTAGTGTTCTGTGTGTGAGTGGATGCTGCTCCAAGAGAGACCTCTGCCTTGCCTTCATTTGCTGTATTCTCTCTCTGGTTCCCTCTCTGGGCACCACCCAACCCCATCTGAGCACCCAAAGAGCCTCAGCCCCACTCCTTTCCTCTGTAATAACCCAGGCCAGGGAAAGGAGCATTTCCCTCTCGCTGACCTCTGCAAGGGTAGAATGGGACTTGAGCTCTCTCCTGACCTCCTCTCCCAGCAGAGGACTAGATGACTACCCCAAAATTTACACACAAGAAAATAATACTGGGGGAGAGGGGGGCTAAAAATTTAAGCACAAATCCACTCCACTTTTCTTTTACTGAGTTCTCCCAGGACATTAATCTTACAAATTTTCTCAGCCTGTGATAATAGGTGAAAAAAGTGCAAGAGAAACATATCACACCAGCTATGGCTGGCATAAACAAAAAAGGAAGAAATCAATGAACATTCAAATGTAGCTCTTTTTTGTTGTTTTTGGTTTTGGTTGTTTTTTTTTTTTTTAAGATGAAAGGCAAGATAGCAACTTTGCACAAGGTGTTCTTAAGGTGGGGTTGATGGACCCTGGGAACCCTGGAGTGCTCTGTCACAAGAATGTGACTTGGGGGATGATAAACTCTCAGACAGTTCTGAACGTGTTTGAGATTTGCTGCTCCAGCTGGATGCACATAAGTCTACAAGGCTCAGTGGGATTCATCAGCTGGTCGAGTTCAAGAAGTGTCTGGATGATGGTCTTAGTCATATGGTTGAGTTTTAGGTAGTGCTATGAGGAGCAGGGAGGTGGACTTGATGATCTTTATGGGTCCCTTTCAACTTGAGATATTCTATGAACCCCCTTTTTGCCTCTCAGAAACACAAAAAAACAAAGTTCAGCCCGAAACCCCAAGCTAACAGGTTTCTTCCACCCTTAGAGAGGACCTATTTTCTGCCCTGTATCTCTGCTTTGCTACTCACCACAACCCTCCCACTGCAAAGCAAACACTTTCCTGCCCTGAAACTGAAGGAAAGTGGAGTTCCCAATGGAAAAGAGAAAATAAATTACATTCAGCAGTTTATGGCTATAGAATTTGCAAGGCAACCCTAGTTTTGTTTGGTTAAAGAGAAATATGTTCTCAAGCCAAAACATAGGTGGAAGTCCAAACAGCCACATCCTCTCAAGACACATGACGGCATGATACTTTAATCAATTCAGTTTCAGCTGGAAGAAAGCTTAGCCACCACCATTCCCTGCTCCTGAGCTTGTGCGAAGATGGAAACAACTAACTGGTACCCGACATCCCAAATCTTTGACCCCTTGCCAACCAAAATATTTATAATGAAAATGGGATTTCAGTGATTAAACAACTTCTTTGCAGTGCTCCTGAAAGACACCATGCGTCTTGGAGCAGTGGGTATCAAGAAACAGTATACTATAAAGGAAAAAAAAACAACTTGCAGTATGTGGACAGTTTTTGTCAAGTTCCAACACACTGACTTAAAACGAAACCAACAACAAAACCCTCTTCCTGCCTGTAATGGAGAATATGGAGGTGCTTTAAGTGCAGAGTAGTATCACAGAGTAAAAGAATCCAGAATTTGGAAAAGGCAAACAGGGCTGTCAGAAGAGCCCAAGCTGTTTGCTTAAGTAAGCTTTTCTAGCTAACAGCCCAGGCGAGGGGATGAGGCGCACGCTCAGCCAGCCTGCAGACCCCTACCAGTCTGGGCAGGCAGAGGATACGGTCCAGAGTGGAGCTGCTTCTCAGAGGCTGGAGAAATGAGTTGAAGGTCCATGGGTCTATGGTTCTTCCATGAACTTAGACCAGACAAATACAGTATTTTGCCCCTAGGATGGAATAATTCCATGCAGTGGCCCAGGCCAGCCAGCTGGCCAGGGGACTAGGGAACAGCTTTGCAAAAATGGACTGGGGGTCCTAGTGGTCAACAAGTCCAAGAGAGTGCAGCCAACTGCACACTGGGCTCGTTCATAGGAGTGTCAGCAGCAAGTGGAGGGAAGTGACCATTCCCCTGCAGTCAGCTGCTTTCTTCATTATAGTTTTCTGTGCTCAGAGGCCTGGGAGGAGGGCAGAGCAGCACAGGCTCCAAGCATGCCCTGCTTATCGGTGGAGGTGGTGCCCACACCACGGGGGACAGATGACCCAAGCTGGGTTACAGGACACTGCTGTGCAAGCTCACCCTCACTTGGGACACACACTGGGGCAGACATAAGGAGACTAACACACAGTTAAGCTCCAATTGCAAGACCATTAGCAATTTATTAACCTGTCAGTCGATGTGACTTCCAACTCTGACAACGAAATGCGAATGCACAACTGCACCATCTGAACCAGAGGCACCTGCTATGCTGGGAGAAGGCTAGAAACCAGGGACTCAGGCTGTGCCCTGACAGTCACCACCTCAGCACTTTCTGCTTCAGTTTCCCCTTTTTCAAAGTGGGAATGATGCTGGTGACTTCACCTGTGAGATTCTGGGCAGCCAGGTGCCACCAGCTGGGGGACAGAAGGGTAAGAAAAGTGAGTGAAGCGCTCCTCTTCCCCATGTGTCAGGGGGAGGACAGGTGCCCTTCCCCTCCCAGCACAGAGGCCAGCTCAGCAGGGATTGGGCAGCGCAGCCCATCACCACGCTGGGCACAGGGGAGGCTCAAGATCCCCTGCTCCTGCTGCGGCCAGCCAACCTGGACAGCAAAATGGGAAGGTAAAGGCAGCCTTGCTCTACCCAGGAAAAGAAAGCCTGTCTAGATGCATAGTACAACATAGCTTGGCAGCTTTCTCTTCTCAGATCACCAAACTGGTCTGAAAAGGCACTTCACTCCCTGTTCCCTGAGGGAGGATATACCTGGAAAAAAACCTACGAAAGTGAATCATTAGAAAAGGTTCAACAGAAAGCAGAGACTCTGCAGCACCGCAGCAGCACTTCCCCCTAGCAGAGGCAGTAGTCCACGTGTTAAGATCAGCACCGAGATACCCTACAGAGCAAACACCACTGTGGCCCCGTGCAGCCGCCACTACCTAGGACTGGTCAGAGGCCGCGGCATGGGTGCTGGCCTGGGCCACCTCCTGTGTGGTCCTCCCTGCCCCAGCCAAGGTTCCGGATTGCAGCTTCCCTGCAAGAGGGCTGTTGGGATGCAGCCGGCAGAAACGCCCCAGCGTCCAGATGGGGAAGACATTGCGGTACGCAGTGTAACTGATGGCACAGGACTTGTTGAATACCCCAGCAATATTCTCCTGTGAAAGAGACAGAGAGCAAGATGGGATGGGTGACAGTGGACCACAGTGTCCAGGATGTGGTGCTGAGCTCATTGCCTTCCTGAAGGCCCCCAACAAAACCCACACATGGCTTTCCTTCCAGGTAAGAGAAAGCACACCACTGCAATGCCTCCACAACGCTCAAGAGAGCTGCAACACCAGGGAACCCCTTGGAACGACCAGAGGAAAGATGTACCTGAGGCCAGTCCCCATTGGGCAGCTGCTTATCGATCAACACTTTAATGCC
This sequence comes from Athene cunicularia, assembly GCF_003259725.1. Taxonomy (NCBI): domain Eukaryota; kingdom Metazoa; phylum Chordata; class Aves; order Strigiformes; family Strigidae; genus Athene; species Athene cunicularia. The sequence goes on along the minus strand of NW_020799107.1, from coordinate 12,476,552 downwards.
CTTTTCCAGCACGTCCGTGTCAGGGTACCTGCCAAGCACAAGGGAGATGTAAGCACTCTTCTCCAAATTGTCTGCAAACCCCCATCCATGCACATCAGGAACTCAACCACCTCCTGGCTGCTCCGAGCTTGTCCCAGGCATGCTGGGTGCTTTGGGAGGGCCCCTCACAACCCTAGGACACCAGACATGAACACAGCAACATTTTCCCAGCCTGGAGGCCTATGGTTATGATCCAGACTTTGCTTTGCACTGGCTCCTCCCTGCCTGGTGTTAGGAGCCTCGCTGGCCTTGCAGGAGGCTTGTGACCAACAAGGTCACAAACACAGTTGGGTGCATGGCCCACACCAGCCAGGCCCAGGGCCCATGCCAGCCCTGCCACACCACCCAGCCTGTGTGTCCTAACTCACTGAACACTCAGGGCCAGGTGATGCCTGAAGAGGTGGGGGCTGCTCCTACCTGACAGCCATGAGCCCTAGAAGGGCCCAACACGTGTTGTGGATCTGTGACGTGTCACTCTGCACGTATGTGCGCTGCTCACATGACTCAAAGTTCTCTCCCCACCCACCATCTGCCATCTGCTTGGAGAGGAGGAACTGGCAGGCCTGGGCCACCTCCTGGCGTGCAGACCTGCAAGGATGGGGCAGAGAATCAGACAGGGCCAGGGAAAAGGAACGTTTGCACGCCCACATTCCCCAGCTGCTGTGCTCTGCCCTGCCCACAGCTGGGGCTGCCCCCAGAGCTCAAGGCTCAGGCAGGGAGTGCCCTGGTCATACTACAGGCACAGGATTTGGGAAGAGCAGTACCTGGGGCAGAAAAGCGCATCTGCAGCCAGGGCATCCACCCAGCCCCACCACAGAGCCTTGCCCCAGCCCAAGAGAGAGGGAGGGGCAGGGGAAGCAGACAGCCCCTTCTCACCCGTTGCGGTATGTGTGCTGCATACTGGCAAATGCCTCCAGACCAAACCAGGTGCCATAGGTGAAACAAACCCCCCAGCTCCTAGAAGGAAGGGAAGAGCAGTACTGTCAAGGGTAAAGGTAGGCAGTGACATGGCCATGTTCACACCAAGAGCACGGCTAGGCACAGAGCTGCAGCCTGCCTTCCCCTATGGCGCAAACATGCCCAGTCCCACCAGCACCTGCTCCCAGCTCACTCCGGCTCAGCAGCCACTCTGGAACCAGAGGAGCTGGGGACACCCTCGCCCCAGGGCTTGTCCCAGTCTTGTGCAATGCACGAGATGCATGCTCAGCCTGTGCTGGAGAGGAAAGGAGAGGAAAGCTAGGAGGACCAGCCCCTACTTGTCCTTCCCACAGATCCTGCCAACCAGGAATGTTTGCCATCATGGTCCCTCTCATACTGGGACAGCCAGGAAAGCTGGGCACCAGGAAAACTACTTACCCTTCCCATGACCCATCAGCTCGCTGCTGCTTGCAACAGAAATCCAGACCCTTCTGCAGAGTCTCCCTGGTCACGAAAAAGACACCCAATTCAGAAGCAGTTCAAACTCAGTAGCTGCTTCATCAGGGGCATCCCTCAGTCCCTCCGATGGGTCCCATTATTAGAGGGCTCAAGAGACAAGAGCATGCAGACAGGCAGCCATGTTGCTCAGGATCTCAAGTGAAATCCTGCACCAGTTGTTCTTTCTGCCTCATGCTAGCACACAAACAGGGGACCCAGCCTACAGCTGGCTGCAAGATCAAGACAACTGCTACATCAAGAGGCAGGCAGATCTCCACCAATTTCCCCCAACCTGATCCCAAACAGCCTATGCCCTGCTCCATGAGAGAGGCTGGGCCTCAGCCTCTTGCAGGGGGCTCTGGTTTGAAGAAGTCGCCAGCATCCTTGTGCACATACCAAGGGCCACTGCAGGGGCTATTCCATGCCAGTGCAGAGGTCCAGGCAAGAACCATGCCAAGGCTCAGCAACAGAGTGCCAACAGAGGCCATGGGCTGTCTGCAGCTTGTCTCTTCCCCTACCTGACTCTCATCTCAGCACCTCACCTGATCTCTGTGGCCCTGTGCTCAGGGAACTCATCGTGGAAATGTCTCAGTGCCTGCATGACAGCCGAGGTGCACTCCACGTAGGTGTAGTCAATCATGATGTCACCTGCCAGCAGGTGAAGGGTATCAGTGCATCAGCCTCTCTGCTGGGGAGCCCCAAAACACACACTGCCCACCTCTCCCTTGGACCCAAGGCACCTCATCCCACCAAGCACAGACCACTGTGTTCCTTCACAACAGACAGGATGACCAATCCCACACAGTTCCCCTTACCAAACACCTCTGAGGGGTTCAGCAGCTCCAGTAAGCGGCCTCCTCGCTTGGTTTCGTATGTGGCAAAGCCTCCATCCGAGTTCCTCATGCTCAGCAACTGCCCAGACAAGCAAAGAGAGCAGCTGGGCCTGGCTCGTGGGCAGCAACACCCCAGTCTGGCCCCAAGCCAAGTGTGAGGCCAAAGTCAGACCCACCAGCCCATAGGGCTGGTAGACAACCCACGTCCCAAACCACACTGACAGGAAGGTCCAGACATGGCCCATCACATTAGGTTACACACATAGCTCCCTATCACAGTAAATATGATGTTGCCATCCCAGGCCACAGGCCTTGTAGTAGTTTAGTAATACCAGATATAAAACTCATCAAGCCTTGACTTCTCTTATTTTAGCTTGGTTTAGCTGCCTGCATTTCCCTTGGCCCTAATCTTTGCGGTACTTACCACATTGACAGCATCAAAGAGGCGCTCAGGGGGGACAAGCTTGGCTATGAAGGGGCACTTCTCCTGCAGCAGCATAACTGACTTCAGCCCCTCTGCTGTGCAGTCTGCCACGATCCAGCCGCAGTCTCGGGTGCTGAAGGGGAAGCCACCCTGGAAAGGGGTCAGGAGGGCTCAGCACCCTCCCCTGACATGTTCTGTTCTTGTAAGGGAGGAGGCGCTGCCCCTCATTACCAACCCCTCTGCCCAAATCCCTTCCCTGTTCATGTGTCTTCCAGAGACCAGTTTCAGCCATCGTACCTTGTTCATATGGCGATAATATTTCTGGTAGTCAGGTGGGTTCTCTGGTATCTGCAGAAGACAAGAAACAAGCGAGGGCAGGCTGGAGGTGCCTGGCTGCAGGACCATGGGCTGAAACAGTCATAGATGCAGAACTGTGTGTGACTGTGCACCACCTATCTTTTACTAAGGGAGGCAGACAGGGAAAGAGGTCAGCTCTGGAGCAGGGAGCGCTGAAGAGAAATCACATTTTGGCCTGGTTTCAGCAAGTGTTGCTCAAGTCCCCTCTTTGGGCGCTTTCCTGCCAGGGAGCCAGCTGCTTTCCACGCTCCCATTGGCAGCGCCATGAGCAAGAACTATGAGAGCATCTTCATCAAGCTGCTGGTGACAGTGACCGGTGAACTTGAGCCACTGGCCTGGCCAGCCTGAGCTGAGCTCACGCAGTCAGTAGCCAAGGAGTCTGGCCATGCAACAGATAGGATGAAGGGCAAAGAAGCCTAAGCTCTCAGCTTTCCAGCATCTCTTAGCCCAGGCATCCCTAGGTGTGGCCAAGGTACTCTCCAAGCTGAAAAGATGGCTCCCAGCAACAGGGAGCAGAAAACAGGAGGCTGTCCCTAGGACTTTGCTAGTCCAGCCCTTCAGAAGAGCTCTTCAGAAGGCAAGAGATGCACCCAACAGGGCTCTGAGAAGCAGACAAGTCTACACAGCCAGCATGAGAAACACCACCAACTTGCTGCACTCACCTGGGTGAATTGGAGGAACTCATGGGCATTTTGGAGGCAGGATGTGAATTCAGGCATCTTCTGGGCTTCTGCCTAGAAACAGAGGTGCACAGTCAGCAAAAACTTGTGGCCAACAAATGTGCCCCTCAAGAAGAGGATGTGCTGGGACCTTGCTAACCTGCTGATCTTGGTGCCATTAATGCCTGACCCTTCACATAGCCCCTTCTGTAGGTTTGCATTCATACCTGGTTTATTGTTTCACTTAAAAACCTCTGCAGTGAGAGCTGAACCAACAACTGTTGCTGCATCACTGAGAGATATTTGCATGACCAAGTTAGGGACCTACCAGAGCAATCACACCACCCCCCAAGAAAGCCTGCCCTCCGTAGCTGTCCCCGCCCCACTGCAGGGAAGCAGGAGACCTGCACACTGTCCCTGCCAAACGGCAACGCTCTGGGGCCAAGGAGGAAGGGCCAGGGTTTTACTACAAGACTGCAGCAGGGTTTTACCACAAGACACACTCACTCAGCTGGCGCTGTGACCTCCTGCTTCAAAAGCAGCTGGCAAAGATGGGCTGTAGCAGCTGTGCTGGGCTTCCTGCCTACCATGGCTGAGGCAGGCTCAGAGCAGATGTGCGTTTGCCCAGCTCAGTCCTACAATGCAACGCCAGAACTGGCATAGCCGAGGTCTGGGGGGATGCACAGCAGGAGCTGCTGGTAATTCAGGGACACACCAGGAGAGACTGTTTTCCTAAGGCAGCCAGTAGCACTGAGGGGTACATTACCTCCAAGAAGGCTTGGATGGCAAAAGCAGTATCCCAGAGCTGCGATCCATTTGTGCCCTGGAAGAAAGGAGACAGTGAGGGGAAGACGCTGGCGGCAGCCTGACTGAGCTGTGAGTATGTGGGGACAGCATATCCCCCCTGCAATTACCCCCACCAGCTCCCTCCTCCCTGCATCTTGTTTTACATCACCCAGCATCATAGCTGATGTGCTGGCACACAGGGGACAGATGCAGCTCAAGGACAGCAGGGGAATAGGAAATGAGACAGCTGCTTCAGCCTGCTCTGTGAACAGCTGGGACAGGTGAGGTAGCTAGCAATGAGGAGCAGAGGGACACAATAGCTATAAAAGAAGCACAGCTCAGTCCACATGCAGTACCAGGGGCTTGCCTTTCTCCTGCCCTTCTCCCAGGAACCCTGGGGATGAAGGAAATGGAGGCCTAGAGCTACCCCCTTAGCTCACAGCCACAGAGAGGCCAACTAGCAGAATGGATGCTACTCGCTCCTGGCATGGCCAGGGGAAGAGGCAGTGAGACAGACAAGGCCACCAGGCACCAAATGCAAGATGCCAGGAGCTCAGGCCCAGGGTGAACAAGCTATCCTGTTATTTCATGGGCTGCTCTGGACTGCCAGGGTCCCTCTCAGTCACAGATGAACTCCTACAGCACTTTACCTGCATCTTCATGCCGTCGAGGCCCAGCCTGTGGGAGAAGAGAGCACAGTGCTGCAGCACAGGGACAGCGAGGGTGCCAGGAAGGGGGTCAAGAGCTCACACCATAGTGACCAGACCCCTATGCTGTGCCAGGTGATCCACGCTCAGCCCTTACCAGAGATAGTCAGGGATCCTGGAAACATGCTCCTGAAAAGCCGAGGAGTTCTCCCCATCCACAAACCAGCGAACCAGCATATTGATCGTCTTGGAAATCTGCCCAAAGCAGCACAGTCACTGCTCTGGATACAGCTTCTCCCAGGCCCAGAGAATCCCTCCCAGCCAGCACAAAAACCATCCAGAGGTGGTCCTGGGCTTGATCCCAAGAGCTCTACCTGTGGCATCACTCAGCATAGCTGAGTTAGTGGGGCAGATGCCATGAGATTACTCCAGAGCTTCCCCTCAGATCATTTCCCTAGACCACAAGGAGAGGTACATCTCACCAGGGCCACAGCTGTCCCCATGCCCTCTGCATCTTCTGCACCCTGTTAGCATTAAGCTCTTGAGCATCAGGAGTTGTGCTTGAGCAAGATCTGGTGATTATGGTTACATGCTACAATTGCACAAGGCTGTGGGGCCACAAGCTGGTCTCTAAAGAGCAAAGGGCGAGGTTTTTAAAGCATCAACAGCAAGCATCCTACCGGCCCAATGCTGATGCACTTGGTGAATCTGTCATCAGCTTTGATGTGGTCATACAGCTCTGTGATGGCTCGCTGCCGCAGATGAGTGTTGTGGTGGGCTTCGTACACATTCATGATGGCTACAGAAGAAAGGGACATGCAGTGAAAAACCCACCCCATGTGGCCAGATGACCCCTCGAGGAAAGCACGGGATCTGCTCTGCCCCAGAGTGGCCTGAGGACCTGGGCACAAGGTCCTGATGCTCTCAGGGCAGGAGAAGCCCAAGGATCACACCGTCCACATTTCCATCCCAGCTCCAAGGCACACACTGGTAGCTGACAGTTAGACCCTAAAGAGCCCCCACGGTACAAAGCAGCTTCATTTCCACCACCAGCAGCTCACATGACAAGGGCCTTCCTGCCCCAGCCCACACTGCACTCACCATAGGCAGCCCCCAGCAGCCAGCTGTGCGGGGTGTACACATCACAGGCAGCCACATTGTTCCTCTGGGCTGGCCAGTCTATGCTGGCGTAGTCTTGCACATACAACTCCTGGCACAAGACAACAAAGGGTATAAGCCTGGCAAGCTGGGAGCAAGCACTCAGAGGCAGCTTACTGCTGGAAGCTGGCTCCGCTGCCTGGACAGAGAGACTGTGCAGGTATGAGAGCTGTCACTTCACAAGCCAGAGGCTGGCCCACAGGCACACAACAGGCACAGCAGGTGATCAGGGAGCCCCACCAGGGCCAGCTCTTTACCTGCCGCAAGCTCCGTATGAGCTCATCCTCTTCTGCTGACAGGCGCCTGGCATAACAGTAGCTCATGGGGAGGTAAACCTGGCGGCAGTGACACCAGAGCCGGGATGGGTGGGCTGGGAACCACGTAGGAAGCAGCCTGTTTGCAACAGAGCAGGTATGACTGTGTGGAACAAGGAGGGCCAAGGGCAGCATGGAGAGACAGCACAGGGAGACGTGCTGACAGGGGGATGCTTGCAGGTAGGGTGTGCCTTTCCCTACCCCTGTACTAGGCCTGCTGCTGCTGGTACAGCTGCAGGAGAAAATAAGGTAATATCCCCACAGCCTCGCCCTGCTCAGACCCTCCCCAACAGGGCTGCTCCCTCCCTACCAGGGCTGGCAGACACTGCTCCTGCCCCAGCTGACACAGGGCAGGGAGGATCCTGAGCTCAGAGAAGAAGGACAGGAGAAGTCAATTCAGAGGCCCCTCTCCTCCCCACGTAAGTTTGAAGGCAGAGGCCCAGACTGACAATTAAGTGCATTTGACAAAGCACCAGCAATCCTTGGTACTGTACAGCCCCTGATTTTCCCCAGGGAAAACATCACACACTTCACCCCTCTGACACTCGGTGGCCCTCTGAGTAATCAGAGAAGGTAGGGGTGAGGGTTAGAGCTGGCAGCCTTACATGTCCCGTACTGCTAGGGCCCAGTTCTGGCTGGCCACAAGACCACAAGGTACTGGTGGCAGTCAGGGAGCACATGGATGTATCAGGGACCCCATGGGTAAAACTAACAGGGCTCAGCTCTAGTATCTCCCTTCAGCCCAGGGTTCGGTGCTACTGGCTGGCCTTGCTGCTGATCTCCCAGATGACAAGCAGCCCGAGCATCCCGAGTTCCAGACCATAGCTGGAGTTATCCCAGCAAACACCAGTGCCCTGGACAGCTCTGGGTGGAGGCTGGTGGCAGGATAGACAACACCCCCTACCTCCACATTGAGGGCGGCACATACCACATCTCTGGGAGAAGGGTGTTCATTCCCTCCCAGCTGTAAACGTTCAGGACGGCCAGCCAAAACTTCCCCCAGGAAGGGATTCCCACAGCACCTCCTGCAGAGAATGATATCAGCTTTCAGGTAACACAACCATGTCAGCTCCCTGCTTTCTTCCCCACTGCAGGGTCCACTTCTCCCCATGTTTGGGAACATGCCACTCAGGCTGGGACACATGGCCCAAAAAAGGGCAAGCGGGCAATCATACAAAAATGTAACACACTTTCCCATCACCAACTGAAAATGCAGGTGCCATCAAGGGCAATCAAGAGGACAGATCCCCCGCTACCTGGCAGCCCACCATGCTCCACGTAGCCCTTGGGTCGGGCCAGACCTCTCACCCATGGCTGCCGTGCTGGGCACAACAGAACTGACCTTTGCTGTGCAGGTTGACACGGGCCCGCACAATGTCAGGGTCGTCTGGTCCAAGCCCCAGGATCCTCAAGGCTACATAGTTGAGTGCTGTGCCAAACACCGTCGATTTGTCTTCCACATGCCTGTCAGCACACACACACACAGACAGCATAACCATGAGGCAGCTACTGGCATTAGCAAGGCATAACCCACTGCACAATGTTGCCTTTGTCAGGGTGAAGTGGGATGCCAGGGGTGACTGTGGAAAAGGGGAGACGCAGCTAATGCAGGGACCCCGCATGACCCTGTTCATACATGATGCTCTGGGACACAGAGACACAGAGCAGATGCAGCCAGGCTTGATGCTCCAGCCATCTCTGTGACAAAAGGTGCAGCTGAAGCGCTACACATGTGAGTCAAACCACCCTGTGGTATCACAGTTGCTGAGTCCCACTCCCCAAGCCTGTGCAGATTTGACGGCAGCTCCAAGTGCTGGACCTTGGAGGTGCCACCAGTAAAAGAAGCACCTTTGCTACTCACAAGCCCCAGCCTCCATCCGGGAGCTGCACAGAGCGCAGGTAACGCACCATCTCTTTCCGAAACCCCTCCGGCAGTTGGATCTTGGCGGTGTGGCAAGTGATGAGGAGACCTGGAAGACGAGACAGGCTGGCTCCTGAAGCCAAACGCGACACATTCGCCCCCTTCGGGGAAGGCGCCCCGCGATGCCTACCCGGCAGGAGGAAAAGCACTTTGTTACGCTTTACAGATGCTGTAACCATGGAGCTACAGGAAAATGGACACATGGCACATCCCATCACAGGCACAGCAGTCTGCCAGCCATTGTAAAAACACCATCAGGGTTGGGGTGAGGATGGGTGGTTGTTTCACCTCTGGTGATAGGGTGAGTCAGGCATCTCCATTGTGCACCCTGCCTTGGTGGCCCCAGCATGGGTGCAGTGTC
>NW_020799107.1:12450037-12467587 GCF_003259725.1 Athene cunicularia | reverse complement strand
CGGGGCCAGTGCCAGGTTCGGGCCGTGGGTGCCCTCGCAAAGGGGCGCCCGGTGTCTCTGGGTTATCGCGGCGCGCTCAGACGCTGACACCCGACAGGAACCCCGACACCACCCCTGTGTCTGGGGGGACGGCGGGAACCTCCTGCCTACGTGTACCTGCCGTGTGTGGCGTTGCCCCGAAGTCCTCTGCCAGCCCCAGCAGCCACCAACGGGCACTAAACGCACTTTTATGTAAACCAAGGTGCTGTACGTTTCCCTTTCCGCCAGAGACTCCCTTGCAGGCAGGTGCAACCAACACAGGTGATGCTTTGTGGGTCCAGCGGGCAGCCCGGCACGGGAGGGGGAGCTGGAGGGGAGCAGACGATGAGCAGCAGCTCATGGTGGTGTTTGCTGAGGATGGACACGCACCCAGTGGAGCAGGCGCTGATGGCATTTCGCTGCCTGGCAGCGGTGCTTCGTCCTGAGGACCCACCTTCACACAGGTGGCCACGGGCCACTAGCCCCAGCTCAGTTCCACAGGCATGCTCTTGGACCTGGTGGCCCCAGCTGCACAGCCAGCTCTGACACCTGGCCCCAGGGCGTGCCAGGGTGTTGCTGCCCCTGGCTCTGCGGGGATGTGCCACTGTGTCCATCCTGACGCGTGTCCCCCTCCTTGCAGCACCTCGTGTCATAGGGACATCATCACCCTGCCAGCAGCTAGGCCCCATCTCCTCTGCCCCGCGTCTGCCCTGGGCACAGAGACACCACTCGCTTTCCCAGGAGTTCTGTCCCCTGCAGACCCTGACAGCTGCCTGTCCCTTTGGGTGACAGTGCCAACCCCAAGAGCACCTGTTCCCACCTCTGTGCACCCCCAAAGCTCAGGCATACGGTTTCCACTGTTAATGTAAATAATGAACTCCAGCCGAGCCTGGGTGCCCAGCCCACATCCTCGCAGACCATGATGCGCTGGGAACACCATGTCTCGGTGCACCCTGACCCACGGGTGCCCACGCTCCCACTGCCCCCGTGCTCCCAGGCTGCCCTGCACCCCACCAGGCGCTGCTGCCCTGGGGAGACACCTTTGCTCACTAAACCTGCAGAAAAGGTCCCAGCAAAGGCGATGTCAGCAGCACCCCTGATCACTGTCCTCAGCACAGCTTCCCTGGGGTGGTGAGCACCCACTAAATACCAGGGCCCTGCCCGGGTGAGGAGGGGTGCAGTGGGCAGGGGTGATACCCATAAAGCACTTTGTTACGCTTTACAGATGCTGTAACCATGGAGCTACAGGAAAATGGACACATGGCACATCCCATCACAGGCACAGCAGTCTGCCAGCCATTGTAAAAACACCATCAGGGTTGGGGTGAGGATGGGTGGTTGTTTCACCTCTGGTGATAGGGTGAGTCAGGCATCTCCATTGTGCACCCTGCCTTGGTGGCCCCAGCATGGGTGCAGTGTCAGGTGTAAGGGTTGTCACCCTCCCTCAGGCACTGCCATGGGACAGTGATCCATGAGGTCTATGAGGATGTGGCAGAGCTCCTCCTGTGCTGTCCTGCCCCATCTCTCTGCTAACACCCCACCACATTGGGCAACAGTGAGCAAGCAGGTTTTAACCTTTCAAAACTCCTCAGCTCATGAGTTCTCCCAGAACGGAGGTATGAACTCCATCAGGCATACGGGTGGCTGGGAAGGGGCTAGCACCCTGCTGTGAGCCGAAGAAACTCAACAGGAGTCTGGGGAGGCAGGGAACCTCTCAGGGACACTTACGGCTGCATTGCTGGCAGAAGCGTGTAGGCCAGGGTTGTTAGGGACTGCTTTGCAGGAGGCAGGCCAGAGCTGGGCTGCAAATGGGATTTTGTGGGACAGAAACATGCCTTGCTGGCAAACCCTCCCAAAACAGGCTGGGGCCCTGCAACTGCATCCTGGAACTGCGGGGATACAGAATTAAAGCGCACATCCTCAGCATGGATGAATTCCCCTTTCCTCCTGCAGACACTGTTTTTTTACCATCTCTGTTCCTCCAAGGAAATGCACTAGTTTTATAACATACACTATAAAACCTGCTCTGGAAACGTGAGCCAGAGATGCTTTACTTGCCACTGGCGTGTGTTGGAAGGGTGAAAGGGCTGGGTGGGAATTTAATGTGTACTTGTTTAAATGTGGTGATAAAATCTCTTCCTGCTGCCTTTCAGAGTGACCTGGCTTCCCTCCTACTGCAGAGGTGACACCAGATCAAGCTAAGCTATCGGAAAGTTCAGGTACAAAAGCCCAAATTCATGGCCGCAAATTCAAACCTTGACTCTAAGGCCTTGAAGGCAGGGGGCACCCCTGTGTCTGTGCACCTCCTGGCACAGCAGTCCCCAGGGGCCTCATGGAGCAAGGGAGGCCCAGGGATAAAAGAGCTACTCCCAAATGTGGCACCCAACAGCAGCCCAGGACAGAAACATGCCTGTGAATTAATACTTACTCTTTTCAGACAATACAAGTTGAATTTAAAATGCTCCACCGCTAGCAAATAGCTCTTCGCTCATGTCCAGTGATTATTTGGAGAGAATACAGTAATTTTATTTGGGAATTATATTTTTCTATTTATTTTATAAACTAGACTTAGGTCACACACATGTTTAGCCCTGGCTGTGTTCAGTAACATCAGAATTTTGTCTGAACAACAGTGCTGGAGTCTTCCCGGGGAGTGTCATGGCATGAGGATAACATCTTTTGACTTGTGCCTCATACCACCCGTCCTCACTAGGGAGAGCTGTGTTGCTTCTCTTGCACAGTTTAAATTGACAAAAGGAACTCCAGAAGTTCACTGATATGGGTGTTGTATTTGGGGCTTAATAGCCTGTTGTTTATTTTTGGTTTTAGAAGAAATATCTGTCACCATGAATCTGCCTGAGTTGAGCTTCATGTAAGTATCTGCAATTCCTTGCGGATGCCAAAATCTTCAGATAATTTATGGTAATATTTACCTAAAGGCAGGGATGGAAGATGAACACTTGATTTTATTTTTCTGTCTCTACACAACCTCCCTGCTTAGAAATTCCATTTTAGTTATGAAACTTTTATTCTTAATAATTGCCAAGCTCCTTTTACCTGGGCATTACTTTTATACTAATTTTCATGTCTGAGGTTTAGACCACAGTTGACAGGGTAATGTGCTGTTCCTGTTTATGGGCACTTTGCTTGCCAGAGATGTTAGAAATTGAAAAAATGTGTCCCTGAGAAAGGGATGCTGTCAGCTCATAAAAGCAAATACTAGATCTTCCATGCTTTTATTGTGGTCCAGCACATGAGACTGTTCACGAGGTCTTAATCTGCCAGCTTCTACTTGTTACACTGCTAGCATAAAAATTGCAAAAGTACTTCAAAGCCATGGGATATCATCTAGTTTGTATTAAAAGGGATCTGGTCAAAGGGATTTTACAAAACACAGTCTAAATATGGCCACCTCTGCTTTGAGAGAAGATAGATTTGAAATGGTCACTGTTTCAGCAGAAATATTTTAAGCTGAAACACTTGGAAGCATCTAACCCTCACCCCCAGTTTCCTCTGTCCCAGTTAAGATAACTTGGCTGCATGCAGCCAAAGGTGTGAGCCCTCAGCACCCTGCTCCACCAGCCCTCTCCCGCTGGGGCTGCTGTCTGTACCAGGGCCCAGAGACACACCGGGTCAATGCCTTCTCTCAGCATAGGTTTGATGGAGAACATCTTGTTAATGAACTTAAGTCTCTTGCTGTTTCAGCTGAATTCAGCCCAGAACTGACCTAAGATCAAGGCCATGTTTCAGACAAGGTAAGAGCATCCTAGTGTTTTCAATCCAGAGAATTTGTCGCAGTGGCAGCAGCACTATTTGGTGTTTTCTTAAGGGGTCACAATAACTGCCAAGATGACAGCATTTGGTGGGCCAGCAGCAAGGTTCAGAGAAGCTGCTCTGCAACCCTAGTGCATGTTAGTGCTGGGACTAACACAGCCTGGGGCAGACACAAACCCCCGGGCCCCCTGGACCTATGGGCAGGGCACTAAATCGGGCCCATCATCTCCCTGCAAAAACTTCAGTAAGCACCAGCCCAATTCCCAGATGTATCCTGGTGTTTCTGCTTCCAGGCATCATTTGAGGCTTCCCACAGGGACCCTAGCTCAGCTGCTGTGTTTGTGGGTTCAGAAATGGGCACAGGCATCATGGCACAGAGCTGGGGAGCCTGCTCTCTGCAGCACCGCTCTGCGTGCGGGACTGTGAGCACTGCCCTGTGGAGGCAGAAGCAGCTGGTTCCCCCTCCCACCCAAATTCCTCTGCTTTCATTACTTTTTTCTCCCAGTTCAATGACCACCGGCCTTTGTCTCGTGGTCTGGCAGAGCCTGGTGCCACACACACCAGAGAGACAAAGAAATACACTGACTTTTCTCCCTGAGCCTGCTATGAAGAGCCCACATTGTGTTTCTCTGGGAAGGGAGTCAGGCATAGGGCTGAAGTGTTTTGCTCAGCCTTGGGCTCTGTAAAACCCTGTTTCTTCAAACACATCAGCTCAAAGCTCTGGCAAGGAAGCAGTGACCCTGAGGAAAGGAGCCCCAGGGTTATACTCTCCTGTTCAAAGATCAGGACCATGAATTTTAAAATAATGGAAGCAGCATTTTGGGCAGCACTAAAAGCGCAGCCAGCTCACAGCCCCACACCCATGCCCAGACCTCCTGGACTTTCACAGGCTGGGTCAGTGACGACGCCGGCCAGGAAAGCAGTGTTTGCTAGGGGGTGAGCCTGGTCGAGGATCAGGGAAGTCGCCCAGAGCCACTCACTAGCAGAAGCAGGAAAGGCCAACGTTTCTGGGAGTCACACCTGATCATGATCCTCCTTCCCACCCAATCAGCCAGTGCAGCACATCATTCCAGGTCATTCCCTCTAAAATACAGAAGTCCGAATGATTTGGGGTGAAACGGACAGTAAGAATAAGCAGGAAAGAGAATTTCAAGACTGTTCAGGTTTTGATCTGCCAAATGCTGATTTTTCTGTTCTGTTTTAAGAAAAGGTCCCTTTCAAGAATGACATCAGAAAACAGTGTAATGAGGCCAAGCTAGGACCTTGTCTCTGACTAGAAATGGTGTGCTTTGATGCATTTCTTTGCTAATGACTGAGCTAAGAGATCTACCAGATCAAATTTGCATCAATGCTGAAAAATACTGTTGGTCTCCTCCTGGCAGAGAACCACATTTACAGCCAGCTCTTAAGTGAATACAAATATCCTTGGAAAAAATACCATATCAAGATTGTTGACAAACTATCTCCACACTAGAAACACCACTGACTAAAAGTGGTACCTCCTGTCCCTGCCAGTCCTACAAAACCACAGAAAACTGCTGCAGTTTGCAATGTCAAAAATTTCAGTGGTCAGGTCTATATTTAGAGTCAACATACTCAAGTTTAACATGGGAGAAACTAATTTTCCCCAAACCAGTGCTTGAAGCTGTTACAAAAGCTTTCAAGAGCTGATGTAAGCAAATGATCCATGTGCATGGATTTCTTTCACACTGGTATGTGAAAAACTGTTAAGTAACAAGGTAGGTGGTGTCTCAGTGATCACATCCATGGTAGCCTGGGGGAACATAGGAACTGCCACAGACTGTGTCTGCCCAGCAACCCTGTCTTGCCTCTTCAAAAGGACCCATCATCTTACCCCACAAGCATACACACAAGGCTCTTATACACTTCCCATTTCTCTGCAGGAGCTGACTGTGGTAATAAAATGATACCTTCGGGCCTTCCATCATGGGTCTAACCCATCTTCTTGATAACAGCACTGACCTGTTGGGAGTTGTGCTGAGTCTGAAATTCAATAAAGGCTTAAGACATAAAGCAATTATTGATCCTGTGCTGCAGTGAAAAAGGTGTAAATGGAAACATGCCACATCAGTAATAGCAGACAAGTTAAACTTTGGCTCATCTCATCTCATTCTTGGGAAATAACACGGCTAGACAAGGAAACGCAGTGAAAACCTGCTTTATTCAGCATGTTCTCCATGTTTATCAACCACCTACTTGTACTGTGCCACCAGGAGCAGTCTGGGTGAAAGATGCTGCTTACTGCTCTTGCTGCTTGTCACCTGCTCCCTTCCAGATCCCCTTTCCCTGCCAATCTGTCTGCTGGCCCCCAAAAAAGCATCACCTCTGTCAGGTCTGAGCATCTGCCTGCAAAGAAGTCTCTGGTGGAAAAGGAAACGTACAGCTCCTTGGTTTAAATAAAAGTGCATTTAATGCCCATTGGAGGCTGCTGGGGCTGGCAGAGGACTTCTGAGCAACGCCACCCACTCGGCCGTGACATGGGCGACAGGTACATGCAGGCAAGAGGTTCCCGCCGTCCCCCCAGACCAAAGGGTGGTGTTGGAGTTACTGTTGGGGTGTCAGCTGTCTGAGAGCGCCTTGGTAACCCAGAGCCACTGGACACAGCTTTTTGTGAGGGTACAGCAAGGCATGCCCCAGAATCCTGGCACTGTTCCCCCAGTAAGCATCGGGAAGGAGCTGCTGCTGCTGCCAGCTCTGTCCTTCAACCACTTGCAGCCCAATACAATCACAATTCCCTCACAAAGGGTCTCACTGTCCCAGAGACTGAGAGGGTGGCAGAGAAGATACAGCCAGACCCATCTCAGAGGTGCACAGCAAAGGGACAAGAGGCCGCAGGTACAAGCTGCCGTAATGGACGTTCCTGTCGCACACACAGAAAAACCTCAGCCCTGGAGGGTGCTGCAGCCCTGTGACAGGGCCCACAGGGCCGGGGGGGCTCCATCATTCCCACACGCCTGGCTCTGACTGTGGGGTGCCCTGGGGCAAGTGTTGGGGCCCCCACCCCAGCTCTGACTGTGCCTGTCCAGCCATGCCTCATAATTCATTGCCTTTACTGTGCAGAAGAGCAGCTATGCCGCCAGGCTGGCTCTCTTGCTGACTGCCCAGTAATTTTTTTCTCACAACGGCGGCTTTCTCTGCAACAGCTCCCACGTCTGTGGCTGTGGGCTGGCAGCAAGTCAATGCATCCCTGTGTGCATTGCTGCGCAGTGCGGGAGCAGTGCCCAGCTCTGGACGCCCCTGCTGCCATTGGTGCCGCGGGCACTGCGGCAGGGCCCAGGGCTCCCCGCCCCTGGCCATAAGAAGCCAGCGAGTCCCCAGCTGCACTGCGCTGCTGTACCACAGCCCCGCTGCCGGCAGGGAGGTGAGAGGGGCTGGGGGATGCTGGGGCAGGCACTTGGCTGCTGTAGCGGGGGGGCTGCTGCCGCAGGAGGGGTGGCACGGGGGGCACAATGGCAACTCTGAGCTCTGCCACTGCAGCAGAGGCCAGCGGGAAGCTGAAAAGCTCCTCAGACTCATGGGTGGGAAGCGGACAGTGCCACTGGCACTTAGCTCATCCTGGTACAGGCAGGGCAGGAAAGCATGCAGAGGGCTGTTAGGATACAGGTGTGAAGTGCTTCAGGAGTATTTCCTACCTGACAGGAAACAGTCTTGCAGTTTGGACACTGACTGCTGCATGGGGGAGGGCGTCAGCCCGTCAGCTGTGGGATGAGATTCAGTGCCTTCGGCATTGGGCCTTGAGGTGGTGAAACAGGAGCCAGGCTGCAGGGCAGGAGACATTTATCCATGGTGTATGAATTAACCGAGTACCAGACAAGAAGATGTTTTTTTTTCCCCAGCGTCAGTATATTCAACAGCTTTTGGGAAGGTGGTTTTGCATCTCTCCCTTTTCCATCAGTGTCTTTTTGGTCTGTCTGTTTGTGAAATCTGCAGGAAATGCTGCAATCCCAAGTATTAACATTCCTGAGAGGTTCTCCAGATCAAGCGAAGGAGGAGGGAGGTTAGAGATGTGCTTATTTTGTCCCACTGGCACTGATCAAAACTGCTTCCTGCCTGGGTTACCCCGACTGCTCAGTTGGAGATAGACCTGCAGGCAAGAAAGGCAGAGGCGAGGGTGCCTGTGACGGAGGGGACAGCAAAACCTTTTCTGAAACTCCAAGTGTAGAAATGAAACCCCTACTTGCCCCTTTTCCATGCAAGGAGAACAAAGCAATGGGTTAAACTGAAGGAGCCAAAGCAGAGGTGAAGTGACAACAAGCTGACTGCTAGCCAGATCTGCACAGACCGAAAATGCAGGAGCACCTTGCTGGTAGCCACCAGGGCTTTGCAGCCTCTCCTTGTTTTCCCTCCTACGCTCTGAACACACAGACACCTAAGGTGCCAAACTCACATCAGTCCCAGGGGATGTACCAGCTCCCAGCATGCGCCAGTCTTATACTGGGCACTCTTTGTGTTGTGGTTCTTCTCTCCTTGAGAGGTCCCAGAGACAGAGCCAAGGTCTTTCAGGATCCTCCTCCCTGAAGCAGAAGCTGCCCGCAGTGCTTTTCAGCAGCATGTTTTGAGCACAGGGCCTGGCGTTGCTGATGCATGGGGGGAACCTGGGGGTGGCCGAGCCTGCAAAGCAAAATGCGTCGCTGGAGCTTGGCCAGGCTAACGCACCCCCCCACTCCCTCTGACCTCAGGGCCACGCTGTGACCATGTCTGAGCTGGAGAAGGCCATGATTGCCATCATTGATGCCTTCCACCAGTACTCAGGGAAGGAAGGAGACAAGCACAAGTTGAAGAAATCAGAACTGAAGGAGCTAATTAACAACGAGTTGACTCATTTCCTCGGCGTAAGTATCGCCCACTGTGCAGCATGCCTAGCTGGGTTCAGGGAGCCGTGTTGAGCAGCTGCCAGGCTCTGCTCACTTGGTCTCCCATGGGAAGCAAGCACAGGATAAGAGATTTAACACATCAGTGTATTAAAAACTTTGCTCCAGCTCCGCTTGAGCAGCAGGTAGCAAGACAACAGCCTGCACTGGGGGCTGGGGATTGGGTTGGACACTAGGGAAAATTACTTCCCTGGGAAGGGGGTGGGGGGCAGCCTTTCCCCAAGGGGCTCAAGATGTCCCTTCCAGGCAGCACAGTGGTGGCTGCAACTCCTGCTTCAGGAGCGCTGCTGCTGCACTGTTACTACTGCAGGTGCAAGGCAGTGGCCCAACACAGATGGGAAACAGCCACAAGGTATTTGGGATGTGTCTAAATAGAGATTCAGCCATGAAAGCACCTGAGATGCGGTGACATGTTAGTGTCTGCGCCTCCCTCTGATCCTCCCTAGCTTTGGCTGCCTGTTTCTATCCCTTCAGGAGATCAAAGACCAGGAGACTGTGGACAAAGTCATGGAGGCGCTGGACAGTGATGGGGATGCAGAGTGCGACTTCCAGGAGTTTGTAGCCTTCATTGCAATGGTCACTGCTGCTTGCCATGAGTTCTTTGAGCATGAATGAGCTGGTGGGAAGCAGGCGAGCACCTCCTTCTCATGCTGGAGAGATGCAGAGCAGCATCACTCCTCCAGGAAAAAGACTGGGTGTGATTAGGGGCTCCTTGGAGTTAAGCTTGTGCTAGACTTAAGCAGCTTATTAAGTTCTGCGACTTTGTGAACAAGAAACACTTGCACAGCTCAAGAAAGACTATCAGCCAGTGCCCACCTGGCTGGATATGGTGTGCAAATGCCTTGTCTCAAGCTCCTTCACTGCTGCTGTATGCGAGGGACATGCACGGGGCTGGAGGCAGGCAGATGCTGAGATCCAAGCTTGCTTGCAAAGGGAAAAGGGAAATTCAAGGGCTGAAATAGAAAGATTATGGTGGAGGGGTTGGTTACAGAAGCCTGGTTCTGAGCCTGCTGACCTGAACAGAAAGGCTCCTGTTGACTCCTGTGGGCTCTGACCACCCTGTGCATGGTACTAACCCAAGCAGCACAGCCCCTGTCCTGTCACAGGGGCTCAGGAGAGCCCAAGCATTTCTTGACAAATTGAGACACCCTTGGCTTGAAAGACAATGCATAACCATCTAACAGTCCAGGCTTTTCTCTTGTTGATGAATCCTCCTGCTTTTAGCAGCCTGAAGAACTGGTAGTGAAATGTATGAGGCTTCTGGGCTAGGGACAGCTTCTGGACCTGGCATGTGCCTTGGCAAGGTCTCCAGGCTCAGTCAGAAGGGAAGGGGGGATCCACCCAGCGTGACCACAGTGCTTTAATGTAGACCAGGCACGGCCTCCAGTGTGTGGAAATGATGAGAATAAAATCCTGTTTTGGTCTCTGGGCTGCAATTGGTCTCTGGTGAAAAATGTGTCCTTTTGTCCCAGGCTGTGCAGCTCCCCAGCTGCCCTGCACTGTCAGAGGTGGAGGCTGGAGGATGCAGCCTGAAGCACTGCTACAGCTCATGCCCCTGGGTTTCTTGTTGGTCATTGATCAAAACTTCATCTCCTCCCTGGAATTTTCTCCCTGGCTGGCCAAACATCTCTAGGCTGTTACCACCACCGCTGCTCCACCTGACTGTCCAAACCGGGAGATGTACCTGCAAGGCCAGAGGAGTGCAATGGGCCTCCCTGGGACTGCTGCTGTTCAGGATGTGGCTGCTGCTGCCAGGCTCATCCAGGGGCTTGCACTGGGGAGCCTTTGCAAAGTCAAAACTAAACCTAGGACAATTTCCCCAAAGCCTATGTTCCTGCTTTTTTCACTCTGCACTTGCCACCCAGCTCAGCAATAACTGTGCTTAGGTGTTCATGGCTAGCAACACCTACGGTGAAAAATCCATAACAAAGATACCTGCTCATGTTGTTTTTGTTTTCACCTCATTCCACATTTTCTAATTACTTCATGTGTAAAATAACGTATCTTCGGACAGGGACCATCTGCCTCCCTCAAGCTGTGAAAAGGTACACTCAGGCAGAGACATGCCTACAAGAAAGACAGCATCTTGTACTCCAACTAGAATTTAAAAAAGCATTTTTGCCATCTCAGAGTAGTGCTCATGTGTTGAGAAATTGTTTAGCATCTGTGTTACTTCCACATTTTTAACAACCTCATCAGTTCTTGGTTCATCTGTTCCCAACAGTTGCACAGACCTGAAGTAGCGTAGATGGGACTCTCATGACTCTCTCCTGAGCCTGAATCTGAGTTCAGCAGAAGGGTCTGATGCTTTAGTACAAGGGTCTGCTGGTGAGGCTGCCTGGCAGGTCTCCAAGTCTCAACCTCCTTCTGCCTCACTACCCCAGCAGTGCTCACAGGGAGGAGGAACCCTTCCCCCAGACCAAGCTTTTTCAGCAGCTCTGCACAGCACCGCAGCAACAAAGAGCTGCAGGTGAAACAGGTGGCCTGAACACTGGCAGAGCCAGCGAGATGCAGAGCAGGTCACCCTGTCCCTCGGTGAGCAGTGAGAGCCAGAGCAGGGAGTGACTTGGTATGACTGCGCACATGTTTCTGGCAGTAAGGCTGATCCTGACTTAGCAACACCACTGCTGGGAATTTACAGAGGCTTTCCCTGGCACAGGAGAAGGTGCAGCAGAGCTGCTGCCTCTTGTCAGGGAGGAAGAGAGTGTGCCTTCCTTTGAGGTGAGCACCCTGAGTGCCAGTGGTGCAGCATGTGCTGTTCAAGTCAGCAAGGAAGGCTAAGCTTTCCTGAAGCGAAATTCCAGAAACAGAGGCTGCGTGGTTACAGGCCCCAGTGTCACCTAGTCTGGACTGCAGCTCTGCTCCCGTTATGTCCTGCTGCTCTTTGACACAGGTGGTGCATCAGCTGATCATTGCCAAATTGTCTCCATTCACTTACTAAAGTTATCAGCTAATAAAGTTGCCAGTGAAATCGTTTCTCCAAGCCATTCTCTTAAGTCATTGCCATGACTGGACCCACCCTGTGGCTCTGCCAAGCAGAGACCTGCTCTTCCACTGGCCTGCAGGCTCTAGGGGAATTCAAGACATTCACCCACCTCGTAACAAGCCCTGTGGGACAAGACAGGGATGGCCACCCGTGGGTGAGGCAGGCAAAGCAGTTTGAGCAACACTAGCCCAAGCACTGAGTTGTCTGAGGTGCCTCTGCTGACAACTCACCACCAGCACAGCCACCTCGCATGCACAGGCACAGCCACCCATAGCACCTCTGCTAACACCCTGGGTCACCACTGTACCAAGCTGCTGTGGCCAGCCTAGAAAAAGGATGTTGTCATGCCAACAAGGGGTTTGAGTAATGTTTTGAGGGGCTCAGAAGTGTGGTGATATTTTCTGGGGAAAAAAAATAAAATCATTCAAGCCTTGGGGCTGATCAAGGAGCCAGCATCAGAGCTCTGCAAGGCAGACATCACAGCTGGCTCCGAACAGGCTCAAAAAGCTCAAGCAACAACTCACTAACCTCCCAGCAACAACAGGCTACATACTTAAAAGAGCCAGTCCTGGTTATTGGGCTCGGGAAGGAACCGTTCAGTCTTCAAGAAGGGAAGGTGATAGGCTGATGACATTATTAAATATTTAATTTTTAGTAATGCTCCCATCCCCGCCAACAGAATCAGCCTGCTGGAAACACAAGGCATGTGTGTGCTTACAACACCTCACTGGCACTGGTTAGCTTGACCTGATCACCGAAATATCAGAATATTTCGACCACTGGATCTATCGATTACTGGAAATATCAGAAAATCCACATTTCTGTCATTAGTGCAGACTGGCATGTGACAACCTGCAGAAAGGCTGGTTTGGTAACAGGGAGCTCTGGGGTCTGTGCTGTGGGACCCTCAGGGCCCTGGCGGCTCCCTGCGGACGAAGCAGAAGCATTACACTAGCAGTGCCTACCTTATGCTTGGACACATCTGTCAGTTACGCTTTTTGACTCTGTACAGAAGAGGATGCAAGTGAATTTCCCACCAGGAAGGGCACCAATTGATGGTTTCTTACATGAAATGAGCTGTCAGGACAAGAACTATTTATCAACAGTACTAAAAGTGAAACAAAAAGAAGAAAGTACACCAACAGGAGGAGCCTGAGGCATTTAACAGACTCAAATTAACTTTGCAAACTAGGAAAGTGACAGATGGGGGCAGACTTAGTACATACATATTGTACTGTACCTCTGCTGAATTACATTTTCATATATGTATGAAGGAGGATCAACAACACAATTTTATATTAAAATGCCGCCATTACTTCTTGCTCTGGGAGATCGGAATATGCACTTTTACTCTCTGCCCAGATAATTTCAGGCAAAGCACATGTGTGAAAGGGAATCCTCTCTCTGCATCAGACACAAAATTACTAGCGTTGGAAGAGCACTTACAGACCCCTACAAAAACTCTTCCACATAGCATGTAATTTTTCTGGGAGTGCAAATTATTGCTGTTAGCATATCTAAACAAAAAATTCATCTTGTTAACTATTGACAGAAGTGCATTCAGGCTGAATCAGTCCAATACCAGACTTCATGTGCTGACAGCAAGAAAAATAATTAATCTTAAAAAGAAAACCAGAGTATGTTTTTTCCACAAATCAAGTGCGGACTTTTACAGACCTCGGGGAATGAACATTCCTGACCTGGTTGGATGGAGGAAAGCAATTGCGCAGACAAAGCACTGTGCCCCTGGGCTGTGTCTCCCGCATGTTGGGAACTGCGAGCTGCACAGAGAGGTTCTTCTTCCAGCCGGGCAGTCTAGGGACATGGAAGTACATTCCTGCTCCCTCTTGCACATTCAGCTGAAAAATACATTTCAAAAGAAAGCGGCAGCATTTCTGTGAGTGAAATGTGGATTGAATTTTTTCCCCCTGCCCGATATTAAATCTAAAGTATTTGCCTAGCCTTACTTACTGTACTGCAACACTCAGGGAATTAGAGCATATTTTCAGTTTTTCCATTCTGAAATATTCTTGACGCTGGATTTTACTGTACAAAGTCTGACTTCATCCTGCATCCCGAACAGTATGGACTTCCCATTGCAGGGGGAAGGCAGCTGACAGAGCAGGAAACTAGAAGACCAAAATGGAAAGCTTTTTAAACAAAACAAAATAAAACACCTCCAAAACTATTAAGGAGAAACATAAAACTGATCTTTAGAAGGCCACTTTTATATATTCTTGCCACTGAAATTTTGATTCTGCATGGAGACATACCATGTTACAAGTATAGACACAATCACCATGGCACTGTCATCCACGTTTGGCAGAGAAAAATGCCAGAAATAAAGACAAATCATTACTTTGCACTTACCTTTGCAAGCTAAATTTTAAGGAATGCTAGAAAATTAGGAACTGTTTTTCATTTCCATAAGCAAACTTTTATGTTTAAGTGAGAATAGGATTAAAAGAAAAAAAACATAACCGGAAGAAAAGATAGTGGTGCATATTATTTTAATAACCTGTACTGAAATACAAAAGAAGATAGAACTCTGCTTATATGGCACTGACATAATTGAACTGGAAATAAAGCCCAGTGTGTCTAGCTCCTTCTAAACAACACGATTGGTCACAAAACAAAATCTCAATACTGCAGCAAAAATTTACATTAGAATTTGTCATGACAAGAAACGCTGGCTTAGAAACATCTCATTTGAAATATCTGACCATGTAAATGTTTAAAGTGTATTAACCAACTGAATATAAACATCAGTTCAACAATGTTATACCTTAGTATATCCAGCTTCAGGTAAATTCTGAAGTGCAAAAAGTTAGAGAATTATTCAATGCATTTTGTTAGCCGTAAATCGGTTCTTACACGTAATCCAGCTCTATCATGTACTAATGTAATTTCTGGCCTGATATGCTGCAATGTTTTAAATGTGCAAGCTTTCAGAATTCCTTTTTTGGCCTTCACAGAGTCACGGAATCATCTCAGTTGGAAAAGCCCTTGAAGCTCCTCCAGTCCAACCATGAACCTCACACTGACCGTTCCCAACTCCACCAGATCCCTCAGCGCTGGGTCAACCCGACTCTTCAACCCCTCCAGGGATGGGGACTCCCCCCCTGCCCTGGGCAGCCCATTCCAACACCCAACAACCTCTTCTAGGAAGAAATGCTTCCTAAGAGCCAGTCTGACCCTGCCCTGGTGCAGCTTGAGGTCATTCCTTCTTGTCCTATCGCTTGTTACTTGGTTCAAGAGACTCATGCCCAGCTCTCTGCACCCTCCTTTCAGGTAGCTGTAGAGGGCGATGAGGTCTCCCCTCATCCTCTTCTCCAGACTAAACCCCCCTCCCAGTTCCCCCAGCCGCTCCCATCAGACCTGTGCTCCAGACCCTGCACCAGCTCCGTTGCCCTTCTCTGGACACACTCAAGTCATTCAATGGCCTTTTGGGAGAGAGGGGCCCAAAACTGAACCCAGTCATTGAGGGGCAGCCTCACCAGTGCCGAGTACAGGGGTGAGACCCCTTCCCTGTCCCTGCTGGCCACGCTATTGCTGATACAAGCCCTCAGCACAGTCTCCCATAGAAACCAAAACCAGAAGTCTATCCAAAAAGATCCTTAAAGTGCATAATATGTGTTTTCACACATTGGAAAGGAAATAGCATTAAAAAAATCAGGGACTTGGTACAGAAAACTAGGAATGTACACTTAAAATGAACTCACTGCTTCCTTTTTGCTGCTATAATAAATTCCTGGGTAACAATAAGCATTAACTAATGGCATAAAGTAGCCTCATTGTACTGTGGCTAGAATGACATGAAGCTTATAAAAAAAGTCAGTACGAAGTGCTGGCTCACAAAGAACGCTGCTGCAATAAAGGCAGTTTTATTAATGTTTATGAAGTTATTTAGTACTCACTGGAGTCTGACCTCACACCCCAGAATAAATCTGAAACATTCTGCTTCCCCAGCAACTCTGCTGAGGCATCTTGACTCACTCCTCAGCATGGTGACTGGCCAGTGAACCAGCTACAGTAACATATTAATTCAAAAAGACATTTTACATTCCCAAATGACAAGGTAAAAAAAAATTCTTGTGCCTTTACTACAACCTGGAATTTCAGATGTCAGACACATTTAATTTAAGATGAATTACAGATTTTTGACACCTGTCTTCATTAATTTTGAGAGAGTTAAATTGCTTTGGTGGCAAAATAAAATTTGGCAATAAAACCTGCTGTACTTCAAATGCAGTTCATACACAGCATTATCTCGATGCTAAGTACAATGTCTTTTTGTGGTTAACAGCGAGAAAACCAAAAAAGGCTCAAAGATGCTATGGCTATGTACAGTGCTTTTAAAAACACATTGTGTTTTGCAGGATAAATTCCTGCTTGTTTCCTAACCCACTGTTGGTACAAATCTGTTTTCTGTAGGTGCACCACCTCTCTTGTCTTTTCAAACAAAAACTCTGCCTTCATTTAAGAGGCTACAACTTAATTTATTTCCACACACAGAGAAGCATTCCTCTTTCAATCTGGGTAAAAGCAGGCGCTTTTGTCAGGAACCCCCTAGGAGTCTGTCTTAGAAAATGCTGCTGATATGAAACAAAACCACAGGGGCCCATGAAGCGGGTGGAATCCCCCTGTAACTACCCAGTGTTCTGCATGCCACACCAACTGCAGGGAGCCTCGGTAGACCTTTACATATCTGCTGTGCCCCAGAGAAGCGTTTGCATGGAACCTCACGTCAGAGAATGAAATATGCTCTGGAATGGCACTGGTGCAACGTGTCATTTTTTTCTGATGAAAATTAAACCAGACACTCAACCTCCATGAGGCATGCTGCAGAGGGCCAGGAACAGTTCTTATTTTAGCAACTTCTACAGCCTTTCTTCCTGCTGCTGCTTTGGGTCAGCCTGGTAAGGTTGCTCAACACTGTTATCTCGGTGTTGCTGTTTCTGCTCCTGCTTCTTCTTTTCAGTCAGTGCTTTTGCTCTGGTGGTCATTGGCCTGTGTCTAGCATCAGGCCTCTCTTCATCCTGCTGGTGCTTTTTGCAATGTTTTTCAAAGGTAGAAATTTTGGCATATGTCCGGTTGCAAACCAAGCAGTGGTACGGCCGCTCCCCGCTGTGTGTTCTCATGTGAAGCTGGAGGTAAGATGACCTGGAAAAGGCCCGGCTGCAGACTGAGCAGCGTTGAGGCTCGCGTGCCTCATGGGTCTTCAGGTGCTGCTTGAGGGATGATGCCTGCTTGAAGGCCTTCCCACAGGTGGAACACTTGAAGTTCCTCTCGCCCGACTCAAGAAGCTGATGCGACACGAGGTGGGCGGAGGAGCGGAACTTCTTCCCGCACTTGTCGCACTTGTAGGGCCGCTCCCCGGTGTGCAGGCGGACGTGGAGGACCAGCCCGGCCTTCTGCGTGAAGGCCTTCTCGCACTGCAGGCACTTGAAAGGCCTCTCGCCCGTGTGCATGCGGCGGTGAGTGGCGAGGTGCGAAGCGCGCCCGAAGAGCTTGCCGCAGTCCTCACACTTGAAGGGCCTCTCGCCAGTGTGGATGGCCTTGTGGCGCACCAGATGCGAGGACTGGAGGAAGAGCTTCCCGCAGACGGGACACTGGTACTTGCGCTCACCTGTGTGGGAGCGCAGGTGGAGGGCGAGGTGCGACGAGGAGATGAAGGCCTTGCCGCAGAGAGGGCAGGCGTGGGGCCGCTCCCCGGTGTGGGTGCGCTTGTGCAGGACCAGCCCCGAGGAGAGGGCGAAGGCCTTGGCGCAGACGGGGCAGCGGTAGGGCTTCTCGCCGGTGTGGACCCGGCGGTGCTTGGCCAGGGCGCCGGCCTGCGTGAAGGCCTTCCCGCACTGCTCGCACCCGTGGGGCCGCTCC
>NW_020799107.1:12446954-12449987 GCF_003259725.1 Athene cunicularia | reverse complement strand
GGAAACAGGGCGCCCGGTGCCGAGGGAACGGGCGTTCTACACGCACACGCGCGCCCGCCCACCTCCCCGAAGTCCTCGGCCCCGGTTTAGAAAGCTCCGGTGTGTGGCAGGCGCCGGCCGTGGGAGAGGAGGACCCACACGTGGGGCGGGGCAGGGAGGCAAGCCAGACCCCGGAGAGCATGACATTCAGGAATATGCAGGCTTTGAGGATGTGCGATTGCTTTAACTGTAAAGCACTTATGAAATGTTACAGAAGAAGCCCTTCGGGCATTAAACTGTCCAAACCAGGTGAAAATCTTCTGTAGTAAAGAAGTGAAAACTTTCTGACCTAACAGCGTTTCAACATTCAGCAGTCAGATTTTCAAGAGCCGTTTTGAAATGTTTAATGTGCTTTTTGTTTCAGATTTACTTTACAAGGCAACTTGTCTCACTGTCATCAATATCTAAATACAAAAATCTTACAATGCTTTATTTGCTAAAAACCTAAAACATTAAAGTTGGGGTTAGGTAGTTCTTTCGTTTTGCCAGCTGTTTTTTTATGAGGAGTGTCCCACAGTCCACTGCTAGAAGTTGCTGTACTTAAAACAATAAGTTACACAAGTTCTGTACATAATTACAGTCATAGTAGAGTATGCAGCTGTATGATACACCACAGTCAAACACCATGAGGGCAAAGAACTACTATACATGAAAGCTTTTTGTTGAAGACTTTATTTGACCAAGAGTCAATTTGATATCCTCATATCAGGAGACTGACATCTATCTTTCTTAGGCACTGATCCAGGCAGAATTGCCTTGCAGAAAAACCTGTCTCTTTTGCCAAACTCATGCGTTATTAAAAAAAAATTTCTGTAGCTCAAAGTCTTTAAACAACTCTATAAAAATAATTATTTGCTAGTCCCGTGCTTACCTTCAAATACATGAAGTATTTGAATAACTTCACATTCTCTTTCTGAATTAGGTTCACTGCAGTAATTAGATCAGGCAGAAACTTCAAAACCTTAATTAGTCAAGTGTGACTCAACCAACTGGGTATTTCAGCTTGAAAAAAAAGTGTCTGTCTAAATACAACTCTAAAAAAAAAAAAAAAAGATAGTTTGTACCACAGCAGATCAAGCTAACTAACACTGAGTATCTTTTCCATGGTGGGAAGAAAAAAAAAAAGTCACTATCATAAATTTTAGCACAGGATATTCAGGGAAAACATATTGTAAGACCATGCTTTTGTAAACATTTCTACAAATCATTCAGAGACTATTGGCTTTAGAATGAATTTTCAAATACTTGGCGTTATGTAGGGCAGTAATTAATAGCTAATGCTGTGAAAACAAGCAACTTTACATGAAGTTACGACAGCAAGAGCAGTGAAAGCTCCTGCATCAAGTAGTTAAAACTGAATATTAATTTATATTTTATTATAAAGTTTATAGCATTACAGAGTCCAGCATGGCACAATAAGTAACCTTGTTACAGTTGCAGTATTTGTTTTTGCTTGGTACAAAAAAGCTGAACAGCAGCATAATTGTTCTTATATTGAATCTGGGATTGGAATGAATTTGTTTCTTTTGAATAGGGATGAGTCAGTGATTTAAAATAAAAAGGCTGCATTTTTAAATCTCAATATGTGCAAAATTCCTTTCAGTACAGTAAAGAATACGGTAGAGATGTGTGCAGTCCTGAAAGTTACATGCCAACCCAGATACTGCCAATATATTGCAAACAATCACATGAAGGGTAAACTCTGGTTACTCACGAATTCCGGTATTATTTCCAAGAATCCTCCTCACAGCTGGTGTTCTCTCCCCAACCTGATTTATGTCCTTTTATGCAGTGCATCAAGTACTGACATTCATAATTATTGTAAAAAAAAAAAAAATTGGTCCGTGATAGTTCTGATAAGCTTCCTTCAGGAATTCCAGTAAACGCTCCATCCTAAAACAGCTGTAACTGTTACAATGGATTTATGAAAGCAAATGCAATCTGAGAGATGAAGGTCTGTGAAGATTAGGATCTTCATTTTTCTAAGGTCTTCAACAGCTTTTAAAAACACAGAATGTGAATTCCCATGTTATTGTCTGGAAAGTCCCTTGATTTTGGTGCTTTAGCCTTGACGTGATCTTCTGTTTTCACATGTTGTAGGCAACATAAATAGGATCTAACTGGTCAGCTAAAAATCCATCTCTCAAGTGCATTCGTTGTTTCTCACCACGGGAATTGATAGGAATAACACCAGGGTCCACAATGACCACAACACCTACTATGAGATAATGCTCTTCCAGAACCACATTTGTTACCAGCGCGACCAGGTCCAATGCTTCTTGTTCTGAGCCTTCCAACTCCACAACCACCACAAGCAAGTTGGTCCATGTAAACACAGCGCTGTTGGCATAATACAAATATTAATGGTCAGAAAAAAATACACTGTCGAAGGAAGCTAGTTATCAAAGACTCACTGGAAATAAATTTTGTAAGGACTTGAACAATATAAGAAATGGGAAAAAGTGCCATAATAATGTGAAAATATTCATAAATTAAGAGGTCAAATCTGTAACTTCTTGGGATATTCTCTGTCACTTGTTTTTTAATTGTTCATGTACAAAATATAAGCAGGTTCTTTTATATGTATACAATCATGTATTTAAAAGTTCTTTGCACTTATGTATTAAGTTGGGAACTATTAAGATCTCACATTCACTGTGTGCATACTTGACATTAATGTGCTTGTGTAAATCTTCAGAGATTATTAAACGGAAGACAAAGCTTACAAGTAAACACCACCTCTTTGAGGGGACCTACAGCCAAACGGTATACATCATCCATCAGGACCAAATGACAATAATATATATTAGAAGCAAGAAATCCTTGACATTTATTTACCATGTCCAAGTGCATCCATTCTGACACAGCCAGGGAAGTCAACAACACAACTTGGATGTGTTCTGCTGTACTGTTCATCCCTGCCCTCCCTGTCTTCCACACTATGAAGATCAAACTCTGATAGAAGTGTGGGCTTCCCCCCCCCCCCCCCCCCCC
>NW_020799107.1:12317238-12446904 GCF_003259725.1 Athene cunicularia | reverse complement strand
CCCTGTGACAGGACAGGGGCTGTGCTGCTTGGGTTAGTACCATGCACAGGGTGGTCAGAGCCCACAGGAGTCAACAGGAGCCTTTCTGTTCAGGTCAGCAGGCTCAGAACCAGGCTTCTGTAACCAACCCCTCCACCATAATCTTTCTATTTCACTGCAGTGGTTTCTAAGCAAAGTTTTGGTGAGTTCACTTTACAGCAAGCTCTCAGTCTAGCATGCTTTTCCAAAGAGCTTGACTTCTGCTACTTTGAAGGATGTAAAAGGATACATCAAAGTAATACTGAGGCTCTTACCATTCTGCAATGCTCTTATGTGCTCTTATTACAGATGTCTCTATGTCGATGGGATGGTACCTCATTCCTCTGAGCTCCAGTGTTTCATCCAAAGAGCCTACCACATAAAGGGCATCATGCCTCTCTGCAATACAGCACAGACATTTAAAACATCATCAGATCTATAGAGCAAACATGGTCATTTGTACATGCTTATTCCTGATGTTCTAAGATGTTCCCAGTGCTTCCTAGAAGAAAGAGTCTGTAATACATATCATACTCTAACATTTGGAGAGAAGAGAATTAAGAGAGGTCATGTAGCACTTATGCCTATTGACTCAAAGCAAATGAAAGCAGACTAAAAAGAACTTCTGGGTCATCAATTATGCCCTTTTTCTCCCATAATGTAATCTCAGTTCACAAACTCAATCAAAATCCATTGTTAAAGCATCTTTTTTTCCTACTATTCCTTGTCCCACCAGAGAACTTCTCTCCTCTGATTGACAGGAACACTTTTCCAATTTCCAAATTTAACATTTCTTTCTTTTTAAAACCAGCTTATACCCACTTGTCCTCATGCCAACAATATTCTTCTCAGCTTCTTAAGTTCCCCACAGTTAATGCAGTGAGAACAACTCTATTTCCTCCACAGCCCTAGCTTTGCTAGGTTACATAAGCAAAGCTTTCCTAGACCCTGCCTGAAGGACACGCTCTCCACATTGAGATGTTCATCCTATATCTCTGTTCAGGTCAACTTCACTTTTTTTTTTTGAGCAGAATTATGAAATAGGCATAATCATGTACCTTGAGTCAAAAAGGATGCTGGGAAGCTCCACTGTATTTCATGCATACTTGCTAGGTTAATTCACCATACATAACCTCTCAAATACCAACAAACTAAAGGACAATTGACATTATTCCACAGTGATAAAAATCTCTATGATATATGATTTTTCAGAAATCTACAAGGCACAAAAACTTGCTACACCTATCTGGTGCCTTGCCACCTGCATTTTCTTATTTGCAAATGTCTGCTCACAGATTCTGATTTCTGTCAACTACCAGCTTTCTCAAGAACAGGGAGCCATTTAACTTTGAGAAGTGACAGAAAGACAATTCCATCAAAGCATCCTGTGCAGAACCTTGCACTAAGCAGTGATGTGCCCTGGAGGTCAGGTAGCTACCCTAGAAATCAGAGAGGAGGAAAGTAGGAAAGCTTAGAGCACCTCGCTCTTTTATGATGCTCTACCAGCTCTGAAGAGGAAGATTGACATCAGTAAAAGTTTTTGAGAGAACTGGATTGACATTACATCAGCTCCCACCAAAAGCCTGAGACCACACTCCTTCAGGAACAGAGACTGGCAGACACAGAACTGCTCAGTGTACTATGTAGGTTGAACAGCTGGAAAGGGCTGGTGCCAAAGAAGGGACCCTTCTGTGTAGTGGTGGTAGCTGTGGGCTAAGGATTCCACACATCACTGATGTGTTTCTTTACCAGAATTCACCTTTTGTTCTCTGATGGCACTCTGGCTGTGGAAGACGGAAGCCTGCATGACACTGCTCTGGAGGAGATGGAATTGAGTAGGCTGCAGGGATTTCCAGAGCTGGAGCAACCGCACCCACCTTTCTTGTTCTCAAGAGCCCAGGGAGACTGAATAGCACATCAGCTCAGTAGACTGGAAGATGACCCTCTCTTAGCAACGAAATTCAACAGTTACGTCATGGACCAGTTCTGAAGCCTGGACTGGTATCCGCTGCAAGAGATGGTCTAGCCCTTTAACAAAAGCCTGCACCTTGAACAAATTGCTCTCCTCACTCACCCTTCTTCCTTCACATAACTGAGAACTAAAAGTAGGATGGACATGCATGGTGTCCCCCAAACAGACATTTATGTTCCAGAAGTAGGAACACTGCTTTTCCATCTTGTACTATGAGTTAACCACAGGAAATGTAGAAGGTTTCTGTGAACCCCCTACAGTTCATTATTCAGTGACAGCAATGAGGGGACACTGACTATCCACGTGGATACCACCATTTGTTTAAGTCTGATCACAGACAATTAGCAATATACATTTGCTAATAAGTTAAAAGCATCCAAACTCTTTTACTTGTGATGTTTAGAGATTACTTTTTTTTTTTAAAAAAAAGTAATAATCAAGAGTTATTCCTACTCCATATTCTGTCTCAACCTAAAAAGGAGCAGCTTTCCTTCCATCTGCTTCCATGCCTCAAGTTTACACATCTTGGCTTAGACTGAAAAAATTGTATTAATAATTTATTTTCTATGCTGGAAAAATTATGGAGAAGTTACTCCTCTAGAGCTTTAACTTCTGAAAGGCTGGGAAGCCACTGGTATTTGTGCATGTCCTTAAACTGCTGAATGACATTAGTTGTATGCTCTGGATCAGCACTGAAATACTGCATCCTGTCTGTAAGGAAAGCGGTTCAGACGAAAAGCGAGTAGAAAGGCTCTAGTGCTTCTAACAAATCTGCTCGTATTATTTTGTCTAAGTGGAAATAAAGGAAGATGAACATGATTTCCAAATCTGTCAAAAGGGCATTATGAACTTCTCCTTCTGCATGATGACCAATGAATATGTACACAGTAACAATTCATGTTACATTCAGCACTTCTCTGATGAAAGTCAGGATAAACTTGAAAGACAGCTTACTCTTTGCTAGCTCAACTGTCCCAAGGACTTTCAAACACACGCTTCTGTAACTACATTTGTTTTCTCTCACCTCCACTAGCATCAGTAAGTTCTGTTCTGCGCAGAAAGCCAAGGTACCCAGTCCGAGCCCACACAGTCTGAGTGTCTCCAAAACTCAAGCGAGCAGTAAAGTGATCAGCGTGCAGTGCTTCTTCTCCATACACTGTGTAGTAACCAGTAGCATTGTGTGGACTACTCACCCATATCTGGGGGATTAAAAAAAAACCCAAACAAAAAGGAATCATTACCATATAAACAAAGGTTATTTTGCTAGACCAGGCAGCATCATTTATTGATTTAAGAGATCTGTTCCACTGACAATTTCATTGCTCCTAAAATGCCAGGAGTTTTAAAATAATTAACTTACTTCTGCCTCACAGAACATGACCAGGGAAAAAAAAGTAAAAAGGAGTTTTATATACATGTAATTGGGGATGGTAAAGAGGAAAAATGAACTAGACATTTGGCTTACTGAAAAGGAACACCCAATAACCTGCAATCTTCTACTAATTAGGTATCTTAGTATACATAAATACAGATTCATATAAAACAAAGGTTAAACCAAACAGCAAATTACCTCATTAATAATGTCCACTGATGGGACTACATAAGATATTCACTGCCTCTTCTAGCTGCCAATCTGACACAGACTAGTCAACTGGTATCACCTGGTACTAGCGTGCAGTAGTTTGGCAGAGGAGGGAGGAAACCATGCAGACATATATACGAGTGTGTAAACAGTTCCAGCTCTCTATAAAGTTCATTCACTTTCCACATTAAGGCAACTGTGGCTGTCCCACTAAGAGATGGGCATTCATCTAACACAATTTATCTATATATATTAAATTACTGCTGATAACAAAGTACAACAGCATCAAAGCTTTACCTCTCCTAAATGCGAGTCTCCCAGAGGTCCCTTGGTTTCTGTGTGTGCTATGATGACCTTTACCCCTGGAAGAATCTTGAATAAGGAAATAGAAGATAAGAGAACTTGAATTCATCAAAAGAAACATTAATAATGCAGAGCCACCGAAGTCAGTAGTCTGTGCAATTCCTCCTTTTCTACTCTTCTCTGCACCACAGATACCAACCATCTCTTCCTATCAAGTTGTTTAACCATTTAAACTCTAAGCAGCTGTTTTGCAGCTTCAGAGTGGAAGTTTGTTTCACACCTGAAAAACACCTTCCACATGAAGGCCTGATTTTTTCAGTTGTAGCAACGTATTCTACTTCTTCACTTCATGTACCTGGCTTCATCTTAACTAGCTGTTCATTTTATGGCCTCTCTAGTGCCTCTCCTAGATATACTTTAGATATACTAGATATAGATTAGTGAAGCTCATTGCACAGATTCTGTATTGAGATCCAGCTGAAGCATCTCACCACCCAAGTAAGGGTCATGAGGAGGAAGGATTGCTCTCAATCTCTTACCTTCCCAGACTCCATAAGCGGCAGACTGTGTGGGGAACCTCTCTCCACCAAACGCACCCTGAGAAAATAAGAGAATGCATTTGTACAAGGATTTATGCACTTAAACAGAAGTTAAATAGATGTGTTCCAGAATATCCAGTGTTATTGTATCCTTAGCTGCACTGACCAAACTGTTATGATGCCAGTTACTCACAATGCAGTAAGACAGTTATCTAGCTGTCTTAAACACTTACATATTAGCATTCCCATACACCATGTTTCTTTTAAGAATCAGAAACTTAGCTCTCTGGAGAGAGAGCTTCTTCCAACAGAGCTCTAAGATTGCAGTTCCACTGGCATTTTAAATTCACCTTCTTTGCTGGACTCTCCTGCCACACTGAACCATGGCACAGCGTCAGTAGGAATTACAAAAAGTGAAGAGCAAGCAGCCTAAATGGAACTGAGTGACACTATGCAGTCCATTAGTAACATAACTTATGAAGACAGCACA
This sequence comes from Athene cunicularia, assembly GCF_003259725.1. Taxonomy (NCBI): domain Eukaryota; kingdom Metazoa; phylum Chordata; class Aves; order Strigiformes; family Strigidae; genus Athene; species Athene cunicularia. The sequence goes on along the minus strand of NW_020799107.1, from coordinate 12,442,000 downwards.
TTTACAGAAAGAATGAGACCTGGGTGCAGTAAAAGAGGTGTACAAGAGAAGCAGCTCCTATACATTATGTTGTATTACAGTATCCCTACACCCACAGGTTAGAAATAACTAACAGCAGCAGCTTTGAAACTATGGCCAAACTTGTTTTTAACAGGAATATATATCACATTAGTGATATATTAAATAAGGAGAAAATGACTGTAGTTTACATTGATCTGCTCAAATGCCAAATTAGGATTATGCAAATGATGGTGAATAGCTTGTCTTCTAATGGCTAAGATTTAAGCAAGTTAACATGAAAATAATGACTACAGAATTAAGTCTGATGGCAAGTATCCTTGGCAAGTTTCCAGATGACATGTGTGTATTTTGATATGGTACATCCACTTAGTGGATCTGGGAAGGCTGAGGGAATTGAGTTGGCTTTGTCTGAAGAAAAAAAACACAAACAAAACCAAACAGGACACCAAAACCAAGGGGAACTCTAACTGCACTTTTTCCACTACCTAAAGGATTGCTGCAGAGATGGATCTGGATTTCTCAGAGTTGCACACCATAAGGAGAAGAGGCCAGGGACATAATACAGAAGATGGGAAACGCCAGTAAGGAAAATGTCCCCAGAATGGGTGTCAGTCTCAGCACACACACCCAGAGAAGAGGAGGCTCTTCATTCTTGGAGATTTTCCCTACCGAACTGGTCCTGGCCCTCAGTAACCTGATGAATCTCACCCGGTCCTGCTTTGAGCAGAAGGTTGCATGAGGGACATCCATAGAACCTGCCCACCCTGTTTCTGTGATTCTGTAACTGAACAGCCAGTTGGCAGTGTCACCTTTTGCTAATGGTATGGTTAGGTAAGAAACAGCTCATGAGTCTAGATTACACAGGGCTGATGAACAGACAGCAAGTTAGGTGAGGGTCAGCAGAACAAGTGATGGAGGAGGAGATGCCGGACCGCTTCCAGCACACAGCTGTCATTCTCTAGGGTGGGGTTCCTTGGATACAGTGCCAAGACTATCTCAACAAACCAATGCAATACAACAAAGCTGAACCTTCTCCTCTACAGTCATTAAACTGATAATGCTTTAACATAATCTGTACCTGTCATGTCGAAGTGCTCTCATATCTACATAGACTGTTGTTGGATCTGGTCCTGCTGTTCCCTAAGAATAAGAAAGAAGAAACAAATTCCAACAGAAGCCAGAAAATCTGCTTTCATTCTCATAGCCACACAAATCCACAAATTCATCTCCCTTTTTTACTGACACTTATAAAGTACTGCTCTAATCTACCAGAAATACAGTAAAATAGCCACCCTTTCTAGAATGACTGCCATAAAGCTTTGATGTTTTATGGAATCAGTAAATGAATGAACAACTGAAGTATGTATTTATATAGGTACGTAAGTTTTAAAAATTTTATTCTGGTAAGCACCTCCTCTAAAAATTACATGGCAAGTGCAAAGCAAGTAAGCATAAAGTTATGCGGGCCTAATCTCCTTCCCAAAGCCCAACTGTTCTACTTTATAATAGTTTTGTCAACTTTGAAGAAAAAAACCTCCACAACGTTTAACTAAAACATAACTCTAACCAACCCATATCATTTCAAGGCTCCTCCCAGTAACAGACCAGGCAGGGGTAGAGATCTTATTGCAGTCAGAGGATAAACCTTCTGACCAACTCTGGTGAGAGGTTTCTCGCTTCCCAACATGGAAACAGGGGACCTTTTTTTTTTCCCCAGCAGAATTTAATCTCAAAACAACTGGAAACTACTGTGAAATGCATATTTAAACTAAAAAAAAAAAAAAAAGTCAAAGTTTTGTTGACTATTCCCCCCTGGAGCACAGTTTCTTATTTTAGAAATACTTAAAATGAGGACACTGACATCAGCTCAAGACTGCAGTGCTGGAGAACAGCAATAATGCTTTTATAATGACATTCCCTTGTAATTCTGTAGCACTGCTGAGGCTCAGTGACATGGCCACACCAGTGGTAATTTTAATCATTGTTATAACCACCTTTCTGGCTTGTTTGAGAAAGAGGTTTGGTATAGCTACAAGTGGTCTTTGTGAGTAAAACCGAACATCCTTAGAAAAAAAAAAATCTCACTCGATCTGTTTCAAATGAAAACTCTTCTCAAATGGCATACATTCATTACAGAGCAATACTGCTGAACCAGATTGACTTTTGGACATTACAAGCACACATGCATCACTATACCTGTTCAGCCAGCTTGCCCAGCCTGTTTGGCTGACAGCGGGACCACAAACAGAAGTAACAGAGGCCATCAAAGTGTGTGAAACAGAGAGAAAGGGGAAAAAAGAAAATACAAACAAAGAGGCACTGGAAACATAAGATACACACAGTAAGACAGAAAACAAAACTCATACTGTTTTAGAGTGAAAAGAAAATTTCCATTTCAGATTACTTAAGAGCTTGACACTTTTAAATGGTTCACTGGGAAACATGCAAGTCCCAGTTAATAAACAATAAGTATGATCCCAGACAGATCATACATAATATGTCTGTTGCCTTATCATAAATTCCTGATCCATCTGTAAGTATCTAAAGGCTGCTTGCAGCTTCAGAAACACCTTCTCAAGTAAACCAGTCCAGTAAGGCTGGAAGACATTATGTATTTATTTGCATGCTAACTTGTACCAAATATCCATTCAGTTTGGTTATTCATCTATATTCATTCAAATTCAGTAATTTTTAAAAGTCAAACACAGATATCACTTCAGAAGAATGGGAGAAGCAGGTTAAAAAAACCACTAAAAACGGGCTCAAGAATGGAGGACAGATAAAAAAGGTAAAAAACAAAGAGGAAGCTTAACTGCCCAGCAGCCCTACACTCTTCACAGTTTTCTTTGGAGTATTTTTCACATTGCCATTTAATATTCTGCAGAAAAAATGTTTTTTCCCACTTTGTGCAGTCTGAACAGCAAATATCCAAAACTGGCTTTTAAAATTTTTATTTAGACAAGCAATTCAGAAAGCTGTTGTTTCACACTTGGCATATGAAATGTTTTATTCAATGAATTTAAAGTCTTAATTTACAATCAACTTATTTTCATCTGTATCCTTCCTATTTTTCCATCTACTGATTCATAAAATTGCTCTGACTGCATTTCTTTATAACTATTTATCTAGGGGTTGTTAAAAACCTCTTCTTTAATATATGTGAAAGAAACTACAGAAACTAAAGAAACAATTACAAATGGCAACATATTTAAGAAACTCATGGCCCAAAACATCTTTCTTGTAGGAAATCTAGAATATTAAAATATGTTCTGAGATGAAAAAAGGCTTTCCTTCATCTAGTGGGCATCAGAAAGAAAAAAAAGAAAAAAAGTTTTGCATAAGTACAGTAGCAAACTTCATAGAAACATATATTTTTTTATGAAGTGTAATTCATATCAATGAAACTGGAAATAAAATTCACAGTTACACACATATGTAATGCATGTGACATCTATGAAATTCCCCACATGAAAAGCTATATACTGCTGCAACTGAAACTTGAGCAGTTTATTAACTCAAGTATCATCCAAAACCCAGGGTGCTTTACCATTTTCTAGACCATACTTAGTACCTGATTTTCAGGCAAGGTGTAGAATTTTTGGTTTTGTTTTCCTCTCCTAACTAGAGAAGAATCATCTCATTAAGAAAAAATAGATTTAATTTGGTTAAATTACACATACAAGATTATCTTCAACTGATATGAAACCATCAAAGGTAGATCTGGACCACAGCATGTCATTATCTCCAGTCTGTGAAGTAAGGCTGTGTAATTTTATGGGTGTACTCTCCCCCTCAAAAGCTTCCAATTGTATACCTTTAATTGAAAAAATAGTCAACCTCTCACATAAGGTGAGACAAACATACTTCCATGTTGATAATACTCATTTTTAAAAGTAAAAAAACCTGCCAATCTCATTGATTTTCCTGGGTCTTATTTGAGGAACTCTGTCTTCCACTTAATTCCACATATATGCAAGCTATTTTTCAGTAGACAAAATCTGAATCACAAACAAGCTGAAATAGCACTGCTTAAAATACTTAGTATGTTTATAATACTTAGTATGTTTATGAACAGGAAGTTGTGTATTAATTTAATACTGCTCCTGCATGGTAGGAAGGAAACAAGTTTCTTAGTCCTCTGTATTAGAAAGGCAAATCAATTGGTCATTAGTACAGAAAAGTGAAGTTATCATAATCCACAAGGCTTATTTAATTTGGTGATGAAGCAAGCAAGCAATGGAGCTCTAACTCATTAGAAAAAAAATACAGCTGAACATGATTTCCTATCAAGTCCTCAGAGATTCTGTGTAAGGAATAAGCAGTTTAATCTCACCTGTAAGCAAACTGCTACGTTGACCCTGCACCCAAATGTAGTGCTCACTGCACGAGCAGAGAGGCCCAGGTCTTTGAATAACTTAGAGAAAGACTGTGTTAACGCAATCCTTGGTCTTTCCTCTGCAACAACCATGCATGTTCGCACGCAGGACAGGTTAACTCCTTTCATCTGAAAGGTTGCATGAAGAAAACAACATTTTAAATTTGAAGTCAGAAATTCTAGAAATAAGCCATTTTAATTTGTAAAACAGATCAACTTTAAAAACACTAGAATAACTGACATGAACTGGTTAAACAATATAGACATGGACTGCACTCATTTTGGCTCCATCCACTCAGGACAACCCTCTAAAATCCTAAAATGCCAAGCACCGTTGTGGCAGGGTTTGATATACAAGATGCAAACCATGCGCACGGTGTAGCTGCAACACAGCCACTCATCATTTTGATCTGTAAAAAAACCACAAAATGTCATTGTGTCACAGGGCCGGGCTAACAAGAGACCTCCTTACTCCCAGTGCTGTGCAGTTCAGATGCAAGGAGAGCTCATCAGAGTGAACGTCAACCTGTAGCAACAGGCTGTAGGCCAGGATTCCCTTCAGTGAGGTCCAAGAGACAGAGGGACAGAGGTTTTTTGTCTATACTGAGAATAAGCACAATGTAGCTGCTTTCTTGTGTGCAACAAGTTTCCAGACATTCCCAATGGAAGTCCTGACCAGCTTAGTTACTACAGGCGTGGGAACTGTCCTACCATTGAAACAGAGGCACCTCTTCAAGGAAATTTTCAGTTAAGAGATTTCCCTCAAAAATAAATGGATGTATTAGTGTGTAATTGCTGCTGTTAGGACGACTGCATCCATTCTAGAACTCAATCCCTTTGGTGTCAAGCAATCTGAAAGCAGGTGAGACTTGCCAGGTTTTTAGGGGGCTTTTTGTTTTGTTTTTTTGTGGGGAATTTTTTTTTAATTTGGGATTTGGTGGGGCTTTGGATTTTCTTCTTTTTTGGTATGGGTTTTGTCTGAGGTTTTTTGTTTGGTTTTTTTTTTCATCTCAGACAAGAAAAAGTTGATAAGCTTGCTATGTATTTTGCCCAAAATCTCAGAAATACCCAGCAGCACAGAGGTGGCATAAATAAGAGAAGTGGAAGACATAAGACTTCTTTTTTTCCCCACCAGAAACAGAAGAGCTAAAACTTCCAGCAATTTCAGTATTTCCCAAAAAAACAAGTCATAACAGGCTTTCACAGAAACACTCATGGGTCTATCTTTTGCAAGCCAAAACAAAGTATTTTTATAAAGATACATGTCTTTATGTATCAGTATGTTGAAAAATTAGGTTCACTTACCCGAAGTACATCAGTCTGTGTTCCAAGGCCTTTGGTGCACATCTCCATCACAGAGTAAGAGCAGAATGTGACACGTACTTTATACTGACTTACAGCAGACAACCACAGGGATACATTGCTCTCCAGCTCCAGAGGAGGGACTAGAATAGACTGATGACCTGAATATACACTAGAGAGAGGAAGAAAAAGAGACACGAAAACTTCAAGCCAGCATATAAAAGCCAGAAGTTACATAAAGTCAAAATGAAGCAAATATAGGAAAACTGAGAGCTTGGTATCTATCTGAACTCCAGCTTATCTTCTCCACATAGAGCAAGTTCTCTCTTAGTTAGGAAAGAACTATGGGTTAGAGATAAGTCACAAACTTTAAGAGGAGTGTATTTGTCCTGCAGTAAACTGTGCTGAACTATAGGCAAATACTCAGTGCCTTGAATAGACAGAACTTCTGACACTAAAACATTAACATCAATGCAGTTACAGATTACAATTGATAACAGAGTTGATTTCTGTGAGCCATTCTAGGGAAAACGCACCTTCTGCTTCGAGTGAAATGAGTCTTTAACATCTATATTGCACCATTCAAGTTTTTCGTGTAATTTTCTAGCCTTTGCCATAGGTATCGCATATATATATTATTTATATATAAAATATATAGGTATATATTTTAAACAGTGTTTATGTAAAATATTTAACCTGGATACCAGTTAACATGAGTTAAATTCAGAGTAATTGAATGAGTCAAATGAGTCAATGAGTAAAATTCAGAATTCACACCATCTTTTAATTATTAAATAAAACCCCCAAACCAAACCTCATTTCAAGACAGTAAATGCCATGACCATACAGTCTTAAATTACCAAATGTTTTTTAGATCAGTTACTATCAACAAAATCAGTGACACAGCCCCCTGTAAAACCACACTTAGATAAACCAATGCACCTTGAAAAAATAACAGCATCTCTAACTGCTTTCAACAGGTAGCTTGACACACTTGCCATTTCTCCTGACTAGAGTTGATGTGTTTTTGTAGTGGACAATATGACGAGGGTTTTTTTTCTTTTTAAACATTCTAAAATAGAAGTAAAATTGTTCTGTAATAAAACAGTCCTTCAAACTAAAAATAAAACTGTAACTCAGATGAAACACAGCAGAACTTATATTAACTCATGTACAGAAACATGAGACACGTAGTTCCCTTCCCTAAAAATATTTTTTTAGATGAGTTTAGATTTTAATTCTTCCATCACTGAGGTTTCTTCTCCCTTCACCCTGCCTCATTTTATTGATGACATAAATCATTAGATGTCACTAAAGTTAAATTTTTGCTTTTCTTCAGTACACTTCCATTACAGCTGGGGAAATGAGAGAAATAAAGAACAAGTTAACTACAGTAAATTTAATTTCACCTGCTTACAAAATAACCTTTCATATTCAGTTTCTGCATTTTTAAAATAAAATATATAAAACACTATTAAATCTTTGAATTAGTTAAAGCATATGGAATGTTTTAAAGGGCAAAAAAGAAGAATATTTTGTAGTTTTGTAAAATGTGCTGCATTATAGTAATCTGATTTAATCAATTCAGGTCACATTCATTTTAAGAAACATTTAATCGCTTCCTTTAGCAATATTTCTTAGTGCATACCAATCTTGCAGCCAACACCTTAAGGGTCTTGTAAAAAGGTATGATTTAATCTCAAAAGACTTTAAAAGGATTTATTTAATCAATGTGAAATAGACATTGAAGTCCTTTTTTTTCTTGGATTTGGTATCTAACTAATTCCACTTGCAAAACTCAAGTTATTCAAGTAACTAACTAACTTTAATTAATTAGGTTATCACAAAAGGTATTCTACGAAATACCTATTAAAAAATCTTAAATTGGGTTTCTCTGACAGTTTCATCCACGACTGTGTGCCTTGGATTCTAGAGAAGGCTGGGAACACATGAGAAAGCCTGTGACTCAAATGACATACCTGCACAAGCACCACAGTGCAAATCCCAAGCCACAGTAAGGGTCAAGGCAGATAGCAATCTGGCGTGAAGGGTACAGCTCACACTGTAGCTTTATAGAGCGACATAAGGCACTTGTAGCTGCATGCGACATCTGTAAGAGGAAAACAGGGTGCTCTCTGGGACTTTTTTATAAAAATAAGGTATCACGTGTAGTAACTGATAGAAATGTTTATTGTAGAAGACATAGCAACATGTAGTGACTTGGGGTTTTTTAAGCACCTTTAAAACAGGAAAGGGATATGAACCCAGAACTTCACAGGTACTTCTCATGCTAGTGACAAATGACATCTGTCATGACATCGAATGACGCCAAATGACATGGCATCTCTATGATAAATCACAAAAGAAAACATTAATGAACTTTATGACAAACACTCTCCATTTAGTCCCCTCTGTGATTCCTCACATAAGGCAGTAAGATTAAACGCTTCCAAAAAGTGGATCAAGAAATTTTGATGTGTGTAAATTGAAAAATAAGCTTTCTGAACACTAGGATGGTCCACTTACAGTTTTGTGTTTCTTCTCTAGCGGATGGAATGAATGCAGAATATGCCTATATATAAGGAAACAAAGTATAATAATCTCTCTCTTGTTACTCTACCTTTACTCCTGCTAATATACCAGTAGTAGACACACTGAAGTCCAAATATGCCAACATATCTGGAGATGTAGGTCTGAAAATACTAGCCAGCTTCTTTTTAGGCATATCATCTATTTAGGATATATAAAAAGAGAAAAGTACCATATTATTCTTTTGGAAAAAGAGCACAGGACAAAAATATATCTTTCTAGCATTAACACAAGATGCCTTCTACAGTTTCTGGACAGCTATTGTGATGCATTGCAAGATACATCCATTCAATTAGGCAGTTATGATATAAAAAAATAAATAAGTCTTCAAACTATTTACATTTTGGCTGGTAGGCAAACATTCTGTACCTGTATCCAAAATAGTGGGCCATGTTTTAATATCTACAGCTGTTGCAGCTTCCTTGGACTTCAGCAGTTTCATTATCGCCTGTGTGGTCAGTATACATGCAGACTTACTGACCTGTAAAAGACACAGCATTAAAAACATTTATAAAACTAGAGAATGAATGCTCGAGTGATTTCATATCCATCCAGATGAGATAACCAGTAAGTTGAATAGATGAAGAAAAAATGTTGGAAACAAAGCAAAATAAATCACAACAATAAAAAGAACATTTTAAATTAATTTCTGAAAAAAGTATTTGACTACTCAGTCACAGCATGCTTTTTTTTTTTTCTAGCTTACTTTACACTGACTGCATCAACCATCCTACAGCCACCAAAACCATTAGGAGAATAATGTCTAATACATACCTCTACAATCATTTTGACAGTGGGCAGAGTGGTAGCAAGATTCTGTGGATGAGGTGGGCGAACAGTGATAGGTATACAGCCAGCATATAAGCAGCCATAGAAAGTTGCTATCAAGTCTACTCCTGGAAAGGATATTTGTGAAATAAAGAATTACTAGAACAAAAAGCCAAGCTCTTTCACCAAAATTGAACTACATACTGATTTATTAAGATGTAAGGGTTTGTCACAAAATTGCCTTCAAATCAACGGGCTGTTCTTGGCCATGCCCAATTCTATAAGGTTAAAGTATTTTGCATTTGAGAGTTTGCAAAAACTATTCAAACCCTACAAACTTTACCTTTGTAGGGATATGTTTTCATGGAAAGGTAGTATAAAATAACAAAAATAACAAAACGAGGTATTGTAGGTTATGAAGATGACAACTCAGATTCTTTGAAAAAGCATACATTTGTTTTTCACAATTATCACTCTGAAATATGCAGCCAGCCTACTTTTGCAAGGTAATACTTTTTTTCCTGAGGTACACTTGTAAATACACACTAGTAATGCAAATTTGGGGTCCAGATTTCACTTTAAGAGACATCCTTTCAGGAAAGAAAGGGTGTTCATACAGTGACATCCCTAATCTAGCTTTCAGTGGATACATATGCAGTTTTATGCCATTCTCTGAAGCTGAAAACTGAGAATCTTTAATGTGGTTTAAATCAAACTACTCTTGCATAACTGCCCAGACTCCTGGAACAGTGAGATGAGATGTTTGGTAAACATAGCTTTCCACTTAGGAGAAACAATAATAAAAAACCAAAAAGGAAGTATCTTCCTTGAAATCCTAAGTCACTGCCATATATCACTATATTAAATGGATTTTGAATGCTCTGTCTTGGCAAGTGTTGTTCATTTTCTTGTGGTCTGACTTTGATTTTTGCTTCTTGTTTTGTCCTCCTACCTGGAGGGTAAACAAGGGCCACGTGGTCACCAACATTCAGTCGTCCTTTCTCCATCAGTGCGACTGCCACTCTCTCTGCTCTCTTGTGCAGCTGTATGCATGATGCAGTGCTGGCTACAGTGCCCTGCACAGAACAGATGCAACATCAGAAAACTTTGTGGAGAACAGTTTGAAACTGAATAAAGTCCATGCTGCAGATGCAGTATTTCCTTGTCCTTATTTTAACAGTACATTTTAAAGACTCTGGTGTTTTGGAAACCATGCTGCTGGTATCATGACCTTTTAGAATGCTAGAGAATTTTATATGCATTATTCTGAACATCAGACAGTGAAGTAGCTTCTCAATTTATTTGGTACCACAAAAAGAATACCTTACAAATATTTGAAATGTCACAGGCCAAGGGAGAAAACACAATAGTAGTAGTGGTAACACAACTGGTTTAGCAGTAAGTGAAGCACTGCATCAGCTTTACCCTACAAGACACAGCCAAACCTCTAGGTGCTTTTGCAATCAGCCGTCTTAAAAGTGTAAAGGGAACTCTCCTGATGTCTTTCATACAGGTATTCTTTTAAAAGGGTCATAGAGACAACCTGAGCTGTGTGTCCATCTTGTAGAAAGTGTAATTCCGACAGCTGTGCATTTGGAAAGTCTTCACACGGAAGCAGCTGTATCTTTGGATTGCTTAGGCAGTTGCAAAGTCATGGGGATTCCAAAAGGCTTAGTCCAGTTTTTGATGTGAAGACAGAAAACATCTTTTTTTGCTATCCAGCCTAGGAAGTGGTGCCTTAACCTTAAGCCTGTGAGGTTGGGATGTATCCATTTTTCCAAGATTACAATCCGATTTACGAAAAACTGGCTAGAAACCACCTCAAAGGAAAAAAACAGTCAGAGACTGAATGAAGCCTCCCACTCTACAGTAAGGATTATCACAGCAAATGTCTGTTATACAAGTATTCAGTTTCAAGTCCAAGACGAGCTGCCACATATAATCCTCAGCCCAAGTGCACAGCCCTCTGATCCAATGTCTAGTTTGACGCAGGATGGCACTGGCACTCTGCTCAGTTTTATTAAGGAAATCGTTGTTAAAGTCATGCAAAATAAGAACAATAAATACAGTTTATTGTTGCTATAGGAATAGTAGCAGCTCAAGGCCTCAGGAGAAAAATATTGACATAAAAAGGTGTAAAACAGAAGGGTTTTTCACAGAGAGCTATGAACATACTAACATTTAGCACTGTAGCTTATTAGTCCCAGCTATTTAAGATGTGTTCACCAACAGAGAAATTTCTTTGTGCTTAAGTTTTTTGTCTCCTTTTTGCAGAGTCGCCTTGTGAAGGGTAAAAGTTGCCTGAACAAAGTGACCCAGACAGGGGCTTCTTCATACTAGAATACTTACTTCAAAAGTCTCTTCAGCTCTGAGAGAAGAATAAATCAATTCTGTGGCTTTTAACAATAGCCATATTGAAACAGTTTCTTCTGCTAAAGCAGAGTTATCATGAGAGAAGTCAGAACTTTGAACCATGTCCTAAGCCATTTTGCCTGTGTGAATGAAACCCCCAAAGGCAAATCCCTCACTTCCCAAGGACTGCTGCTGGACCTTCCGAAAGCATGTTCCCTATCTCACATGTCTGCAGTACAGCACAGCAGAAGATAGACCCAATTTGTCACTGGGCTGTTATTGTCACTGAAAGGGTAGCTACTGAGTACAGGCTCAAAAACAGACCAACTCTGCCTCCTGGAAGGAAAGTTGGGGAATAAAAAAGTGCCAGAAAAGTAGTAGAACAACCTAAAATATTTGAGTTTTCTGAAATAGGTATAGTATTAGTGCTCCTCAAGCCCAGGGAGGCTGAAATACTGAGGAACATACAAAAGTGCTCATTTTTTCACACCCCTTTACAAAATGTTGGGATGCACAGGGTACATGAATGCTCCGAAACTACTGACAGCAACATGCAGAGTGTGGCTATGAACAAAACCGATGTATTTACTGGGAAACATGACTGTTGCCTTGTCATATGTCATAAAGGCTCAGATAGCCCTTGAATAAAGTAAGTATATAGAGCCTATAATTACATAGAGCCTACACTCCAAAACTGAAGCATTTACTTGTTCATTTTAGAGCAACTGTAAGTGCCATCCGTTTTGGGGGCAGAGCCTAGCTAAGGACAAGCATCAAGTCTCCTGAAGGCTGTGCAGTGCTCCTGGAAAATACAACTCCAAAGCTGTCTCAAGGGTTCTTTGCTTAGGCTCTAGATCTTCTAATTAAAAAGTCCTTCAGCTCTGACTTCCACTTACCCTTGTGCTCAGGGATAAAGACAAACTCATGGCTTCCATGAATATGACAAAAAGTTGTGTTCCAGCAGGAAATGCAAATACTGCAATGTTTTAAGCTAGGCAGAATGCATACTGTAATTCCAGATGTGGAGTGAAAGATGTGGAGTAAAATTCCAGGTGTGGAAAAGTTATGCTGCTTGCTAATTAGCAATTTTTGTCTGCTTCATCAAAATAGCCTGAAGCCTTTTAGGAAAAGACATCTAGCTGGAATTTTCTTAGAATCCAAAGAATCTTTTGCTGATCACAATCTCCAAGTATGACCTAAAGTGTATCTCACCTTGGAATTCAACAAAAGGAAGAGAGGATGATCTGGAGTTGTCTGAGCTCGCCACTGAAGAACATCTGCTAAATACAGGAACTAAAACAGAAAAAAAAAAAAAAAAAAAGGAGACTCAGATTCACTCAAAATGCATGGTGCTTAGTTTCAGCAGAATACTATAACTGGTCTTCTGTCATTTTGAATAAACCAATTTAAATATTTAATAATACCAGGACATCAGTGTTACCTTTCTTGCCTGGTCATTATCCTCCAACTGGGTAACATCTCTCCCTGAGGCTTGTGCAATTCTCTTTCCAGCAACAAGGTTTCCTACTATCATTGAAGCAGGGCCAACATCTGCATTTTGGAAAACAATGAAAAATGAGGAAAAATAATGTAAGGAACATGTAATAATCTATAATTCAGCCTATAGCTTACTATAAATGCCATATGTAACATACATCTGAAAAGATGAAAAGCTAAAACCAAGGATCATATTGCATAGAAAAAGAGAGGATAGTATGATATATTAAAAATCAGTCTATTACCAGGACAGTACATTAAAAATCAGTCTACTACTGATTCAGCAAATTGAGTTCTGTCTGTACTTCAGTTTTATTATGTGAGTTACAGCACGTCTGAAGACTGCCCTTTGCAAGATGGCCAATACAGGAACAATTTATCATGCAGCTAAAGAAACACGGAATTGGTATGCTCTGTATGTCCTTGCATTTACCTGGAACTCAAGGCAGACCATAATGCCTCCACTGAGCTCTGGGCTGCTCTGACACTACCACTAGCTCTGCCAGCTTACACAGCTTAAAACCATCCAACTTGCACAGTCCTGAGGTGTCATATTGCCCCTGGATCACACTTGGCACATACCCTCAGAAACAGACCCACAGAATGAGGGAACATGCTCTGGGTTACTCACCTGGTTGTTTCTGTCGAGGCTTAGGCAGGTTAGTAACGCAAGTATGTGGACACATCAAGACATTACAAGGGTGCAGAGCACCCTCTAAAAAGCGCTGCTTGGTTTCTGAAATATGAATTCCTCCGAGTGGAGCCTTTGGCAAAGTGTTGGCTGGCACCAAAGCAAGACAGTAGACGCCCACTTGGTGAATGCTATCAATTGCCTTGACAGAAAGAAAAAAAACCCAACCACATTCCATGTTATCAACTGGGATGTAGCTAGAGCAAGAATTTGAATTCAAGTCATTTAATAACAAAATTTTTACTTGCACCACAATTTGCAAATAAAGGGTCCAATTCTGCACTCACTGAACTCATAGAAGTTGTGCCATGACTTCAATGGGAGCAGGAGCAGACCCAGGACTTTGCTTGTGCACTCTATCAAGGGGATGCCACCTGCACATCAGGGATTAGGAAAGTCTCTTAAAAGTGGGCAAAAAGTGCAGAGATTTTAAAAAGCCAAAATTATACCGCAGCAAATTTAGCACGTATGGCACAATCACAAAAGCGCAGTAGAACATAAAACCACAAAAATAGGGAGGGAAACATCTTGCTGCCTAAAACTTCAGTGTCTATTTTAGCTATGACACTTCTAAAAAGAGCAATAAAAATATTTTCTCCCATCAAAACCAGCTTTTCTATTACCAGATATTCCCTCAAAAAAGATTATAAAGCTTAAATTAGACAAAAACCATTATTACACAACTGCCTTACTTCCAAGAGGAATCTTCCCTTAAGTTGTTCTCTCTAGCCATCCCTTCAGTTGTCCCTTCACCAGAGTCTTCTTCCGTAATTGCTCTCTCACTTTTTACTTCCTTAGAACTGATTAATTCTGAAATCTTCAAATGCAAATCTACCAGAATGCCTCCCCCCGTCCCGCCCCAAAACACAATAATCAAGGAAAAAGTTTTTAATGCTTACTGTTGGAGATCTAGAATAAGGATGTTAGTGACACAAAAAATTTTCAGGGTCTGTTTTGATACTTGGCACTAAGTATACCCTTAAGCATTTTCAAACTTAACTCTCCCAGACAGTATGAAATCAGCAGAGATATGCAGAATTGAAATGAACAAAAACTATCATTCTTAGAACTTTTAAAATTCCTAGAAGTTTGAGGTTAAAAAACATTCTGAAAGAAAGTCTTACTTTTTACAAAATTCTGTTACCTATCAACCCTGAAATACATTCCAAAGTCAGCTTATTACAACTCTCTGTAGTTACACTGATAGGTTTTTCTTATGGAAAAAAAGATACTCTAATATTCTCATTTCATACATCAGCCTTATTCACCTGGAAAGAGAGAAAGGACAGACTGACTACCTGTAGAACCCTGCTCATCCACTGAAAACTATCCTCCTCTGACGCATCAGGGCGCTGCTCTGCCACAAGCACTATTCGATCATCATGCAAAACGGTCACAGAAAACACTGCTATCCTAAAACGCAAAGGACAGAAGAATGATAGGATGCAACATATGATGAACATAGCATGGTTTATTATAATGTGGAAATGACTGCAACCTTTCATGGTACTGTTTCAACACACACAAGCATTATTCATGCCAGATCATCACAAAATCACAGACAAATTTAGAACAAATATAGGTTCTTTATTGTATTTTTTTTCTGCTGGGGGTCAAGGGAATTTGCAGTCACCAATGTAGCACGCGTTTAACACAGGCAGGTTCATTCCGTGCAGGGGCTGTGCAAACCTTGCCTACATAACTCCATCATGCACGCTAAATTTGTTGCGCCTACATACAGTGTCTCTTCTGAAAGACAACCACTATGCCAAATTACTGACCAGCACATGTATCAATGCTTGCATGGAAAATTACTTACTCCCACTTGTGTATTAAATTAGTTTTAGGCTTGCATCTTCTAGGATAAAATATTAATAATGTCTCAACCAGGTATGTGCCATTATTTTTATGATATGTGAATTGCACAAAGTGATGTAAAAATGAGGAAAGCTCAACTTTCATAGAATCATAGAATGGTTTGGGCTGGAAGGGACCTTTGAAGGTCATATAGTCCAACCCCCCAGTGCAATGAGCAGGGACCATCTTCAACCAGATCAGGTTGCTCAGAGCTCTGTCCAACCTGACCTTGAATGTTTCCAGGGATGAGGCATCTACCACCGCTCTGGGCAAACTGTGCCAGTGTTCTCATCGTAAAAAAAATCTTCCTTATATGTAGTCTGAATCTATCCTCTTTTAGTTTAAAATCATCACCCCTTGTCCTGTTATTACAGACCTTATTAAAAAGTCCCTCCCCATCTTTCCTGTAGCCCCTTTCAGTACTGGAAGGCCGCTATAAGGTCTCCCAGTCTTTACTCTAGGCTGAATGCCCTGAATTCTCTCAGCCCTTCTTCACAGGAGAGGTGCTCCATCTCTCTGATCACTTTTGTTGCCCTCCTCTGGACCCACTTCGACAGGTCCATGTCTTTGCTGTGCTGAAAGCCCCAATGCTGGACACAGCACTGCATGGGGTGTCTCACAAGAGCAGAGTAGAGGGGCAGAATCACCTCTCTTGACCTGCTTGGCCACACTTCGCTTGATGCAGCCCAGAATATGGTTGGCTTTCTGGGCTGTGAGCACACATTGGTGGCTTGTGTCCAGGTTTTCATTCACCAGTATCCCCAAGTCCTTCTCCTGGGGGCTGCTCTCAATCCCTTCATCCCACAGCCTGTACTGATACTGGAGGTTGCCCCAACCCAGGTGCAGAACCTTACCCTTGGTGAACCTCATAAGGTTCACATGGGCCCACCTCTTGAGCTTGTCCAGGACCCACTGAATGGCACCCTGTCCTTCAGGTATGTCAGATACACCACTCAGCTTTGTGTCATCTGCAAGTTTGCTGAGGGTCTGCTCAATCCCACTGTCTGTCGTTGATGAAGATATTAAACAGTACTGGTCCCAGTACAGACCCCTGGGGGACACCACTCATCACTGATCTCCATTTGCACATTGAGCCACTGTCCACTGAAGAGCAGTAAGGCTGGTGACACAATATACAATATCTCTGAAGGTCCTTCAGCAGCCTCAACACTCATAGTTTGTTCTTTAGAACATGCCTCAAAGTTCCTCCCTAGGCTGCTCTGCATGAAAGGCTCAGGTGGACAAAGGAGAGTTGTGTTTTACACTTGGCATACAAGCTTCATTTGACTGTCTTAAGAGAAGCTTTGGAAGAAATTTCAGACACTTAAAGATCTATGTTTATACTATGTGAAAGTGATTTAGAATCTATTATGAATAAAGCAGGGTGTCAATATTTGTCTTCCAAGTTAGCAGGAACAGCCAAGTTCTTATCTGGCATATCACAACCTAGTGCCACCTTTCCTACAAAATTCACATGCAGAGCTCCTGTGTACACTATGTTAACACTTGTTCATCTGCAGGTGAAAAAAAGAGCAACAAAGTCCAACCAGGAGTGGTGAAGTTTTTAATATACTCACCTTCCCCGATAAACAAACTTCATGGGTTCGACTGCCAATGCAGTGGCTACCACATCATCTGCATTGTGCCTGCGGCCACTAACTGTCATTAAGCCATCCAATTTTCCTACCACAAACACCAAATAGTCCTGAAAAGAAGACAAGATTAGAAATAGAGGGGAAAAAACCTCCAGACTCCTCAAGATCTATATGAGGTCACTATCCCAACACAGAATTCTGCTGAATTTGGGTGCATCACTTAGAGTTGGGAGTCTGGACAAAGCAGGGCCTCAGATGGCTCATTCACACTTACAGGACCCACAAAGCCAAGCAATCCTGTTCTTGTAAATGGCTGGTCTGAAACAGGCACGCCGGCTGCTGTCACTGGAATGGCCTGAAAGAACATATTAAGTATTCAGAAACTCATGGTACTGATAAGAAAAACATTTTCTGCCTGTGTTACTGCAGCTCCGTGCTCAGGTGAAAAATTGCCCAATGACAGCAGTTACTATCATGTCGAGTATGAACAATTTTTTGAATTAAGAACACACCAATTCTTGACTCTGCCTTCTTTCTTATCTTTTTCTCAGCTACTTAGCCTTCATAACAACAGTTCACACCACTTTTTAAATCAGGTTTTATAGTATGCACTCATGTAACAATCAGAAAGTCTTTCCACTGTTACTATTAACATCCCCAATGAGATACATATCCAGGCATATCACTTCAAGGGCAACAAATGCTACACTATCAGAACCTGGAAAAACTTAAGTCTGCTGCAACTATGGGACTGCCTACAATAGAGAATCAGGCTCATTGGCAAGTTCCTCTCAACTGCTCAGGTGGTTTGCTTGCCTTCCCCTCACCCCCCAATTCTTCCATTATATCAGGTTTCTTGCTATCTCTCTCACTAGCTAAGGGCAGTGCTGAAAGCTAAGCTCTTTAAAGTGCTGAGGCCTGGTAAGCTGACAGGCAGAGCTTTTTTTTCAAAGAAAAGACTATGGTCAGGATTTCCTTCACCTCTGTGGTAGAACATACTTCTGCTGAGCATTCAAACTGCTGCCCAGTGTAACACTACTGTGTGTGCAACATTCACTCCTTTCTTGACAGAAAAGACACAATTAGGGTACCAGTGTGAGGAAAAATCTGGGCAGAAAGATTGCTTTTGCTTTACTTTGACAAACTACAAGGCTTATGGCTGTTATGCTATCATCCTTACTATCTCTTCTTCCATATACCTAGGAACATAATTGCACATATCCAACAGCAAACTGTTTAGTGTTCTAAGAATTACAGCAAATGAACACTAAAGGTCATTTTGAAAAGCACATACTGTTTGCAATACACAAGGAAGCTTTTCTAAACCATTTATTAACAAATGCATTTTGATGCATGAAGAAGCTCGCAAATAATAGAGCAACTTCTAACTCTATGTCCCAAGCTGTGCACTAATAAATTTGAAATGTCTACAGGTGATTTTACACAAGACTGTTGTGTTAATACAGAGCTAAGGTGAATTTAAATGCTAACATAGAGACAACACTGGGTTGCAGAATATAGAGGCAACTGACTGACTGCTGATGGGACTTTGTATTTTTGGTTATAAAAGTCAAAATTTCATATTCTGATAGAGAATAAAGCAGTGTATTTGGCCATGGCTTTTTCTAATAAAATAAAAAAGGAAGTTTACGGAACAAATAAGTTTATTTGCAAGAAGAAATACTAGAAATTTAACAATGAAACTACATTACAAAGAAAAGTACAAACCTCAAACACATTCCTGGTGATTCCAAGGAGGCCAAAATATGCTGTCCCAGTTGCACCTGAATTCACACATATTTCTCCAACCTCATCAGCTTTACACAGATAAGGAGTTCCATCCACCTTCACCACACACACATTTGCTAAAGGGAAAGGAAGAACACAGAGTCACAGCACTGGTATGCTTCAACAGCTGACAGAAGTTGCTTTGCCACTGACAGGCAGATAAAGATTTTAGTATCAATTATCTATCACCTGCAGCAAAACCACAGCATGCAAGAGAGCTCTATCTACCTTTCTGACAGCTTGTGTGATGTGTTCTCCAAGATGCAAGTTTGCAAATGCAAATTTATTTATTAAGAGTGCTTCACAGTCTGCACATTAGCAAACACCGTAGCAATTGCTTTTCAACATGAAGGCAGATGGTTTGATCAAGTACAAACATATGAGAATAAAGAAGAAAAATATAAAGATACCTATTACAGACATACCACTCCTTTTATTTATTTACTTTGGTATTCACAGTATCATTCCTTAAGTTATGTGAGACATACATTAGAAATTGAGAGAAAAACTAGGGATTTTTATTCTCTGTTAGGTCAATGATTTTTCTGCATTATGACTCAAGATTAACAAAGATATTAAAATGGCTACCTAGGTCAATACAAAATAAAGAGAGCCTTTGAAAAATAACACAGACTATGCCATAAATAAATGTTCTGCTCTTTCCCATTGCATCTGTTCCCACCTCAGATAATCAGAGTACTTTGTGGTCATACATACTATATTAAAGAAACCAACCACGAGACCCCAGAGGTATCAGAAATTTATTTAGTTTGTTTATCTCCATCAGAATCTTTTGAATGTTTTGGCCAGGGAATGTATTTCAGATAGGAAGCCCAGATAAAGCTTACAAACAGCCATTATAAAGGACTATATTACAGTTTTATAATTAAATCATTCTTAAGTGATATACAGATAGCCCTTACTTCTACCACTGTTCAACCAGCATGAAGAGAAATCATAAATGGGAAGTGGGACACTTCCTTTAATACTAATGCATATTAAAGCCAGGTCTGCTGCAAGCATGGACCCAGAACTCTGCTGGGTAGAACAGGTTCATAGGTGCATTTTCAGATCTCAGAGAAGTCTTCAGTTCTCAACAACTTAGGTCTGAATAGGAAAGATGGTAATTCACCCTACCAGTAGATCTATGTTATCTTGGTTTCATAAAAATTATCTATCAGACCAACTAGTATTTATTAATAAAATGTTTGCAAGCATGCAGTGATCACCTTTGGTGACCAAATAAGGAGATACCATTCAAATTCTGGTACAAGTCCAAGTCCAAATTAGAGCAACAGTTTCAGTTGCTGAAAACTCCACATATGAACTAGAAGGTTGGAATTAAATCACACAGTATGAACTATCAGTCCATTGTGCAAAAAATGCAGTTTTCAATTTAGGAGGAGAAACTGGGGAAAAAAAAAGCCATTTAAAACTTAATAGTAAATTGAAGCAGAATAGTTTATTACCACAGGAAGTAATGAGTTAACCTCAGAACTCTGTATGTAATGCTTAAGCAATGATGCAGAGAGAAGTGTTAGTAAGTGGAAAAAGTGTAACAACTTGTAGGCATACACAAATGCTACAGTCCTCAACTTGTTCACAAACACAGAAAACCCAACAGATTAGCCTACTGTCCCCAAACGATGCTCTATCCATGAAGCCCAAGGACTATCCTGTCACCCTGACCAAGTGAAAAAAAATACTTACCAGTAACCAATGTATGATACAGGTAGTCTACACGTACATTCTAACAGCAGGCATAGTTCTGCCCTGCCATGTGATACTGCAAGGTTTTCCTTTTGCAGTATCTGTAGAGCCTGTACTCTTGCTTCTCCTTCTTTTTCTGCTTCATGTGTGACATACAAGAGAGTGCATCTACCACCATTTCAGTCTCTCTCAACAGCATTGCATCTGAAAAAGAATTAGAGAGAAGGGAAAAGCAGATGGGATGGGAATGTACATGTGGACTACACATCACGAAGAATACTGATTACTGGTAAGAAAGCTTTCTTTCTTCAAATGAGTCCACATGTACATTCTTATAGATGGTGACTTTCAGCTGTTAGTGCTGCCATGAGATTTCTGGCAGAGGATGAGAATCCTACTGTGCAGACGACCGCACTAATGCCCTACAAAAGAGTGGATTCAGCTTTGGATGTTCAAAGACCAGTACAGCATGAATAGAAGAATAATGTCAGAGGCCTGCACAGCAGAAGGCTACTACCAAAGGTGCCTGATGAGTGTTAGAAAGTGTTCTCTTGTTCCACTTTCACCATTTCACAGTGGATCTGTATGCCACTGATATTCATTTGGATTGTTACTGTGTGCCAACAGTGGAACTTCAGGATCTTCTTGTATCAAACAAGTCTTCCTAAAAGGCCTGGGTCTGTGAGAATAAAAAGAAGAGGGCCCTCCTTGCACTACAGTCTTTAGCCATAGCTTCTGTTCTAGTGTTCTGTTCATGAAAGCTTAGGAAAAATATTAAAAGGCTAGGATGAAATGCCCCTACCACCTTGTGGAAGGTATTTGCAGGGTTTCCAGAGAAACCTAATCTTCGAAGAAAATGGCATAAGATGTCCACTGCAAGGACCTGAATCTTTCCCTGCTCTTCTGGGAAGGGCAATAGGCATAAAGCAAGCCAACTTCCTAGGTAAGGATGAACAAGAATCTAGACTCTAGAGGTCGTCATACAAGCATCCAAAGCACAACATTTAAACTAGAAGAAAATGTCTCATCACAAGTGTACACATTGCCACAGATCTCTAAAAGAAGTTCTGTAGTGGCAGGCTGTTGTGCCATCAGGTGATAGACTGAAGCCAAGTAGAACACACAGAAACAGTTACTATGATAAATTCCAAGGACTGAGTGGGGATGAAGTACTGCTATCTCATATTCACAAATCCAAGAAAAAAGACTGAAAGCTGCACAAAATTGTTCTGCAAAAATTCACAAATCAGGTACTGAGATAAAGGAACTAAATGCATCTGCAGTGAATATACATCATGATAAACTACAAGAAACTGGGCAAATGTTTGCTGAGACATGGACAGAGGAAACATTAACATCTAAGGCATCCATAGACTGGAGACAAAATAAGCATCCTACATTTGAGAAATCTGAACCATTCTCCTTGAATTTCTGGGAAAGGAACTGAATTCAATCACAGTCCAGAATGTGGAACTGTATATGCATAAGTTCATCTTATGATCATCAAGAAACCTAAGATCTGGCACCAACCCAAAGTTTTCTGCTTAAGAAAGTAGCTGCTGCATCACTCTTTCTATGATCCAGGCTTTGTATGATTAGAAGCTGTAAGGATATAGATCTTCTGGATTAGATTACTGTCCTGTCAAAGAAAGAATGTGAGAAGGATTCCTGTAGATGAATGGAAACATTCAGTCATGAAGTAGCAGGGAGGCAAACTTAATTGAATACCCTGAGCATCCATATACTGGTCCAAGCTGAAAGTATAATAAGCTTCCAAGATGACAGAAGACATAGGAATCACATCCCAGTTGCAGTGAAAGTTAGAAGCAGAAAACAGGCATAAGAAGAGAGGTTTGGTACACTCACTACCATCTTTACCAGTCCAGTTTTAAAAAATGAACTGAAGATTGTTATAAGCCAAATATTGCTTCTTAGCAACATTAGTCCCAGACAGAAACCATGCAAAATAGCTCAAGGTGGTCAACGTGTGAGGTAAAACATCATCCTTCAAGGAGTTGCAGAGAAGACCCCAGGAGAATGTGTATTAGGTTGTCTCTTAAGACTTTCCAGGCTATCGTTAATGGGAAGATTTCTTCATGGATGCTTGGACTTCCCTGGTGGCTCTTGTGATTGGCATTCATCATAGATAGTGAAAATGAACAGCCAAGGCAACCAAAGAGACTGTGGCATCAAGAGTGGCCTGTGGGTTAAAAACCAGTGACATAAGACACAGTCTTCCTGCTGAGGGGTCTGTTGAATAAGATCCCCTAAGCAGGTAGGCTCAGTGACTCAGAAAAAAAAGCAAGATCTGAAGAAAAGGAGAGGGAAAGCGGACACTTTATCCATGACCTTTTAACCTGCTGGTTCCTGAATAAAGCACGTCAGGGATCTTCAAGTGTAATGAGATCAAAACCCTGAGGCTTGACTGAACAAGCCTCAGCATGACTACCAGTTCTTGGCCAGGAGACTACCTTCAGAGCACATTTGACCAAATGAAATTCAGGAATGTGAGCTCCTATGTCATAAAGTATTTGAAAGACTAGGGCATGTAGTCACTTCCAAGACCTTAAATGTATTCAACAGGGATCAGAAGGTGGAACAAAGCCTTCGGGGATGGCATCTGACACAAATTAGGCCTTTGGTAAAAGCACAGCAATCTAAGGAAAGGAAAAAAATACAAAACCAAAACCAGATAAAGAGCAAGACTCACCAGTTAGCAGAGTAATTCAAGAGGGTAACTAACAGGAAAGGAAATGGTGGTATGTTCCTCTCCTGTATGCCAAACACCAAGGAGAATTGGACAGAGCACATCCTCCATGAATACTACATAGGCAAAAGCATAGATTTTACAAGGTATGACACAAGTACATCTACTGTTAGAATGTACATGCAGACTTATTTGAAAATAAGCCATTAATTTCCTTAAGTCATTCATTTCTTTTCATTTGGCACACATCTATAAATAACTGCTAGCCTTTTTACTGTCTTCCTACTCTGGAAGCTTTTAACAATTTTTCGGGTTTGGGTTTGGGTTTTTTTTAAGAGAAAACTCACAGGGAACAAAGTCATCAGATTATCCTCTACAGAGATTATCCTCTATTGTGTTTGTTCTGACTTAGGGAACACACAGAGAAATTTCTGCTAAAAACATACCTTCAGATGTGGAATTTTTATCATTTGGTCAAATTGAAGCTAATCTGCCTCAGATACTGATAGCCCAATACTGATCAGAGTTTTAAAAGAGTTAATGAACTAAGCTACTCAACTTCTGCTTAACCTACAAGTAGTTTTGCCATTTACTACTGTATTTCAAAATAGCAATAGCCAACAATTACAAGTCATAATATTCTAAGGCACTAAATGGATTCACACTTAACTGTTCTCTCCTCATACGATCAGGCAAGTCACTCAGCCTTCCTTATTAATACAGAAAGTCATGGTAGTGTCTGTCAATGGCAATCCTAAACCAGAAGGGTCCATTAGATTTACCAGACAACATTCCAAGGCATTTGACAAAGGAGAAGGAGTTTTGTCAAAGATCCCTCATGCTACCCAATTAAGCACTTCACAAGGACAGGGTCATGTTTTTCACTGACAACTTATATAGAAGAAGAAACACACATACAGGTAATTCTTCCAACATCATAAGGCAGATTTGAACCTGCCACTGAGTAAACACACTACAAAAGGTTAACCAAGTGGACTTACAGCTGTAATGGTTGAATATAAAGAGTAGCTTAAGGTGCAACACAGTCATAGGCTGCCCAAGTGATAAATGGATCCAAAGAAAGATTTCAATCGATTCTACATCCAACACCACTTTTTTGACTCTCAAAAACTCGACCAACATCCAGTTCAACCTCAGCCAGTTCACCAAAGGATCCATGACTACCTGAAGGGCATGTAAACTTGTTCCCTCCTGTTCCTGTGGCTAACCCATAACCTAAGTAGAAGACTGGGAGCACAGCTAAATTTCAGTGAGGTTTCAAGGGGTCATCAGTAGTCTTAACAGCCAAACCAGATGGCAGTAATAGTCCATGCCATCTGTATTGTACTTGAAGTAACAAAATAACCATTCTGTTGAGACACAGAAGCCAGTTGCAGCTGACTGTCTTCTGGGTCTTTGCAGACAAGTTTAACAACCTGAATTTGAACATTCAGACGAAGCAAATTAGAAGCTGTAGATCAGATTAGGTTACCATACTACTTTTTTTTCTGCACTCATGTTTTCACATTGAGGCCATACATCAATGCATAGTCATTATTCTTGGTGGCTGTATTCACGTTGGACTGCCTTTACAACCTTACTTCCTAGAGTGTTAAATTGAAGCAGAAGCAATTTTGCTTTAAATGACCTGGCCCACCTATACTGACTCAGATCTGTAATGCTACAGTATGCTCATAAGGATCATAAGCAGAAAAGAGATAGTGATATAATGGTAACTGCCAGAGCAAAGAGGACACAAGGATTTTTCACAGACCTGCTCAGATACCACCTGCCTGAGGGTGCCTGGCACACTGAACTCTAACAGGGTCTGCAGAATGCATACAGTTCTACGAACATATCCAGGAAAGTATTAAAACCCTCCTTCTGGCCACAAAGCCCTTACTCCCAGAAGAACATTTTAAATATCTTGCCTTGCTTATCTACCTAGAAGGTCAGAACAGGGATGTTCAGTTTTCTGCATCTAAAACAAGCAGATTGCACATGAATCCCCACAGGAAGGGCTCCTTTTCCTTTACTTTCATATGAAGTGCAGAGCTTCTGCTCAGTCTTTTACTGGTAGGAGAAGGAAGCAGGAGGAATGTGAATCTGAATTCAGTAAAAACTGAACCACCAATCTTATTGGTTGCTGAGTGCTTCTGGGAGTAACGAGCAAAGTGAAACACGTTCAGTGCCACTTGCTACATGATGGCTGAAATTTTTATCATCTGACTGAAAAGGTGTCTGCAAGTCTCTCAGTCATAATTGGGGGCCTTCATGTACTGAGAAGCAGTGGTTACTGAAATAGCACAAGATGGCTCTTCCCTTCATCTTTACCTTGAGTAAATGCTCTACAGAGAGGGCGGCTTTGGAACCACAGCGCAGCAAGGCATGAGGTTTGTAACAGAACCAAGAATAGCAAAGCCACAGTAGCCAAGGGCATGACCAGAACAAATCAGGTTCTTTGGTCACTACACAGTAAACCTGAAGGGGTAAGGAGAATTCAAAAAAATCTGTATCTCATCCTGTCCAAGTACACCCAGATCAGTTCAGGACAGGGTCTGAAGTCGGTGGTACTGTCAGACAGATAGTGCCAGGGAACATTACACTTCTGATCTAGATGTTGCAATCTTCACTTCTGGAGTAGAGGGCACTGAAAGGTCTTTCAGGACAGAACCCAGTCACTGTCCACAGTCCTAATTTTATTAATCTAATTCAGAGTGCTCTCCTCTCAAAACAACTCAGCAGCCCAGCCTCAAAAAAGTGTAACAGGGAAGAGGCAAAGTCTTCTTGCTACAATGCACTTAATGGGCTGGGAACAATGCCCAGATTCACCTACTTTGGTATGCACAGTCTTGCAAACAGATGTCATTAAGAAACTGAGGTTAAACCAGGATTGACCAGTTTGCTATGATATCTAGAGTATGGGACTTTCAGAATGGTTAAAATTGGAAGGGAGCTCTGGAGGTCATCTGGTCCAATCCCTCAGCTCAAGTGCGGCCACGTAGAGGCAGTTACCCAGGACCATCTGCTGACAGCTTTTCAGTATCTCCAAGGATAAACTCTGCAACCTCTCCAGGAAACCGATTCCAGTGCTCAGTCACCCTCACAGTAGGGCACTTCCTTCTGTTCAGAGGAAAGCTCAGGTGTTTTGTTTGTACTTACTGGCTCTTGCTGTCACAGGACACCACTGAAAAGAGCCTGACTCAGTCTTCTCTATAATCTCCCTTCTGCTATTTGTACATGTTGATGAGACCCCCCTCAAGCCTTCTCTATTCCAGGCTGAACAGTTTCAGCGCTCTCAGCTTGTCCTCATATGCTCAGATGCTGCTGCTCAGTCCCTTCTTCATCTTGGTGACCTTTCACTGGATTCACTTCAGTAGCTCCATCTCTCTCTTGTACTGGGGAGCCCAGAAGTGGACCCATCACTCTAGCTGTGGCCTCCCCAGTGCTGAGCAGAGGGGAAGGATCACCTCCCTTGGCCTGTTGACAACACTCCTCCTAACACAACCCAGGACACCATTAGCCACAAGGGCACGTTGCTGGATGCTGTTCGACTTGGTGGCCACCATGAACCTCGGGGCCCTTTCTGCAAAGCTGCTCTCCAGACAGTTGACTCCCAACATGTCCTGGTGCACCAGGTTGTTCCTCCCCAGGGGACAGGTTTTGCATTTATCCTTGTTGAATGTCGTGAGGTTCCTCTCAGACCATTCCCTCAGCCTGACAAGGTCCTTCTGGATGGCAGCACAAACTGTTGGTGTTCAGCCATTTCTCCCAGCTTGGTGTCATCTGCAAACTTGCTGAGGATACACTCTGCTCCATCATCCAGATCAATAATCAAGATGCTGAAAATAACTGGAGCAGGTATGGAGCCCTGGGCTAGCTACATAGCTAGTTACTGGCCTCCGCCCAGACTTTGTGCCACCAGTCACCACCCTTGGGCCTGGTTGTTCAGCCAGTTCTCAGTGCACCTCCCTGACTGCTCATCCAGCCCACACTTGATTAGCTTCTCTGTGAGGATTAAACAGGAGACAATGCCCAAAACCCAACCAAAGTCAAAGCAGACAATATTCACTACTCTCCCTCCATCTACCAAGCCAGTCCCTTCATTGTAGAAAGTGATCAGGTTGGTCAAGCATGACTTCTCCTTGGTGAACCTATGTTGACTACTGCTGAGGACATTCTTGTTCTCTGCGTGCCTGAGAAAATGATTTCCAGAATTAGTTGTTCCATCGCCTTCACGGGGTTTGAAGTGAGGCTGACCAGCCTGTAGTTCCCTGGGTTCTCCTTCTTGCCCTTCTTGAAGACAGGAGTGATGTTTGCTTTCCTCGAGTCCTCTGGCACTTCTCCCAGTTGCTGTGGTCATTGAAAGAAAGTGGAGAGTGGCCTCACAATGACATCAAACAGCCCCCTCAGCACTCGTGGGTGAAGCCCATTGAGGCCCATGGGCTGGTGCATGTGCAGGTCACTAAGTATTCCTTAACTTTAAGGCTCTGTATTCCTGTCAGGTTACTTGCTCCTGCTTCCACCTTCTGTATACTTCCTTATGACATACGATTTCTTCCATGAGCTCCTTGTTTATCCATGGAGGACTTTTGGCACTTTTTCCTGACTTTCAGCTCTTTGGGATGGACTGCTCTTGATCTTGAAGGAGGTGATCCTTGAATATTAACCAGCTTTCTTGGGCCCCTCTACGCTCCAGGACCTTATCCTATGGGACTCTACCAAGCAGATTCCCAAAGATGCTGAAGTCTGCTCACTTAGAGTACAACATTGTGATCTTGCTTTTGCTGTGATCTGCCCTCTCAGGATCTCGAGTTCTGCTATCTCACAGTCACTGGAACCTTCGACCTTCATGTCCCCAGTGAGTGCCTCCTCATTTGTGGGGAGGTCCAGCAAAGACCCTCTGACTCATTGGCTCCTCCATCACCTGGGTCAGGAATTTGTCACTGATGCCCTCCAGGAACCTCATGGATTGCTTATGCCCTGTCCTGTTGTCCCTCCACCACACATCAGGGTGGCTAAAGTACCCCATGAGGACCAGGGTCCACAAATATAAGGGTGCTTCTAGATGTCTGCAGAAGGCCTCATGCACTTGTTCTTCCTCGTTGGGCACGCACTACAATGTCACCCATACTGGTCTGCTCTTTAATCCTCTCTGTTGGCTCTTCATCCATTCTCAAGTGAGTTCCATGCATTTCAACTGTTTCCTCACATAAAAAAACCTGTTCTCTCCTGTCTTCCCTAAAGAGATTGTATCCATCCATGTGTCTGTAATCCCAGGTATGTGAATGTGTCCAGAGGAGGGCAACACAGCTGGCAGACATGTCCTATGAGGAGCAGCTAAGGACTCTGGGTTAGTCTAGTTTGAAGAAAATGAGGCTGAGGGGTGACATCATTGCTCTCTACAGCTTCCTGAGGAGCGGATGTGGAAAGCGAGGTGCTGAGTTCTTCTCTCAGGGATAGGACACCTGAGAATGGTTCAAAGCTGTGCCAGGGGAGGTTCAGACAGGACAGCAGGAAGCATTTCTTTACTAAGAGAGTGGTCAAACCCTGAAACAGACTTCCTCAAGAGGTGTTGCTCCAAGCATACTCCAAGCTCCAAGCCTGTCAGTATTTAAGAGGCATTTGGACAATGGCCTTAAAGCATACTGATTTTTGATCAGCCCTGAATTGGTCAGTCAGTTGGACTAGATGATGGTTACAGGTCCCTTCCAACTGAAATACTCTATTCTATTCTATTGTATTCCAACACATGGACTATCACTCCTGGATGAAAGACAGCATTTCATATTATGCTTTATGTTTTGTTTTAACTGTTATTACATAGCCCTATGTCAGTCAGCACTAATGCTAACAAGTGAACAGTAACACAACTCTGCAGACCAGCCAAAACCATCTGCCCATACCAAAACCTACAGTCATTCAAATTTATCACGGATTAATCTCTACCGAAAACACTGAATAATCTAGTATTTAATCATCATGTGTTTAGGTAATGTGTCAGAATCAAGTCATACTACCTTGAAAGTATTTATCATTTCACATTTTTATTTATTTCATCAGCACAAGTATAATAGTAAAGGTAACTTATGCGGAGTGTACTTAAACCTATACAAAATGCTTTCCTACCTCCAGGCATAATCTGACCAACATCCTGTACAGTTAATACTGACAACTTCTCTTCTGTATCCACTCTTATCACGCCGAAACTCAGACAATTCATAGATAACACTGCTTTTCCTGGAGGAGGCCCACCCAGTTCTGGAGGTCTGAAAACAGAAAGTCAAATCAGGTACGAAACAATAGACCAATGGCAAAATGGTCATCAAAAACACTGTGACAGTCTCTCAGGCTTGTTAAGGTTAAGAGAAATAATGGTTTCCCACTGTAAACAAACAAGAGTTCAAGACTGGTAATATATTTTAACTAGATGAAAAAAGAGCTAGAACAAAACATCATATAGCTTCCTTCCACTCTAAAATGTTACAGAGAGGATTTAGTTCTATTATGGGCAAAGAAGTGTCAAGAATAATCATTCAATGGAAAAAATTTCTAAACAGCAGGAAAAATTATAGTGTTTGGAGGGCTTGACACTTCTTACTCTGAGCAGAATTGATTGAGGACCAAGAATTGTATTTTGTGTAATTGTTCAACTTTCAGGATGGAACAGAACAAAAGATGCTGTTGTAAAAAATAGTTAAGTGCATTTTTAAAAAAAAATTAGGAAATGTCAGTTCTCCCACCACAGACTCTCCAAAACCCCAAATTTTTTTGTTTCAAGTTTTCTTGAAATTGATTTTCAAAAAAAGCACATTTTGATCAAAACCACTGTCAACAAACTCCAGCATATTCCATTTATATGTCTATTAATAATCAAAGTATTTCCTTTCTTTGGTGTATTCCTTGCTATTTCCAGAAATCCAATGCTATTTTTCAGCCCAGTTACAAATATTTTCTTATTTCTTTAGCCCTCTGTTTACAAGACACTGTATATAAGCATTTACCTTCTTCCTCTCAAGTAAGTAACAATCTTGATTTTTGGGGCATTTTATAAAGGTCCTCCAACAACATCGGTGCAAATGAGACCTCGCTTTCTCAAACAGTAAAAAAACCCAAAAACCAATGGCTGAGTACTTTAAGGAAATATTAAAATTTTTTAAAGAAAAACAAAAATCACCCATCCTTCAGTAAAAGAGATCTGTGAGCCTCAGACTTCCTCTGCCTAGGTCTTTGGGCATCTTTATGTCGGTAATGGTCTTTTCTGACTAGGATTTTAACATCAGATACACTTCAGTAGTCAAGAAATGCTTCAGTTCACTTCTCAGAAAAGAGAATTACCTGCGAATAGCAACCGTTAGTGCCTCGGAAGAACTCGCACAGGGACAGATTACTTCTGGTCTCAAACCTCTGGATTGAAATACATTCAGGAATGCATCACAGGAAGATATTGACCCTAAAAAGATCAATCATACAATTGAAACATTTTGCCAAGGGAGGAAAGCTTGAGCTGCAGGATTTCAAAGTCTATGCTTATTCTCAAGCTCAGCTACACAAAACCAATATATTTCCAAACTGCATAAAAGACATTCCAACCTATTATTAGATGTTAGATTTGGAGAAAAAACTACCAGTGGTTAACAACTAATTCACTGAATTAAATTCACAACTCTCACAGCATAGTCTTTTTCTCTGGCAGCACACGGTAACACTTAACATCATGGAAAATCCTTCAGTGCTCAGAAATTTTTTGTCACTAAGGGTAACGTAACTATACGTCAACTTCCTGTGTAGCTCCTATATGAATGTTTCTTATCGAGGTCACAGAACCAGAGCATTTAGAAATCAGTATCAAATGTTTCTGAAATATCTTCAGTTCAGAACTCTACCTGAGCTTTATCACTCAGCCCAAATTGCAGGAGGATACATCATCACCTACAGCTTTGCATTTAACAGTTGTGGAATTGCAGCACATAATGCAAACCAGCAAACTTCACTGATTATACTACATCCAAGGTTTAATTTCATGTCAATTCATATAACAGTTCAGCACAGATGAAAAGATGAGGTTAAAAAATTAATTTACATAGCTAAATATAGTTAGGAAGTGCAAACAGCAATAAAGTAGCAGTGGCATCACTAGCACAGAAATTGTATTTTCCTATAGAACAAACTGCCTAACTTTCTAAGCATCAGTTCTGAAACAGTGCTTACAACAAACACAGTCTTAGCAAGACCATTTCAAGTTTTCATTTTCCACCATCACGGCTTGCTGACCTCTCATCATGCAACTCCCAGGAATCTGAAATATAATTGATTTTCTGGTGTATGAGAACAGGAAAATTAAGCAACTAAGGTATATTCTTGCCTGTTGCAAAAAAAATCCTCCTAGCTGCTTTCTCAAATTACCATAAAACACCACCATATCATTCACAAAAGAAGGCAAGAACCTACCGCATACTCTAGTTAACAGTTGTCATGGTTTTGAGTTAAGGCTGTGACTGCTCCCATTTTTATGCCCTTGCACATGATTGAGACAAGCTCTAGAGGCACATAGAGAATCAGACACAATGCAACTCAAGATTTTATGTCTACATGCAATACATGAACAACTACTTTGAAACTGGCATTATGAGTCACTTGAAATTTTAAAAGCCTTTTTCAAATGACATTGTCAACTATTCTTCATATAAAAAATAGATCCTTCGGAACATTTTCTGTGAAAGTTTTGCTTCAGTGTCCTTGGCAAAGAAATTCTGCTGCTGTCTCTGTTTTTCTGAAGATAACCACAGTTAGTGCTGCTCCTACAGTGCAGAACCAGAGTTCTGGCAATTTACAGTGTGCTTTAAGTTCACCTTGGATTGACACTCAGAAAACGCATCCATACTCACATGGATTAGCTCCATCTGCCACTATTAACATTCGTAAAGAGCTCAGACTGACATCTCTCTGATCCCTCTGAGCCAAAAGTGACCAGTGCATATCACGTGATTTT
The DNA here is from genome assembly GCF_003259725.1 of Athene cunicularia. Classification (NCBI taxonomy): domain Eukaryota; kingdom Metazoa; phylum Chordata; class Aves; order Strigiformes; family Strigidae; genus Athene; species Athene cunicularia. The sequence goes on along the minus strand of NW_020799107.1, from coordinate 12,409,756 downwards.
ACTAGTGCTACACGGGCTGAAAATAAAAAAAAAAATTATGGTGCATGTGCAAAACAAAGACCATTTATAAAATTACATATTTTTTGTGTATTTACATATTTATGAAACAGATTACACAGAAAACAAATACAAACACCAAATATTTAACTACTATGTTATATGTAAACTCAATGTGTCCATACGGACTTGATTACAGACTTTAAATGTTTACTGTGAATTCAAATACTGAGATTAGAAACACAGTTTCTTTGAAGGTCTATCAGAAGAAGACATCAATCTCACTCATTAATGAATCTATCAGTATATATAATACTGAAATGGAGTACCCGATTGCTAAAGCTGTGGCAAAGAATATCAGCTCTATAAAACAGCAGTGGCTTCGGCTAGAGCATTTTATACAAACAACTTTTTTTTTTTTTTAAATCATCCAAAAAGAGATGGGGTTAAGTAAAAATACTTTAAGGCTACCTTTGTATGAGCAGACTTTCTGTATCCAGGAAAGTGGATTAACCTTCATTAATGCATAGGGAATACTGATGACATGCATCCTGTTCATAACACTCTATGAGAAAAATATTAAAAAATAAACTTTCCAGTGGCTTAAAAGAATACACAGCATGTACCATACTTAAAATAAAAATCATGACAGCTACAGCGTAACTCTTATATTTAACTGTTAGTGAAAACTACGTGTATCATCAGTAAAAACATAAACTATGCCTGTGCAGCAAGTTACTCAAAAAGTAACACTTTTTTTCTGAAAAATATAAAAATTGCAATATGGTTTGAGAGTTTATAACCTCATTCTGATACCTATACTCTACCACTAAAAGAAGGAACTTGCTGCAGTCTTTTTCATTCAAATACTCACTGTTAATACTCCATGCCAAAGGCCAGCATCTCTTTTGAAATCCAAGACATTTGTTAGTGTTTCAGCTGAAAGTGAAGGAAAAAACATCAGACTTAAGAAACATATTTATAAGAGTATTTAAGATCTCAAAATATTTGTTGAAGCAACTATGAAGCTTCCAACACCACTAAGAAATCAAAGCCATGTTGCAATGCATTCTTGTCAATAACAAACAGGCTGCTTAAGCTCAAAGTGTCTTATTTTACTTACTACAATCGCCTCTATTTTTACAGACTAGATTATTACAAGGTATTTAAGACTGTTTCATTATAATACCACATCCATATGTTTGCTACATCTGCCAATGAACTATGCGGACCAAAACTTCAGTTTTGATGCAAACTGAAAAAGTTCACTTATATTTGAAAGAATTAAATTTAGTGAGAAATATTACTATGACTGTACTAAATTTTCTTCAGTGTTTTCTCTGAGAAATTTTAACACCTTAATTTAAAAATGGACAATCAAAGATTTTAAATGAAAGATTCAATCTGACTTTAGAGGGATATATTGTATTGATTAGGTGAAACTTGCTTATCACTGCATGTACAATAAATTGTTCTTCAGGGTATTTATTATGCTTTTTAATTTTTCAGAATGTACACAGCTATTTCCCAGTAAATAAAATACTTCATTAAGTCAGCCACATATCCATCCATTCTCTGGGTGACTGAGAGCACCAATCACTCTGAGACAGGTACACTGTCCCAGCCATGAGCCTGTATATAAGGAAATGCAAATATTCCATACCCTCACTTCTTTTCACTGTTCATGAAAAGTGAACTGCATAAAACTGAATTTGCTGGAGAAAGCAACCAGCAGTTTCACAGCATCTTATGAAAGATTCTGTATGATACTCATAGAGAAGCAGATGGAAGTATGGGCTAGATGAGCAGACAGGGAGATCGACTAAAAACAAACTGAATGCCTCTTCACCTCAGTCTTTACTATCCAGACTTCCTTTCAGAAAGCCCAGGCCCTGGAGACCTGCAGGAAGTCTGGAGCAAGGAAGACATACCTTTGGTAGAAGAGATAAAGGAATACTCAAAGCGACCTGCACATGCACCAGCCCATGGGCCCCAATGGGCTTCACCCACAAGTGCTGAGGGGGCTGTTTGATGTCATTGTGAGGCCACTCTCCACTTTCTTTCAATGACCACGGCAACTGGGAGAAGTGCCAGAGGATTCGAGGAAAGCAAACATCACTCCTGTCTTCAAGAAGGGCAAGAAGGAGAACCCAGGGAACTACAGGCTGGTCAGCCTCACTTCAAACCCCGTGAAGGCGATGGAACAACTAATTCTGGAAATCATTTTCTTAGGCACGCAGAGAACGAGAATGTCCTCAGCAGATTGTGCTGCCATCCAGAGGGACCTTGTCAGGCTGAGGGCATGGTCTGAGAGGAACCTCATGACATTCAACAAGGATAAATGAAGAGCCTGTCCCCTGGGGAAGAACAATCTGTGGGAAGTGTGGAAAAAGCAAAACAGCGAAAAAGCTGCAAAACACACATTTCTTTAACACATGGTGCCCAGAACAGACATAGGACAGGATGGAGACAGTGATTTGTGTTGCCATGCTATCAAAGAGGAATGTGAAGTGAGGTGGAGGCTGAGTAGTCCTGTTCTTCCACTTCTCTCAAGGAATATCGGACACGACTATAGAGATTTATCTCCTGCTCTTCCCCTTCTCGTATGGACTCTTTTGCAGTACCCTGTGGACCTTATCTCTCATTCTTCCTCTTTTCCCACAGAACTAGCACACACCTTGCACCAAGGAATGTGCTGTGTTGCTACTCAAGAAACAATGGCTTGATCACAGTCCCACCCACCCACTCACACACACTTAGATAAATACTACCCCGAGTTTGTATTGGATTTGGAGGGACAATAATCCGATACCAGATCAGAAGGACAGATCGACAGGTCTGTGCTCCCCCCCGCCAAAGGGACGCCTTTTGTTAAGAGCTGGGCCCTCGGCTATGTCGAGTGACTGCCCAGGAATTGTGTGTAATTGCAATCATTTTTTGTGTGTAGTGCTATAGAGCCAGCCTGCGGTTTGTACGTTTATCATAGGAAATCTCAAAGAATCTGTAGATGTTGCATAAGAATAAACAGTACTATTCATGACCCTGACGGCTTCTCTTGAATGCAACCGGACCTACAGCCTACAGGCTGTTCATGGGTCTGGTGTCAGACCTATAGTTACGGCCCTAATTGGCATAGCTATGAAGAGATAAGTCCAGCCACCCCTAGCCCCTCTGATCTCTGAGGACCAGGTAGAATGCAAGGGGATTAATCTCTTACCAAATTGTTCATTACCTTAAATGCAACAACTCGGTGCACCAGGACATGCTGGGAGCCAACTGTCTGGAGAGCAGCTTTACACAAAGGGCCCTGGGGTTCATGGTGGCCACCAAGTTGAATAGCAGCCAGCAACGTGCCCTTGTGGCTAATGGTGTCCTGGGCTGCGTTAGGAGGAGTGTTGTCAACAGGCATGGGGAGGTGATCCTTCCCCTCTGCTCAGCGCTGGGGAGGCCTCAGCTGGAGTGATGGGTCCATTTCTGGGCTCCCCAGTACAAAAGAGAGATAGAGCTACTGAAGTGAATCCAGTGAAGGGCCACAAGGATGATCAGGGGACTGGAGCATCTGGAAAAATGCAAGGCTAACAGCCCTAGTACAACTTGCCCAGAGTGGTTGTGGAGTTTCCATCCCTGTAGATACTGAAAAGTCTGGATATGTTCCTGGATAACTGGCTCTACATGGGCCTGTCTGAACCAAGGGATTGGACCAGATGACGTCCAGAGGTCCCTTCCAATCTCAACCATTCCATGATTCTGTGTGTATGTTAGCACACACTACATCACTGTGGGGTAAAAACTAGTCAAACCATGAGATTCTTCCAGCAAACAGACTTCAGAGGGAAAAGTTTTTGGTTAATGTAAGCACAAATGAACTCAATGCACGTCGTCAAAACCAGGTGCATTGAGAGCTTCATTAAGAGGATGACTGAAAACAAGTAGATCTCTCACATTACTCCCTATGGAGGTATTCTTTTTCAGGACATGATTAACTAGAAGAAAGGTCCCTTCCTTTCTGAAAACAGGAACTACTGTGGTCAAAACTGTGAAGCTGCAAGAAGCTATAAACAAAACAGAAGGCAAAGTTTTATACTGTGTATGTTCTATACAGCACACAAACCTCGTGACAGCAACTCTAGCACACGGCAATAGAAATTTGAAAAATGAACATACAAGAGCATTCAGTACTTTCTGTGAAAGTATGACATGTTAACGGCTAGCAATGCTCTTCCATATTTGTCTGAAAAGATGTGTAGACCCCTTCAATCCATAATTGGTTGCCATCACCCTTTCAGGACTCAGGAACCACCTACCTGCAGGCTGGATACACCCTCCCCTCTCTGAGCACAGTTCCTGCAGGTGGCAGCTGTGATGGGAAGGTGTCCCAAAATGAAAATGGGAAAAGGTCCTCTTTAATGATAAGTAAAAGGAGTTCAGATATGTGGACTGTGAGAAGTTTTTTTATTCTATTATACTATTTATGTGGACTTTGTGGCACTACAGGCATAAACCAATTGCCCAAAGGAGGAAGGGGAAAAAAAAAAGTGCAAGAGGACAGTTAGCAACTGTTAGCAATTTGTTCATGCCCTCAAATGCACTATTTAGAATCACAGACCTAGTTCAAGTAATTGGACCAGATGACTTGCACTACGACTTTTAACTTTATGATCTATGCAGGCAGGGTCATCAAAGGTGCAAGAGCAGTAAAGTCAAGCAAGTCAGGGTGGTTTTTTTTAATACAGTAACTCTCAGACTTTCTTGACCAGACTGTCTTTTAGGGGTGAAGTGTCACATTCCTAGGGATGACAAAGTGGAATTGTAATATGATGCATTTTACATCTCACCTAGTCATTACTGGGTTTCAAGTCAAGACTTCAAAAGGCCTTCCCTTTTGGTCAGCAACTGCAACTCTTTCTCCTGAGAGATAAGAAGCTGCATAACTGCCTGTCTGCATGGCACACCAGTCTGCACTGTTACAGCAGTTACAACAAAGTGGCAGCATCCAAAGCTGTTCAAAGAGATTCAAGCTACCCAAATGGTCTCTAGGATCAGTCTAAGAAAGCTTCCTCAGTTTCTGCTGGGAGGGCTCCTCTAACTCTGCACATGGGCATCGCAAACTGGCCCCTTATGACTTCATAAAGTGGCTGGTGTTCAAAAGGCATTAGGGAAGGCAAGACAGATTCGTAACAAAACTGTTTTCAAGAGGACGAAAAATCAGTATAGCTCTTACCACCCACTAACAAATTTATGAAGATTGAAAAATCCAAACCCTTGAATAAAATCGATAAGGATCTTGGGTCAAAAAAAAATTTAATACACACTGATTATGATTTCACAAGTGGCTTCTTACTTACACATACCACAACTATTATGAATGAGCAAGTTTGTCTTTCCCTTTGCAGTTAAAACTACTACTGCTTATCTAAAGTTCTTTTAAGACAGTAAACATGATCTAGCAACATAAAGTGTCTGAATATTAAAAGCTACGAGTATCATTTTAAATTTGTACCTATCTAACTTACCTTCTGAATAACCACATGCCTGAGTCAATGCGTGACAGTGTGCCAGCATGGAAGCATGAGATACAGTAATGCCCACTGTGCTGCCCTCTTTGCTTGTTTTGTACTGAAAATAGAAAGTTTACACAAGCATTACATTAAAAACAAAATCCAGAAAATTTATGGTAGTGAACTGAAAGGATATTTTATTATAAAAATGAAGCGAGCTTTAAAAAAAAAAAAAACCAACAAAACCAAAAAGCTAGCATAAAAAATACATTTATGTTCAGAGAATACACTAATATTGTTGTGAAATCTGACTGTTTCTCTACTCCAATTAAACAAATTGTCCTAGGGATCCAAAAATGCCAATTATCCCCAATCTTCAATCTGATTCAACACAACCATGCAATGACCATTTTCCTTTTTGAGGGTAACATTCTTGTTTCACACTTCAAAATATTATAGTCATCTCTTTTACTTCATCAGTAGATTAAAGGAAGAAAACATGCTGTGACATGAACTACAACAGAGTAACCCTAAGTTAGGCATATTATACTGGATCACCTCAATATATGCAATCTCAGCACTGGCATCCCGTACTTGCGGATGCCAGTCCTTAGCTGGTTTTGCCAGATGCTTCCCATCAATCACAAACCAAATGAGACGAGGCCAGCCTTCAAAGAAAAAGAAAAGTTACTGTCATTACAGTTTTTTTCCCCGGTATTTCCCTGGTATTCAGGGATAACAACAGGAGACAAGCAAAAGCTGCAGAATCACCCCCCTGACAAGCAGAACCAGCACTAAGTACTGTCCTGACAATGAAGGCAGTTGTTCTTTCTACGGCAGTGGTTCTTTCTTTATATGCAAGCTAGAGGCAGGCAAGCAAACTCAAAGGTTTAAGTTTAATAGCGACAGTGGATATACCCACTCTTTATCCTATAAAAACATTTGAGTACCTTAAAGACATACCTTTGAATGTAACCACCTCACCAGTCTGAGCTTTAGGAAGGCCTTTTTGACAGGCATCAGTGGTTAAAGCTAGTGTTACTCCACAGCTGCCCAAAAGAAATCCAATCTGCTGGCTGCCAGCATCCTACGGAGAAGCCGTATTATAGAAAATTTACAAATAATGAAGCTTTTGTACAGTTTGCTGTAACTTTTCCATGTTTAGAAAATATTAAGCTGATTTTTATCACAGGAAAAAACAAAATTCTAGCCCATAAGACCTTTTATGGAAGACAAAAGACTTAAGTCTATGCTCAAAAGGCTTAGTTTTGTTCAGTGCCAACTAAGTTAGATTTGGCAGTAAATCTGGCAAGCAATGGTTACAAAGTAGTGTCAAAAGCAGTGGTTGTGCATCCCTCCCCAACCCAACAGGTTGTTTGCAAGTTCAGGTAAAACAGAGAGCTGATCTGATGCTGTGCCTGAGTCCTGAGGCACTGAAGAGCAGAACCTGTAACTTTTCAGCTCTGACTTCACACTTTCCCTCATAATCTTAATGTGTGTGGTGATGTGTGATATTTTCAATAACTATGGTGCCTCCACCTGCCTGAGCTGTCATTGCATTTCTGTGTTGTATTTTAAGAAATATTTTCACACATCTTTAAAAAAAATAATTAATTAAAATAATTTCTGCAGTTATGTATGCTAAAATAGTTAACTTAATAGCTTCATACTATTTCCCCCTTTCCCTAACTAAATACTAACTTCTTACAGAAGTGCAGGCTTTGAGGGGTCCCATATAAGGTCTATAGTATTCAGACACACACACATCCCTTTATTTATTTATGAAGCCATAAAAATGTTGTAACGCATTTGCCTACCTTTCTTGTTAGTGGAACTTCTATTGGGACAGGAATAACTTCTGCCAGGAGACATCCATAAAATGCCACCATAAACATAACTGGATCACTATTAGGAAATACAAGTGCTACCTACAAAAATACATTAAAATAACAAGAAATGGGGGTTTTGTCATTTGGCAGGGGGACGTCTGCTTTTTATTTTATGGAAAAAATCTTCACAACAACTTTCAAGTTCATATTTAAACTATGAACAGAAATACAAAGTGTTGTGATAAAACAGTATTACAAGTCACAATATTACAAGGCTTTCTTTAGCTAAAGTTGTTCCTCTATTTTATCCACAGAGACCATTTCAAACAGAAGCCTACCCTGTCTCCAGGCTTCAGCAGTGGTTCATTCTTAGTGGTTAGCTTGTTTAGCAGGGTATATGCTAACTTCAAGCTTCGACTCCACAGCTTGCCTAAAGAAAAAAGATAACACAGATATTAAAAAATAGTGATTAAAACTTTAACATGTAATTGGAAAACCTCAGTGCTTTATATATGCATTAGGCAAGTCAACAGTATTAGAACTGGGTCAGCAGGCACATAAGCAAGTAATTGGGGCAAAGGGAACACTGCCATTGTGAATGCAATGCGACCTCACAAACCTACTGAGTTCTTCCAGTGTTTCAGTGCATGTCTGCACACACAGACATGCAACCTGGCCAACATAACCTAACTGCATTTCCAAAAGGCACTTACCAGGACTCCTTCCTAAGGGATCTTAGAGACAGCAAACCGCTTAGGATAAAGAGTCCTAAACAGGACAAAAAAATTAACTAAAGAAACAAAGGGTAGGAACGAATGCCACAATCCATTGCTCTGTAGTGATATACACTGCTCTAAATAATTCAAAACGAAAAAATATTAAATATTTTAAATACAAAGACAACAATCTATCTGACACAATATAAAAAACAAATTTAATTTGTAGCTTCCAAAACAAAGAAGAGCGAGCTTTGCTAAAAAAACTGTTTATTAAAAATTGAGCAACAGCAAAACCCATCGACTGTAAATGGCAAATTAAAGCAAGATCTCCCCCAAGAAGCATGCTGTGGCAAACAGCTTGCATCTGAATTCAGCCTTCTTGTACAGCGTCTTTATCATGGACTGACATCCACAGTTAGTCCCTTCACACCATGTAGCAACTATCAGTTATTTTGTGTTTGTGTGTCTCAAACTTCTTCATTCCAACAGGGTTTTTTTCTGTGTAATTTCCCATTATATAAAAAAAGTTACACAGGACTCAAGTACATCAGATAGACACTTCAGTGGCCATTTAGTGCAGTTAGCAGAGAGTCCAAGTAGGATTTAGAGCTTGGCTTCTTTTTAGTTTGTCTTTTCCTTTCTTTTTTTTTAAATGTAGGACTAAACACGTAGAACTGAACAACTCTCAAGGCTCCACTGCAAAGTAATGAAACTAATGCAGCTGCTTAGTTACATTTCCTGAAAGCATACTTCATCTCTAAGAATGGAAATAAGAAATTTTAACATTTTAATGTACTATACCATGAAATGCTGCAGTTAGCTGTCCCGAGGGACAAAATTATCTTCAAAAGAAATGTAATTAATATAAGACTTCTCGTTCATTGGTAAAAGCAAGTTTTATTTCCCACACTAACTTCCTTAATATGCTCCTGAAGTACAAGTCTTCTCTATAAGGATATGCAAGAGCATGCTAAAATTTAATATCTAGTCTGGAAATCTGAAGACTGAATTATTAGTCATTCGTTTCTTCCTCCTATTCTAAACCAGGCTATTTTTAGCCTTTTTTTTAAAGAAAAAAAACCCAATTGTTTGAAATTTACAAATAGCCACTTGTAAGGAATCAATACCATATATATTTTCCCTTTGTTAACTTTCTTTAAAATGTTTTGCATAAACAACAAATTGATAATTTGCCTCTGAACAGCAATCTCAAAGCATCTGTCATGAGCACAGTCAGTCCCTATTAAGTAAAGCAAATTGTTCATTCCACAATGAACACCTAATTCTTCCTTAGTTATTACCAATACCTACCATAGGTAAGCGTATAAATAGCTTTTCCAGTCGTATCCAATGCAGTCAGACAAGGGGCTTTTGGCTGGGTAGTTCCCCAGCGCTGCAGAGCAGCCAGCAGAGAGGGTGGCCAGTTGGTTACCACGCCTAAGGGTTCACCTTTAAGTACATTCATTTGATTTCCTTCAGGCTTTGGTTGATTTGGGTCAGGTCGTTGCACTAAAACCAGAGCACAGTAAAATGACAAATGTCAATCCTTATGAAATGTGAAAGTTAGTTAATAGACTACTCTACAAAACATTCTCACAGCCACCCTTACTTCTCCTCTGCTTTATGATGATGCTATGCTAATCATCTCTTGGCTTCACAAAAAATAATTACCATCACTTTTAGGGTTCTGATTCCACATTATTCAAAGGACCTGGCTACAGGAACCGAATCTCTAGTTCACTTTTTCTCTACTCTGGAAAGACGATATTGTCTGTCTGTTCTGCACATTTATTTAAATGAAAGCCTACACCAAGTTAATAAGTGTTATCAAAGAGAATGGCTTCAGTGACAACTGGACATTTATTTTTGCTGCAACAAATTCTCAGCAGGTGATGAACACTATCCTCCGGTAACAATGTATTAAAAAAGAAAGCAAATTAAATGCTCCTTGTATGGGTTATCCACAACAAAACTGCACTTCTCACAGAGTATTTTGTTTGATTTCCGGATCATGTCTCTCAGCTGTGGAACATTGCAGGGTTTGTATGCCATCTGCTCTCCGAGTACCCTGCTGTTAAAATCCTGCTCCGAGCTGCTCAAGGTGAAGTATCTTGATCTTAGTTAACAAAACAAACTCACAGTTGGAATTAGCTAACATTCAATCTAGGCAGTAACTAAAATTAACAGTTCAAAGTGATGCTCTCCACTGTCCACGATGACATATATGCACCTCAACAAAAGTCTGTCTGAAAAGTCTTCATTGGAGACTAGTATCACACTTAATATCTTAAAGTATCAGACAAGTAGTACAGGGAGTCTAGTAGCAGCTGCTCAAAAAAATGTCACATTGAGAACAACACTTCCATTTAATCTTTAAGACTAAGAGAACAGAACGAAAGTAATTCTCCAAAATTAGCTGATGCAGCTGGTTTTATAGGCAGCTACACATTGCTAAGCGACTTCTACATTCAGTAGAAATGTTTTTCTTTCTGTCCAGACACATGCATACAGAGAAGAAAATAGTGTTTTTTAGCTGAGCATCATCTGCAGAGCATGTACAAGACAGTGACTGCAGAGTGCCCTCAATGCATTTAATTCCTCTGAACCTCTAAAATAATGAAAGTTTCTGGATATCAAGAAGAGTATATTAACATACATGCAAACAATATTATCATAATAAATCCAAGTTACTAGTAACTTTTTTCATCTAACTATATTTGGGCACTGAGCAGCTGCAAAGCAGCTTTGCAGAGCAGGATGTGGGGGTGCTTGTAAACAAGCAGCTGATTGCAAGCAGCCAGAGAAGCTGTGGAATCTCCATGTTTGAACAGGACATGGCCCAGAGCAGCCTCATCTAGTCAGACCTGCTTTGAACAGGAGGTTGCTCAGAGGCTTCCAGAGGTGCACTGCACCATCAGTTATATGCTTAGGCTATGCCCTAACTGACTCCAAAGAGTACCCTCTATAAATTCCATGATTACCACATGGCACAGTTTAAAATCTCTTGAGGCAAAAAGCGATGGTGGGACTGCCACCAAACATGACAATTTCTGGAGGAACGAATGAATTTCTTGACAAAGATATGAATAGAATTTTCCAAGTATCTGTAAAACACTCTTTTTGGTATTTACTAGCTCATCACACTGGTCCAAACTGGGCTGAATTGGAAGAGGAGAGAAGAACAAGTACACCGAGTAGGAAGGTTGAGTTGAAGATTGTTACATTTGCAATAGCATAAAACCTTTCTCTCTCCAATCTAACAACTCTACTATGATTTGTTTTCTACTGGGAAGAGAAAAAGAAAACAATGCCTGCTAAGAAGTATCAGTTCTTTCCTGATCGGCTTATACAAATAGTGAAAAACGCATTTGAAAGAAAATTAACCTTCTAGCAGTTCTTCAAAATCATCAACAAAAAACTCCTTCAAAGGTGGGCGCTTTGGTCTTTTCAAGGTATTCAGAAGCTGCTGGATTTTAGAGGACACTCTGCTATTCACTGGGACACCTGCCAAACAGAAAAGATTTATTACTTACCATATATTAACAAAAACATCACTAGAACACATGCTGTCACACTGATTAACAAAATCATGCTAAGCTCAGTGCAGCTTTCAGATGGAAGAGTCATTCAAGATCAGCAGCTTGTTTTAAAAAAAAAAACAAAAACCCAAAAACCAACAAAAACTAGATTTGATCAGTAGAAGTTTCAACCATGAATTTGTTTTAAAACAATCCTGCTCCCTAGCTACCTGGCTGATGAATGTACCTTCTCACACTTTAATTTAGCTTTTCAAACTGCTGACTCCTTCATGAGATTCTAAAACAAACCTTTTCTTCCTGAGTCTAGGTATTTGCCACATCTTAACGTTAATTCAGTACTGAAAACTGTGAGAATGCTTGGAAAAAGTGAATCTTTCAGTATTTTACAGGGCCACCAAAAATCACAGTACAAAAACCCATGTCAAATGCTGATTTTCATTTGTATAAGAGATATATTTAAAATTAAACATAAATGTGTATTTCTGTTTATATTTATTGAATCTTAAAGCTCTGAGGCAACATAATATTAAAATATGAGACTAAAGGGCTTACATTGCCTTTGACTATAAAAATATAGAGGAACAGGGACATGGCTCCCACCAGCAGAACACAGGAAATTCAGTACACTTTCCTCACCTGTGGCAGACTGACAAATACACCATACTACTGTAAAGCTTTGGAGGGGGCAGGCACATAGCACATGATGGGTGTCAAACTCTGTTACGCATTTGGGTATTCAGAAAAAGGGACATGGATTGAAGGGAGGAGGTTTAGAATACAATCACCATCTGCAGTTTCCAAAATGCTGCTGCTGTAGCCTCTGGGAACTCCTCGTACTGATGCTACCTGTGGACGCTCATGATGTAAATGTTCCACCAGGCCAGTTGTTACATCTGGAGGTGCAGAGTGGTTATCTGTAGAAATGGAATACAGACAGGGGAGCTCATCAGTCATTTAAGAATAAATATAGCCAAAGTTGCTTATTATAGAATTCTTGCAGGTGTCTCATGTTTTTTTAACAAAAGTCCAATTTCTCTAATCAAACTGTAACCAAAATCTTCTAGATACAGGGGGAATCCTGAAAGGAAGTGCTTTGTCTCTCCAGGGTAGAAAGGAGCTGTTCCAACTTTCAGAGGGATCCAAACAAATTCTGGCCAATAAAGTGAGCAATGGCCCATTCCACAGTGAAAGTGAGGAGATTAATCATGAGCAAACAGCACAAGTCTACAAGGAAAGCCTGTCTCACATCTCTCAGAAGAAATGCAGGCACCCAAAGTCTCACCACAGAACTGGAATGACTTGTCTAAGTCCATAGGGAGAAAAAGGGACAAAAGCATAAGGTTTCAAAGAATGTAATTTTTGCCCTAGGATAACATGAAGCACTTCTCTATATTCTGCAGGCTGTAAGGGGAAGCCTTTTGCTGAGAAACACACATTGAGATTTCAGGTGGCAAAGATGAGGCCTGAACACATCTTGAGGATGAACACCAAGAAATGACAGACTGCCTCAGAGGATGGTAACAGCTGACTTAAACTGTCACCTGCAGCTTGTAAGACCCGTCATGGTTTCCCTTTAGCAGCTTTTCTTACCACCTATTTTTAACAGTCTTGCAGTGACACTGAGGTAAAAGCTTCCTGTTTATATTGTGGTATAGACACAGTATAGTCTTCAATGGGGCATCTATCAATGCAAACAGCTGGAATGCCTGTAACCCTCAAAAAAACCTGTGGTGTAGACATCAACAGTATACACATACACTACCCACAACAGATAAATTTAGCACAGAGTTTTCTGAGGCATGAGGTGGCCATTTATGGCTGTACACAACATTGTTTCATTTTAATGGTGTGCACTACAAGCAATTCAACTTTTTTATAATGTATATTTACAAAGGGATAGCAGGGCATTTCTCAAATCCTCACATACTCACAGGGGTTTGAGAATCACCCCGTAACAACCTGGAAGCAAAAGCCTGCTTTGCTTGGAACTGCATCACATTTCTATGCTGTAGAACTATACTTAGGGAATATTGTCACTCCAAAACTGTGACCTAGATTATGGAACAGTTTTGAATGGAAACAGAGGTTAGGAGATGGCAGTATCTGGGAGCATTCAAACAAGAAAAAACAAGAATTTGAAGCCTGAAATATTCAGAGTCCTAATGAGTAAAAATAGAAATGCAACAGGAAGGAGCTTAAGAACATTCTGCTGCACTGTGCTGGAAGAACAGCTTGAGGTCGCGCAGCCCTGCAGCGATACCCCTTGAAGTATGTCACAAATTTTGCAGAAAGAGCTTAAAAGCATAGGGCGACCTAGGCAGTAATGTGAAACACATATATTCACCCATTTTGAGGAAGTGATTGGCACTAAGATACCAAGTGCTCATAGCTCTGTTCACAGATTTCCAGAGCTGACATGCAAGCCACCAGTACAGCTCTTAAGTGGTTTTAGAGGGATCACCAGAAGAAAAAATTAAATCCGTTCCCAATGGTCATTACTGCAAGGCCAATTTTTGTATTGCAGAGACCTGTCTTGCTGGGTACTAAGCAAGCACTACAAATTCCTTTCATGTGGGTAAGATACAAGAAGGATGTCTGAAAACTGCCAGAGTTAGAACCAATAATAAGAAAAGGTGACAACTATGTGTAAAGCTGATCTGTATAACTACTTCACAGGGTGCTCAGTAAAGAAACAAAAAACCCATTAACAATAATTCCCAGCTGAAAACAAGCACAAAAAATAGCTATATATGGAGGTACTAATCTACAGCATTCCTATCTCTTACAAGCATCTCAGAGCCAAGTTGACACAAATCAATGTCCCTCCCACAGCAGGGAAATGGCAGGGGTCCTTATGAACAACTCTGCTGTCCACAGATTTTTCATCTTACATGCAGCAGAGAACTGACTCCCTCCCAATTTTGCCTTGAGGAGGCAAAACTCTTTCTATGCATGTAGAAAGAATAAGTTCAATTTTCAGGATTTATGCTCACATAAAAAAATCACATTAGCTTCATTAATTATTTAGGCATTCTATTAATATTTAGGCATATAGTTTTTTTAATATTTAGGCATTTTATTAATATATGCCCATGAGAATCCATTAAATTAGTCTGTATCATCTAGAGATACTGTGGCAAAGCAGAGAAAGAGAAGAGGTGAGTAGTTAAAAAAAAAAAAAGAAGTCTTAACAGACTTGTGATTTCAGGAAAAAAGTTAATTGATTTTAGACTGAAGCACCTTTCCGTTACTGATTAGAAGACAGTTAAATACAAAAGAGCAGTGGCCCAAGAAAGAATGTATGGGATACGATACAGAAAATTATATAGAACAGATTAAATAAATATATCAGTTATTTTCTATATAAAATTATATAGAAAATAGAGAAAGTTGTATCTAAGGAAGAATTCTCAGTGTGAAGACTCAAACACTTTAGAAAACTCCCTACCTAGCAGGAAGTCGGGACAGACCTAGAGATGGCTGGGTATGATTTTTTTTTTTGTCTCTAGGAAACCACTCAACCAAAACAGACATTTAAAAGTAACTTTATTAAATTGTATTGGAACAATAAAACAAAAAAAGAACATACCAACCCAGCCAGAACATAAAATAGGATCCACAAGCCACTACTTCATTCTTGCATTTTCTCTTCAATAAACTGAAACTGTTTCTAACACTCTTACAACTCCTGTAAAACTCCTTACAGAGCCACAGCAGTTCAAAACACCTACTCTTATAACCTTGCTTCCCCTTAAGAAAAGGAATTGTACTTTTAAGTCTTTCAATAAACAGTGGGTCAAATACCATGATAATTTATTTTTCCTGTTACTCTCAACAAGAGCTAAGTTGTGAAATACTCCACAGTTGAGATGGTGACCTTGAGAAAAACCTAGACACACTGCTAGCCTTATTTATTACACTAAAGGAAAAAAAAAAGACAACATGTAAATGTTGTCCTTGTTTTTACAGGTGAAAGACAAACAGCTTAAAAATAATGCATGTCTCTATTTGACTTTATTAAATACTGTAAACTTGCACTTCCAACACTGCAGTTTATTGTTTGGGAATTCAGCATGATCTCATCAGTAAAAATGTAAGCTGGAGAAGATGAGCTGCAAGACAACAATCTGCTAAATTTAAATTCTCCAACATATCAACATTTTGAATAGCTATTCAAAATAAGGAATATTTTAGTCAGGCATACTATTTAAAATATATAAGATGCCTTTTATATTGCTGAAGTCAGCACATTGACTGAGAAAATAAACTCTTATGCTCTAGGACAAATCAAAGGGGTCCTTTTTGAAAGTATACTAATTGACAATCAAAAAAGTCTGCAATCTAAGAACTGAGTAAGTTTTCATATTCCTGTGAGCAAGGAAGACTACGGACAAAAATGAGAAATGTCACAACTGAATTGTTATTGGACATGCATGAATGTTACCAAGCGATGGAATATGGCAAGCATTTCAGAAATGAGGAATATTATTCTTATGCAAATGGTCATTTAATTTTTTCTCAAAGGCATTGGAAATTTTATCTTTCTGAATATTTTTAGTAGATTAGCTCTTAATGATCCCTGACCTTTCTTCCTGATAGATACTATGACTGCATATTTATTTTTCATTAATGACATTTCAAACCATTTCACTGCATGCAGTCCAACATTTAGCTGTTTAAATGTTAGACTTTGAACTGTTAATAAGGCCTCGATTTTGCATACAGTTTTGAAGATTAAATAGCCCTGATCCATAAGTCTTAAGAAGCTAGCTGTGAAATTTGATAGGTATTTATACAGCCTGAGATATTAGACATAATGGGATGCTTGCAAGTTTTTACAGCTATATTAAGAATTTCAATCACACTTAAAATTATGGCTAACCCTCCAAGTTTATTTGTTAATTTTAAGGAGTTAAACATGATTCTTATAAATCCATAATGTGAAATCCAGAATGCCCTCAAATCAAGGTGGAGACATATGCCATCTTACTTACAGCCACTAAGTAAAAAATAAATTGCAAATTTCTCATTATAAACAAGCTTGGGAATGGGAAGATGAAAATTTAGATTTCCTTAAAGGCAGTAAGATGGGTACATTTTGTACAAACAGGACAAATTTCACTAGAAATAAAGCCACAAAAGTTAACTGAAGAGGCAAATCTTTCTAACTGTGTTTATGGACAAAGTACTGATGAAGTGCAGAAAAATAAACAAAGCCAAATGCAGCCCATAAGTTTGCAAGACACAAACCAAACCCCAACATTTCAGCACACAGGAGCTTTCTAAGGCAACAGCACTAAGCAGGCTGGGGGAAAAAAGTTTTGCCCTGTAAAAGCTTAGGTACCAGAACTCCTCTCCATACTTGGTTTCCACACTAAAGAGATCCCCATACAAAACAGAGCAGGGAGAAAAAGCAAGTGGGAAAAACAGAGATAGCTCTTCCCAGACTCTGACATCTTCTGAAAGGCTCTTTCAGAACACAAAGACAGCTACTACCTCTTTCCATCCCAGCTCCACGTGCAGAAAACTGCCTGCACTGTGAAAACTGGGATGTCAATCACAGAAAAATTAGTCAATCCCTGTTTCTGTCAGCACTTAAGCCACACAGAAGATCCAGAGGATGCTCTTTCATAGAAGCTCTAGCTTGCTCATACTCCTTTCCCTGTTTCACAACGTGCTTTAGGCATCTGAAGAGGTAAAACTCCCAGTCACAAACTACAAGCATTGGTTAGGTTTTGAAGCCAATAGCTACTATAAACTATGGCTGATATCCCAAACTTAGTATAAGGCAGAAGGAACTCGGAGGGGAAACCAGCAAAAACAGAGAATCAACCCTCTCATGAATAGCTGCCTCATGCCTGAGAACTGCAAACTGTTTGTATCATCTAAACAGAGAAGTCTAAAGGATACACGATTGGGCTTTCAGGAAAATTTGAAGGCAACAGCTAGACCAGCTAAATGAATGGGTATTTGTAAAATATATTTGTGCCTTAAATTATCATGTTAATTGACACCTCTAAGTACACAAGAAGTCTGTACACTCAGTTTAAATCTAAAGCATTTCAATCTGCTTTCCTCACCTGACCTAACCTGTTCTAACAAAACAGAAAAAATGGTCCGTATAATGTAGGCAGGCATACAGTCACAGATAAAGTCAGGTAAGTAGAGCACTAAAACTGCCCAAACCTGAAATGTCCAGGAACAATGTATGTGATGCCTACTGCATATTACTAGAAGCACATGACCTTCATGCTGTAGCCCGTAAAGGAAATAAAAACATAATTATTCATTTCATTTTTCTGAATTACTTTGGGAAAAAATAATTTGAAATACAAAGTTATTGTTTCTCCTCTATGTCTTATCCCATCATTTAACATTAGTATGGATCAGTTGCACATGCATAAATCCACTATCAATCTTTACTACAGTGTACAACAACATTGTAGAAATTATTTCCATGGTGGACCCTCCCTACCAAATCTAGCACAAGACTAGTGCTCTGCATTTTAGGACAAAAAAGTAACCTTCAGCTTACCAGTACCTCCACATTTTCACTTTAGTTTCACAATAAACAACTATTCATGACTTAAATTTTAATTAAAGGGGAAAAAAATCACAATTGAGCTTGAAATCTAGCTTTGTCCGTACTCTGATTTTGTAACTTTCCAAAAGATTCTGGATGTGTTTCTGGTCTTTTTGGTGTTTACCAATGGAGTTACGTTTGAAATCCACAACCCAATATTATCTACTCTATGGTAAATACATGCAGATTGGAAAGCATGCACCAAAAACATGATGCCTTTGAAATTCTGCTTTTGAATCCAGTAAAACTGAACCTTAGTTTCTTGATAAATCAAGCATTTTACCAAGAAGAATGCATGTTCAGATCTCATGAACAACTCATTTGGTTTAAATTAAATACATACATATCATACATACCTGGTCTGTGGATTGTACATTTTAAGGCTATTTACAGATACCTTCTGGTGAAGACTTTTGTGTTTAGCTCTGCTTTGGGATTTTAAATTTGATTTTATTCCCACCACACAGGCAGTTCTTTACTGACCTAGCTGGGTGTGTGCCATGAGATCTGCAAGCACAGTGGCAGCAGTGGTGGCAGTAGCAGTATTGGAAGCAGCAGCAGGTTTCCCTCCTGGATGAGATGAGGTGGAAGATGCAGAGGATGAGGTGGAGGAGCCCTGAATAACCCGGTTAAGCCAGGGCTCTACGTTGGAATGGCTCTGGAACGGAGTGGAGGTGATCCGCCCTTGCCGACGTAACGAGCCCTCATCTTCTGATGCTGACGATGTGTCTGTGATTAAAATAACGATGACAGGCATGTAATGTGGGAATGACCCAACAGACAGGAACATGAAGTTTTTCCATGTTCTTCACGCAGTGTTCTCATGTGCTACACATGAGATGCATGTATTAAGCAAATGGTAAATTCACATGCACAAATTTTGCTCATTACCATTTTTTAGGTTAATGCAACAACTTCTACACATTATAGCTAGAACATATTTGAAGCAAAGTTTCAGTTATCTCCTCTATTCGAAATGACCTAACACTCAAAAAAGGCTTCTACCCAAGGTACCCAGTACATTAACTAACCATGCTCAGTGAGCATACTATTCCATTGAAATAATATTTCCATTCTGAACAGGTAAATTGGATCTCATCCCACCTGAATAAATTCCATTACATTTTTAATTGGGCATTTTATTTTTAGGGGGGGAGGGGGGAATTCTTCACTTTTTGGTTCTTCTGACAAATTTTTTGAGAATTACTAAAAAAAGCACAGTGCTATAAAGTTCATTGAAAGAGTAATTTCATTAATCTAAGAATATTTAAAGGAATTTAAAAGCATGTATTTTAACCAAATAAACTGGTATTAACTAGCACTAGGATAGACATGCTTAATAAAGTATTTTTTCAATCTAGATATTTGTTGCTGTTAGAAGTCTGATAAAGGCTCCTATCTTAATTATCATTCTATTATTTACAACTTTCCAGAAGTTTCCCTTTGACGCTCAATCTTTCCACATTTATTATCCACTCAACAAATAAAAAAGTCTTTCTAAATATCAAAAAAATACATCCTTGTTGACTGAGTGAAAAATAGGAAGTTTTGTTACAGAAAAAAAATCCTGCCCTCCTAAAGAGATTGCTGCATTTTAAAAACTCGATCTTTATATGCCCCCCCCCCCGAAATTAAAAGAAAGCTCCTAAAACAATGCATTGCCCATATATTGATAAAGTTCATATCAAGTCAGTTTCTTAAGAGCGGTTTTAAGTCACATATAATGAAGAAGTCAGCAGGAGCTGAAAAGCAGCTTCTGAAAAAGTTAGGGTGTCCATTGCAGACATGGAAATCCTGGGTGATAGTAGGGTGGGTTACCTCATAAATTCTGCAACATTAATTTTGGCTTCTTTTTTTTTGGCTTTTTTTTTTTATTTTTTAAATCCTCTGAACATGTCACTGTTCAGCTATATACAATTCTATATAAATTTTGTGGAAGCCACATTAAAAATCCATTCCTCCTATTTGGCAAAAAATTTCATTTACCAGGCGTTTAATTTTCTGCTTTTCAAGAATGTATACATTTTCAACATCTTATGAATAATTGCTCTTAAACACTCTAAAATCAGAAATAATTTCATAAGTCGGTTGAAGTCAATGACATTTTCAAAGTTAGAATCGCAGATCTCTCATTACTTGAACATCCCTAGTCAAACATGACAATTTTGAAGGAAAATACACAAACAACTGATCTTTGAGAAGATACAGATGGAACACCATTCCTAGGTCTGTGCCTTGTATGATATTTCTGGTCTACTGCCACAGTTGTAGTTTTGGCTGCTGACTCCATCTGCTTCTGGAGAGGAGCCAAACCTGCCCCTTAGTGCTTGCAACCTTGCCTTTCTTTTAGACAGAAAGCAAAAATAAACAATTCCAGGAATACGGAACAAGAGAGGGTTACAAACAGTCAGGTTTCAAAAAAAAAAAACAACCCAAGTCCAAAACATTGTCTATCTACTATCAGTTCAGAGTAAGAAATGAAACTACAGAAAAAACAGGTTTCTCTAAGAATACATACTTTTGACAGTATCTCCTTATCCAGACAGAAGTTTAATGAAGTCTCCATAAAATTTCTACGCTTTCAGAAGTCTTATATAAGTGAAAAGGGGAAAAAAAAAAATCACTTTAAATGCAAAATATTAACTGTGTGTAAAAATGAAGGATCTGTAGTAAAAACATTCTAACATCAAAACATAATTACAACAGAAAAGTAGCAGCATAACATCAGTAACTAGCTCTGTGGCAGTTGCAAGAGTTAACTAATGGTGCTCAATGTGCTGTGAGCAGAATGCTATGTACTTGGCTTGCAGCTCTTCCTGGCTGGGAGCTGACCCAAGATAGCCACAAAAACCACCGCCCTTTGGACCAAAATTTCATCCAGACTACAGCTCAAGTTCTGAACATGTGAAATCCATATGGGAAGGATGAGAGACTCGATGGGATGAAAACAAAAGTACATTAAAATTTTTGGAAGGATGACTGATGAAAGCAGTTCCATTACTGCTGGTCAGGAGATGGGTTTGAATATACTGTTGTGACTAGACTCCAATGCTTCCTTCCTGGTGACTGCAACAAAATTTCAATCACTAAAAAAGCCTGGTTTTAATTGCATTAACTTTGGCCAATATAAGGATTTTAAGGCAGCGGTTTAATGGCTTAAGACAACAAAACTAGATGCTTCAGTACTACTCAGGTTCTTTGCAATTTCACATCTTTCCTGCTGAGCTAACTTTGCAAATAAAGGCAGACCCATAAAAACACAATTATTTTTGTGAATCGATACAGCTGAAGCAAGTCCTCACAATATTTTTGAATACAGAATTCATCCAGTGGCCCATTCTCTTGCAGAGATAAAGGCATCTCACAACAAATTATCTTCTCTTAGAAACAGCATCATAGATCCCAGAGACACTTAACTCCTCTTTCAGAATATATTAGTTAGGGTGGTTCTGTATCCTGAGAAAGCCCAGTGCGAGTATACTTGTCTTCTCTGCTAACCACTTGGGCAGGGACATTGGAAGATGACACACTCCAGCAGCACAAACAGAGAAGAACACTCACACAAACATGGGCAAATTCCATGGCCTCATCCTGCTCCCCTCTCTGGCTGAAGAGGATGGAGGTCATATGCTCACACACAGACAATGTGCAACCCTCCAGCAGCCTGTGCCTGGGCACTTGGTCTGCAAGTAGCTGCCCCTGGATCCCAGTCTCCCCAGTTGCTGGCACCTAGATGTACATGCCCAAGGCTGAAGTCCCACTCCATTTGTTAGCACGGACTGACTCAGTCACTCCACCTACACAGAATATAAAGTCCCTCACCCAGGAGAGGTGTTAGAAATGGAGTGTAACAGGAGAGGACAGACTGCAGGGTCAGGTGCAGGGCATTCCCAGGCAAGTATACATGACCAGACATTTTATCCCCTTACTCCACTATTTTCCTCACACTTGTTGCTCTACAGATCACCTAAATCTACCCCTTTCCCCATCCGTGGTTCCTCACCTAAACATCCCATGCAGTCCCCAAATACTTTTGCTCTGCATCTTATAATGTGTCCTATACCCCTCCAGAGCATCCCCCCTCAGTCCAGAAGGTGCTCTAGTGTTGACAGGTCTTGATGGGTTTCTTGCCTAGAGAGGAGCCTTAGGAAGGACCTGGACAGGATGACCTTCTTCTGAGTCCTTAACTTGAGTTCCCACCTCCTGTTGTTTCCCTGTGCTCCTCTGGGCTTGTGGAGATGGGTCTGGGACAGGCTGATGGCTCCTGGGACAGGCCTGGGAGTAACTGGGGCAGAGTATTATATGAGCTCCCCTGTCTGCCACTCTCTGTGCTCCTGAGAAGGTGTGTAGACCAGCTTTTATCACGTAATCTAACATTTTACCCACAGCATCTAATTTTTTTTTTTTTAATAGTCTCTTAACCCCCTTCAAGACTTTGTTCCTTCAGAGCAGCATGAAGAGCCCTGACCTCAGGCAGAATGGACACAGCAGTAACCACAGGGACATTGCTTGAAATGTGTCCTGAAGGTATTCAAAAGAGAGTATTTTGGTTCTCTCAGAAAAACTGCAAGGAAATTCCTCCTAGTTTTAAAAGCTAAGGGAGACAGCAAAGCCTAGCTGTCCTTTGCTCTCAGCTGAGCTTCTGGAGACCAGCTATTTTTGTACACCAAATTTTAGGCAGAACAGTGGCATGTTCTTTTCTTATCAAGATATATGTCACTCCAAGCACACAGTGATTTGTCACACCAGAGGAACGAGAGAAAAGGACAGAGTGATGCTGCATGAAATGCACCGCTGACTGTTCTATCAGAGCTTATTGTGGAGAGTGAGAAGGAATACTGCTTTGAAGAGCTATAAACAGAAACCTGAGGGCCTGTCTCTCAAAGCCTCAGTATACAGATGGCCACTATGCATTAATTTTCTCCAGGATTTCACTTTATGCAGTTCATGACAACTTTAACACATAAAAACAACATGTATGCAAGAGAACTCAAGAGCATGACAACCACTCTGCTCCAACGGCTGCCCTGATGGGCTTCAGATTATACAATAAGAGAAATATGTAATAAAAGAATAAGCTAATCAAAATGCATGACACCTTAACATATCTTGCAGGCAAAAACATAAGGGTGAAGCAAGATCATACATAAGACTACAGAAGCATCTTATTATTTCTTAACTAATTAAATAACCAGAGAACCCACAAGGACAATATACAAAAGTGTGTGACTAGCAAAGAAAAGTGAAATTTCCTTTAAATGAGAAGAACATAAAGAAGAGATATAGCCCAGGAAGCAAGAGAGCAGCACAGCAGACCTGCTCTTTTACAGAAAGGGGACAAGAAACAGAATTGATGGAGAAGGGCACTAGAGGTCAGTGTGCCTCTACTCCCAGGCCACATTAAAAAAGACAAGAGGACATCATTCAAAACTTAAGAGTTTATGGAAATTCCTCTTCGTTGTATACAAGACACTGGCCCCAAAACACTTGGCTTGCTAGCATAACATGTTATCTGAGAAAGATTCTTTTAACCTCTAGAGAATTCATTGTGAGACAGCAGGAAGATTACTTCCCCCCCACCCCCCCCAAAAAAAAGAAAACATTCTGACCTAAACAATCTGAACAATTATAGCATATGATTTTCTGAACGTTCTAAATTGCTCACACTTGAAACCATCTGATGAGTGTTCTGAAAGCTAACGCAGCAACTTAATGCTCTCGCATTTTCTTCAACTATAAAAAAAAGAATCTTATGCAACATGAAATAAGGTATTTACAGCTCTGTCATGCTTCCCAAGATTATCTTCTTCCAAGCAAGACATTATGTAAGAGAACATACTTAATGCATAAAGGGCAACTGTTCACTCTGTCACTGCTTTCAAGTGTACCTTTTGCAGCTACAGTATCTCTAGATGAGACACTAAAAATCTCGAGGTAAGATATCAAAGTACAAACCCAACCAACACCCGATTATCAGGAAATACAGACATGAATATAGAAGAAGTTTACTGCAACATACATACAACTTAGAACAAAGCATTTTCTTTTTTATTTTGCTATTACATTTACCTGGCAAGATTTATGTATGTTAACTCAATAGATACCTGGAGGTGTGTATGTTTCTACTGAAGAATGCACAAGAACAGACCGTCTTTTTGAAGGCATGGGCATTTTTCTCTCTTTGTATTTTGCGAGTGCTGCCTGTACTGCTTCAGTGTGGACATCTACATAGAAAACAAGCAAACAAAAATAAGAGATTAAGTTTAATCATTCTTTCTTTCTAAAAGCACAGAAAACATCAATGCCATCATTTACAACTCAAATCCAAAGGCTGAATCACACATGACAGCTCTTACAGCTTTAATCCTGTTTAGCCCAATTGCTCAGCTGGCAGAAAGGAGCAGGTTCTCAGCTTCAGAGGAAGCAGCACTTCTTCAACAGCAGAAAGGTCCAAAGCTAAACTACAGTAACATGGTTTTCAACTGCAAAGCTGTGACAACTTTCTCCTGCATTGGCATTTAACAGGATGGAATAAATACACTCAAAAGTTCAGCTCAGAAGCAGAAGTTTCGAAAGTTAAGGGAGGATATAAGCAGGGTCAAGTTGACATATTTTCCTCATGAAATCAGCTTGAAAAGATTTGCAAGTATCATTTAGGAAGAACACCTTGAAAATCAATACTGAAGCTACAGCATACCTAATACATTAGTTCTGAGCAATGATTTATTTTCATTTGGGGGGGAAATTTCAACACAGATAATTTAAATTGGCAACAGCATTGGACTCTTCCTCCTCAAAATCCACAAAGGGTAAAAGAAGTGAGAAATGTATACTTGAAGCTCTCACAAAGGAATCCAGGTAATAAAAAGATAGAAGACATTAAATATATAGGAAGAATTAGGGAATAGACAAAGTGTTTTCACTTTCCTGAAAGCAAAAATTCCCCTAATGTACTCATGGGTTATATTTTAACTTTTCTTATTTTTAAACCAAAACTGAGATTAAAGAGGAATTTAGTGTACAATCAAGACCACACTGCAGATAAAATTTAATGTATTCAAGTAATTCTAAATTGCCTTCAGCAGATTTTTCTCTTTGACATATATATATTTCAGTGGTGTCAAAAGCTAAAACTTACGTAGAAAGAAAATTCATGAGGAGTGAACAGATGTCAAGGAGAAATGAGGCATACCAAAAATATACTTTACCTTATGACCCAAGATTCAAACTCAAGAAAACCACGTACAATATGTATACACTCACACATAGCTACAAAGGACCCAAAAGCAAGTATTATGATTATGTTTTTGTCTTACCACATTTCTTATACATGGAAGCTGCTATACAGGAATTACAGAATGAAACTGTTCAATTTGAAAAACAAAAGATGTATTCTTTCATTAAGTATCCATCTATGGCTGCACATACATAACAGGTTGATAGACCTGTAAGTATGAAACTCAGATATGTGAAATACATACACTTACACAACTTAACTACTAAAAAAAAAAGTAATTTTTCTGCCCCATACCTATAGGGATTAATCTTGATGACAACTACAGTTAAGGCTTCATATTTTATGGTACCTTTTTTAAAAATAAGATACCATTTCTGGTGCTAGCTCTGAACCTGCTTTGGTCATGCTCAGCATGAGGTTCTTCCTAATTTATTTTAAATATGCTGACCAATTCCAGCTACCTTTAACAAAGCATGACATAGCTCAGGGGAAAGCTAACGGGTATATATTTTAACACAGATCAGAAGAGATTTTTGATCATCGCAAAGAATTAAAGGCTATGAAACAGCAAAGCACAGCGCATCTGTGTAAACTTGTAGGAAGCCTTGGCACAAAGCACTTTCTAAAGGCAGCTGTGTCTCAAGGCACTGGACAAACACTTGACACTTGGGGGACAACTATTTAATTCTCCATATCAAAAAGAGATTACAAATGCTGCCCACAAACTCAGAAGCATGACCTCGCCAGAGAAGGCTTCATGCAATATATTTCTAACCAACTCTAACGACAGATACTGCCATATGACTTACTTTCAGAACTTCTACTCTTTGGTAAATCAGACAAAAATCACCATAGCTTAATCTGACATCTTCTGTGTTAGATGAGAACACTTCCATTTCCACATGTAAAAATCCCCGCCCCGCTCCTAAGCATATTCACACCATGTACTGCAGGCATTTAACTTCTGGTCCCTGACTGTACAGCACGATTTACCGCAATACATGATTACAAAGAGATGCCATGAGAGAAGCAAGTTAAAACCCCAATACCAAAAAGCAGAGTCTTTAAAAGAAATGCCAGAAAACACCCAGTCCACTCTTAACCAAAAATCAGGAAGCTCCAAATGAGGAACTGTTTCCCTCAGCCTGGCCAAATGGATCAGAAAAATCAAAATAAGCCTTGTTGCGTAGGGTCTCGGACACCACCTAGTTCTTTGCAGTAACAATGCTGCTTCTTAAGTCTGCAGCTCCCCCCAGATAATCTACTCAGTGCTATATTTAAAATATATATGCAAATATACTTTACAAACTGTGTATTCTTACAAGATTTAGGAATTTACTAGGTAGATGTTTGCTTCAAATAAGAACTTTTTGTGCAAATAACCTGTAAGGTCAAGGACAATGCTGCTGAGGGGAAAAAAAAATTAAAAAATTTTAAAAATCACTTATTAAACCTTCATCTTTTGAGACAAGATTTTTTTTTTTTTTTTTTTTTTTTTTTAAATTTTGGACACCATGTTAGATTTTTACTGCTGTCCTTCACACCAAGGAGTTGTTTGTAGATGTTTTACAAATTGAAAATTCACTACCCTCTCTCTATGTCTCCCTGCCTCCCTTTCCCACATCTAGACTACTGCTTTTTGTCAAGTCTTGATTTCTTCTGATCCTTAGTTTTGGACTTTCCCCCACACCGCTGGCAGATGTCCACCATTGCACAGTTTATTCTCATGAATACCCCAAAGCAAACCTCTTAATTTCACGAAAGTCCAGAAAGTTTAAGCAGAACTCAACACAGTTCTTATTTTGCTGCATTAATTAGATGCAGCAAGGGCATTACTGCTATCCATAAGCTTGAGAATATTACTTAAATTAAAGGTGTTTTTTTCAGCCTTAAAAGCTAGGGGCAAAATGCCAATTTTGCCATTCTGCAGGACACATTTCCATAGCAAAACCTGAAGTTCAAAACTGAGCTGTATGTTTTTAAAAAACGATGGTAACTATTGGATGCATTCACTTCAACCGTGCATATATCTCCATGTAATTTAGAAGCTATTTTTATGTTACATTAACATCTGGTAGGAAGAAGGGGAACATAACAAATATTTTCTCTCCAGAAAAGGTCTTCCAAAAGACAGAAACCCCCCCCACGATATTTATAGTATGTATATAAATTCATTAAATCATCAAATAACATAACAGATAAAAAAAAAAAGAAAGCATTCTTAGCTATTTGTGTATTTAGGGAATGGAAGGGACTAGCTTGAGGCAAGGGTGTGTTGAGGCATTTTAACAAAGTAGAGTGGGACAGGTCATAACATCATACAGATTTGTGGTAGCAAACATGGGAACTACTTTTTATTCCGTTTCCAGAGGGCAAAATCAGCACCACCTCCTCCTCTAGCCCTCCTAACTCCCACTCCAAAACCTGGAAAATACTAGATTAAATTATAAAAATGCAACCAGCAGGCAGTCAGGATAAATTTTTATTCTGTTCCGTGTTTTATTTTTATAGCGCTGATTTAACTCATCAGTTTCTTCTGTACTTACTAAGATCTGTTTCCAGCTTGAAATTTTTCTTTTAGTATCTTGTCCTTGGATAACAACTGAGTACAACCATCGCAGACAAATAAATTCAGTAATTGGTTTCACTTCCCTGGGATGGTTTGTTCCTACTCTACATTTCCTTTAAGAGCTCTTCTACACTATGTACACAATTAAAGAGACCACTAAAAAAAGTAAAAGGAATGAAATAATTTTAAAGAAACAGAACATTTAGGGTACAAAAATTCACAAATTACCAAAAAGTTTAATGGGATATTGGAATTGCAAAAAGTAGCTCTCTACCACTATCTATTACTAAATTCTTTAAAATTTACTGTGAAACTGATTTAACATACAAAAACTGTGGACTTCAGTGTTCTTCAGTGCATTAAACAGTCATTAAAAACCAGATCAAATGTGATCTATCTGTATTGTGTCGTGTGTCTGACAACAGGGAACACTAATGTTCAACAGTGAACACTGAAAGCGATGAACAGCAAGTCCAGCAT
Organism: Athene cunicularia; assembly: GCF_003259725.1. NCBI lineage: Eukaryota > Metazoa > Chordata > Aves > Strigiformes > Strigidae > Athene > Athene cunicularia. The sequence continues at coordinate 12,381,305 of NW_020799107.1, read as the reverse complement.
CTTATTAACGTGAAGATAAGACGTACCAAAGTCAGGAAAAAAATATATATGCTGAAAAATACATGCAAAAGCAGGGAAAAAGGTCTTAAAAAATAGTTCTAAGTTTCTATACTTTGTTAAGCTACAAACAACCATCAACAATCTATTACTGATTCAAAACTTTTTTTCCTTCCTCTGTTGTAGTAAAACCACATAATCTCCTCTTCCATTTTACGTATCTATTCTCCTTTTCTTTCCTTCTACATATCCTTAAAAAACGATGGGGGAGGAAAACTAAGAAATAGTTTGTGGACTACAAATCACCTAAACTCTTACACCCGAAACCCTCCAGGTATTAGAAGAACATTTTTCTTTCCTGTTTGCAGCCTCTGCTTGTTTATCAGCCTCTGATTCTTGTTCCTGCCTTAGGCACAGGTGGAAGAATTTCTACAGTTATTTGAAGAAAAAATGACATTCACAGGTTGACCAGTTTCCCTTCTATTTACAGATCTCCAAATACCAGCAACTAAAGCAATCAACGCTGCCTGCCTCTAAATGGCTGCTGCAAACCGCTGTCCCGTATGATTGCATCACTGTGACAAGGATTGCCAGTAAAAGAAAAAATTTTAAAAAAGCAAAAATAATTTTTAAAAAGGCTCCAGGAAGGCTGGTAGAGCATAGAGGATCAGTGTGGGATCAAGGTTTATCCCATGAAACGAAAGAGCGCGCTGCTGTATATGGCAAACCGCTGTACATCCCAGCATGCTGACAGGGCTTGCTCCTCGTCTGGAGCAGCTCCTGAAATGAATCTCTGTGTCCTGCTCCAGGCAAGCTGGAAGAAGAGGCTGTATACTGCAGCTTTTATCCAACAGGCTGAAGAACAGTAACCAGAAGAAAGTGTGAGAGGACAGAAAAAATATACCTGCAGGAAAGCTTTTTTAGACACCCTAAAGGCTTACCAGCTGTGTTCTTACCCCAAACCAGGCAGCAGCAGCACTGAACACAGGAGAAGGCACAGTGCCTCCACCAGAAACTGCACACCCTACCTGAAAGAAAAGGCAGCAGCAACAGTAATACACCCATCACCAAGCGTCCTCTAAAGTGAGGGTCTTAGCGCTTACCACAGATGAATTCTTGCAAAGTCTCTGAATTTTTCACTTTCTCTATCACACCGTCACATTAAGCAGCACAAAAACCTTGGTAAAGTACTGTAAGGTTAACTGCTGTTCGGAATCTCTTAGGTAATTTAGTAGCCTACAGTATTTATTGATGGTATTCACGGTTGGAAATTTTTAAAATAATATTTACTGTTTGAAGACAAAAATCTGCAGATGATAAACATTATAGTTAATTTAAATGGACAACAAGTCTGGGAAACTATAAAAAAAAGTACTTACAGCTAGTACATAGCAGATCAATTGCATAAAAAGGCAAAATTGTTTCACTTACTTGTTTTAAGTAATTTATGTTGATGGTCCTAAAATAACTATAATTGCTCCAGAAAGAGTTCCTGTTCTATGAAAAGTTGCATTCAACCCTCATCAGCTACTCTTGAAAAGGACACAGAAGAACTGATAAGATGCAAATAAAGGATAAAAAGAAATAAAGATTGTAGGAAATAAAAACAGAAGAAACAACACACCCTCCACTCCCCAAAAAAGTCTAAAGAATTAATAAGGCCTGCAATTGATAGAAGCAATAGTGTCCAGAATTACAGCTTAAAGCTGTTTATCCTTCACAACGCATAATGTGTGTCAACATACAGGGAAATTCAAAAAGGTAATAACATTTCAAGCTGCTGGTGGTAGACTTCTTTAGGTAGAAAACACAGCATAGCTAGAATTTCTCAGATAAATTTGGACGACTTTATGAAGCCAAAATGTGACTCTTCTTATGCCAAAGTATTGGGAGGAACAAAGTGAAGCTGCTTTGGAGTAGTGCTTTCTGAGCGTTCAGTGTTTTCTGAGATATCTTGTCAACATTTCTATTCATGATCTACATATACATAAATCTCAGAGCATGAGTAGCCATAAAAAAGCATCAACACCGTGAAGCATTTTCAAACTCAAATCTACTAGATGATTCAACATCTATTAGAATCATAGTAATACTTCCAAAGAGTAAAAACTCATGCAACAAACACCTTAGTTGAGATAAAGAAGAGAACCACTAATGAAATACATCTGAAGAATTTTTTCCTAAAAATCAGAGAGAAGAAAAAGGCAAAAAGAGACTGGATTCTGAAAGCTGTATCTACATTACCTTGCACAGACCAAAATTTAACCTAAATCAAGTCAAATAAAGCCACCACTATTTGGTTTTGATATCACTCAAGCACACTAAGCCTTGTCATATCACTAATGGGAAAAAGAAATTCAGTTATATGTGTTATAAGTAAGAACTTTTTCCCTAGGAGTTTAAATTTCAAAGTGAAGAACACATTCTAGGCAAGAATATTCAATGAAACATGAGTTAGAAGAGCAGTGACGGGAAACCACTAAAGGACACAGCAATCCACATAAAGTACTACCTAGGGGTTTTGCATTGGCCAGTGATAAGTACAAGAAATAATCCAAACCCCCTACACATCAGGCTTCATCTTGAGTAACTGTCCACTGGCAGGATCGCCTGAACACAGGTTATACAGAAATACTCATACGGAGGTATAAAAGCACCGACTAACCTCTAGGCTAATGAGACTGTGAGCAGTCCTTCAGAATCACTGACAGTCCATTTAAAGGATTTTAAAATCAACAAGGCCATAGAAGTATTAACTCTATGAAAAGAGGAAGCACTGATAATTAACAGTGACAGACTAATATTTAAAAGCTACATCTATTCATAAACACGCATGCTAGCTGAACTTGCTAATATCCACCCATTTATACATGTCTTTCACTGTAAGACTAATGAGCCCTATGCCAAACTTCCCCCAAACAATACCAGTAATATGGCAGTGTTGTTGACTTGTTTCTTGTTTTGTTTCCTGTTTTAAGTATCCTCAGTGCACATTAAATAGGACCTCTGAGGCTGAGATAGGAAAATTGTCTGTGTACTGCTCTAGACCCTCCTAGCTCTCTCAGCAAATGGTTCCCACGTATTCCCTGTTGTAGTTGTGCTCTTTTCACAGATTTTATTTCTGTAGCTTAACAAGTTCACGTTACTTTAAATACATTAATTTCTATCAGATTCATGACTCTGCTTGTAATTTATTTGGAACCTACTTGGTCACAAAGTAACTAGGAAATTCTGGCTGTAATTCAACCATTAAATCTGGCATTTTTTTCAGTATATATTCAACAGTAGAATTATATTGATGACGCATTTGAAAAGCAAAAATAAATTTAAATGACCAATTTGTACACACTCTTAAACATGTCATTTATTTAATTTTGATACTATGTAATCTTCCCTGACATTCAAAAGTTTCTTCTTTGTGTGGCTGAATACATCATCTTTCCCAGGAGTTCATATATATCCTCAGATTATTTAAGAAGTCTCATCCATTCTTCAATTATTCATAAGGAACACATACAGGCATATCAGCTCCATTTCTGGAGCAATGTCAGCAATGCAAGTATGATGCAATAGCCACTATGCCCAAGCAGTTGCAGAGCAAGGTGACGCAAGACCAACACATATTAAGGATGCGCAGTGCATGTCATTACTCGCACTTCTCATCCCCAAACCCAAGACATATAATTACTCTGGAAAACAAACAGAAAAAATTCCAGTTAAAGGTCCAAAGGGATTTAGGAGAGAAAAGCTTCCAAACACCTGCCTTTTCTCACTATTGTGACAAGGAATTTCACAGGGAAACAGTGTACTTCAGCCACTGAAAAAGTAACAATGGAAACAGGATGTGATGAGGATATTGATATTTTCACAGAAGTTTCCAAAACAGGTTTGTCACAGTGGTGTCCATTTAAAATTAAGTAGAATATCTATTGTGACATTTCCCTTTTTTGTGCACTCGCTTTAAACCAGGAAATATTTGAAAGTGAGCTAACAGTAAATATGATAATCCTATAACCTGCTATTAACAAAATAGTCCAATCAACCAAGCAAAGAAGTCCCCACAACTCACACGCTGTAGTCTTCTAAAAGTTTAAATAACTGTTCTAGAGACCAGAAACCCAATCAGCAAGCAAAAAAAAATTGTTAAGCATGGTGTAAAATTCACAGTAAGAAAAACATTAGAAGGCATGTCTACAATTTCTTGCCCTCCTAGCATTTCCTCCATTCTAATTCAGACAAAACCATTCAAAACCAATAAAAAGAGCTATTTGAAAAATATTCCTTAGCACTTCCTGTCTTTCAAAGCTCTTCCTACTTTTTCTTTAGGTGCAGGTACTGCTTTACTGGTACATTCTTCCTCTTAAGATGCCTGACGTTTTAGCTATATTTCTTTTCCTTACCAGATCGGAAGCGTTCATCCCTCGAGTTAGTAGAACGGGATTTCTGCTGTTTAGATACAGCAGCGGTAGCTTGTGAAGAGCCTGGGACTCTGTTCTCTGTTTGCAGGGATGGATCCACACCTGAAACACAGTTTTATTTCAGTACAAATTCAGGTTTGAAAAAAAATCATCTACTCCCCATGCCTATGTTTTACTTCCCTTGACACCTACTTACAAGTAGAGCTATAAGTCTACACCTTTAAAAAAACCTCATCTTCCAACTGTATTTTAAATTATTTAAACAAAAATCTATCTAAATCTGATCAGCATTTCACATGGAAGATAAGAAACACTTCCAAATAACAGAAAAACTATTTTGCTCCTTGCAGGAGTTCAAACCATTAGTCATTAGGTATTCTGTATGCCAGATACATGCGGGTGGAGGAGAGGGAACCAATCATCTCCCAACTTACTGCTAGACATCAAGAGAAATGCTGCAGAGATAGTTACAATTACACCCTGGACTTGGAGATCCTTAAGAGACAAGATGATACTGCTCGCTCCCCCTTTCTGCCAAATTTCTTTTGAGTCTTAAGCACAAGACCGCTAATTTGAGTAAAATTCAGGGATGTGCATATCTGTTTTATCTATTTTTATTTAACAGAGCAATACATAGAAGATTTGTGTTTTACAAAAACTCCAGAATTCCCCAATAAAAACTTTTTTACCTCCCCAGGGGGACGGAGTGGGCAAGATCTCGGGAGGGGACACAACCAGGACAGCTGAGCTGAACTGACCAAAGGAACAGTAAAGAAAATTTTTGACATAGCACTTAGGGATATGGTGTAGTTGAGAACTGTCAATGTGAGGTTAATGGCTGGACTAGAAGATCTTCAAGGTCTTTTCTAACCAAGATGATTATTCTGTGATTCTGTGAACTTTGAAGATATTAAGGGCAAAATTACTTTGTCAGATTCAGCTGTCTAAAAACTACTGCTCTAATCTAGGTTAGCTGGGTACTTTATATTAAATATTTATATTAAATGATTACAGATCTTCCCATCACTGTAAAGGGTAACAAAACCAAGAGGAATTGAACTGCTCTTTGGCTGTTTCCTGTTAGAACAGGGTTCTAGACAGCTAACCTGGAGCAGGTGCCTACCTTTAGGCTGGCTAACATTCAGGAAGATGAATCTCACCTTTACATTCTAGCACTGCAGAAGAAATCAAAGGGGTGGACAGAAGCTATTAAAACATTCCCTGTCACTCTCCAACCCCCCAAACAAGGAGATTCTCCGCTGGCTCGTGATACATCTGCAAGAACCATAAATACTAGAACTAGGAATTTATACTTGCAGTTTTATTTTCTCATCTATTATAAATCTACACTTAAAAGGACCAAACCTGAAATCTCTGCAAGTGCTCTCTGAGGATATAGGTCACGCAGAGACATGAGAAGTCAGAAGAACTTAAGGAACAAAGAAGCACTCTTCAGTTTGTACTGTTGTCGGACCAGTGAATGATCACCTTCAGAAGTGCAATAGCCACTACATACCAAGTACAACAACTATAAAATTACAGTGCAGTTGGAAGGGGGTTTTGTATGAACTTATCATAAATTTATTACCTAATGTTGGCCATTTTGCTTAGTGTTGTGTTTACTAGTAAACTTTCCTTAACTTAAGATCTGCTGCACCGTTTACTGTGTTTCTAGCCCTGTTTTACTATACAGGGCTGAGTATATCTTTTCATTTTACTCTTTCATTCCCTTAAAGAGCTTCTGCTTTCCTACCTGCCCTCAAGTCTTGCTAGAACTAGAAACATTATCAAAATTTTGCTAGAAACACCATTTTCAAAACCCAAATATTTACAGAAAGCAGCTTTCACTGAACTGAGGATGTCACTCAATAGGAATCTGTGCCAGTTCATTTGCAAGTAAAGCTCTTAGTTTAACAAGTAAGAAAGGATTCCAGGTTCCTCTTTCTCTCATGAGGTTTCTGTCCCCCCCTTCTCCCCAAGTGTGTGCCAAGAAAGAAATTGGTAATTATTATTAAATGCAGCAGTTATAAGAGATTTTTATTAAGAACTTTCACTAAGACATCTTCACATCTGAAGTGTAAATTTTCAAACAGTAATTGGATTAAATAAACCAGTTCTACCTCAGCTGGTCAAAAGGAACTTTCAAATACTCTCTTTAAATATAATATCCTCAGGAAAACTGTTTTATCATCTTCCTGACTGGATCAGTTACTATACATCAACTTTCTTAGGTATCTGTTAAGACCACTAGGTGAACGTGCTCCAAAATCCCTTTCCCATTCCCACTTGCAGCTGAGAGTTACCACCTCTGGATGTTGAGAATGCAGCCCTGAGTTAGCCATGCGTTTGGGGAGAGTGAGTGTGGGGAAAAAACGAGCCTAAATAGTAGAAAAGGAACATTTAATTAATCACACAGATCCAAGATTTTAGAAATAATCAAACTCCAGAGACATGCTCCTGTCTTTTACAACTTGATCTTCAGAAAGAACACATTCTCACCTAATGGAGTTTTGCTACTCTCCAGAAGTAAAGCTTTTTATGTAGAGAACAGGCTAAGTAACATTAAATGCATTTCCCAATAGGGGAAAATCAGACAGGCCAGTAAAGAAACTTAAGTGTCCTCAACAGCAAACAGTTGAACATGGAGCTGAGTAACCACATGATGTTTCAACACTACCCAATATAAAGAGGCAACATTGCCTGAAAGACTTTAGCAGAATCCTGTTTCTAAAAGAAAAGCAAATTTAGTCTACCGACTGAATTGATTCAACATATCTGATACCCGAAGAGTAGTGAAAATACTTGAGAAATGTATTTTACATTTAATGTGAACAAGAGTTTTACAAAACCGCAAGTCAAGAGTCCAGCAACATTTGTTGATCTGGAAACAGTAAACAACAACTTCATATTTCGTTAAAATACGTGTGATCCGTGATGAATGACATTACTGCATCTGGCACAAGGGTCTAGTCCTTGCATGTACAGGGAAAATAAGATGAAAAATGAGCTAATTGGTATAATCAATCAGCAGACAACAAGCTGCATGTGCAATGCTCCTGAGACACATGCAACTTGAGCATTATTATTTAGCCAGACCAGTATTTGGGGCAGGAGAAGTGGGGCAAAAAAGGGACCCCAAATAAGCGTAAGAGTGCATGAAAGCTTACCAACTCCAAAACCGGAACCCTCTCCTCCTCCAACATTTATGGAACAGATGTTTGTGAATCAGTTAGGGCAGATGTACTGTGATGAAATATATATCAATGAACCTCAGAATTTTCCTTCACATTGAGATGAGGCACAAAATCAGTGGCACTGCTGGAAACCACAAGTCTGTTTCTTCAGGTTAAGTCTCCCTTTTCACCTTCTCAAAGAAGAAGGCTCCACATCATAGTGCAAAAACACCAAGGATGAATCTGAAAATCATCACTTTTTGGTAAAAAGTGTATTGCATCTAATTCTTAGGGTATACAAGTATGTAGCAGAAAAATCCTGTTCCACAAACTTGGTGAACTTATTAATTTATTCTGGTACTGTGCAAATCACTACCTTACCCTTCAGCAAAAGCAGCCAGATAATTGAGCTAACTCTGCCAATTCACACTGAAGATTTTCACAAAAATAACATTTTAAGAATTATACACTGAAGACACTTGATCCACTACCACTGTATTTTGTCTATTTTTAACTTACCCAAAGGTAGCAAGAATGAAGTGTCATCTTTAAAAGCCTGCTTCTTCCAATTAACTGAGCAATTCACTTCTACAGGATGTTAATATTTGAACTATAACTGTATTTTTCCATCCATTAATACTGGAGAATCAAGACTAACACTGACATTTCTAGCAATTTCAATTTTTACAAGCAAAGAATATTTCACTGTAAGAGCACTGAACAGTTAACAGTACCATGAAGACTCTGCTAGCATCGCTGGGGAGGATGCCTAACTAAACACATCTGGCATCAGATAGGCAGAGATAAAACTTTCAAAAACATACTGAGCAAAAGCACAAACTATTGCTAGAGGACTCTCCTGGGAACCTACGCACAGAGCAGTTGACCTATTGCCTCATTCATCTCATCTGAATAAAGATGTCATGTCTTAACGTCAAACTCAACTGTTTTTAAAGACTTTCACCAATGTGTCAGCAAACCCTTATTTGTAAGAGCTGTTAGATGTTCAAATCTGATTATTTTTCCAAAAAGACTGATCATGAAACTCATCTCCCAAAACAGAAACTCAAAGTAATTTCAGTTCTAAACTAGGTTAATTTATGTAAGTTGTATGTTTACTAGCTGAACCTTTCAAAAGTATTCTCTTCCAAGTTTTAATGGTAAATTGAAAAGTAAAACTAAAGGAGTTAAAATAGCATGGCAACTCATCTCAGTTCCACTTGCATGGCTACCCAGTTATACATCATGCCTGCAAACATCCGCAGTCTGCAGAATATGATGTACCACATTAAAGAGTTTTTCAGAGAGCAGAGGAGAAGAGGGAGGCCAAAGAGGAAACTTCAGGTTTTTTCATATACCTCTCTGCAGCTGTTGAACTGGGTCTAGAAATAAGAAAGGAACAAAAGACAGCAAGCAGGTTCAAAGCACTAAAAGAAAGGAAAAGGGGTATGACCAGGCAGAAAATAAAACAAGTGTGGGAAACTCCCAATTTAGCTCTCCGACAACCTTCCGGCCCATCTAGCCCTGCTCTAGGCCCTCTCTGCAGTCTCCTTGGCCCCTGGCACCCTGCTCTGCCCAAAGACCATGGTCAGCCATCCAGCCCTTACTGCCCTCTACCCCCGGCTCTTCAGCCCATCTCCTCCAACCCTGCCCCTAGTTTCCACCTCCCCCTCCATGGATTCAAGACCTGTTCATGTTTCCCCACTGTGGTCTGCTTCCCACCCACACCCACAAAAGCCCCCTACCAAAACAAGGGAGGTTTTCACCAAGGACTGCAGTACTTCTTTCCCTCTGCCTGCCCTAAAGGAGAGGGAGCTTCAGGAGTCTCCTAGTTACAGACAGGTGGTCTACAAGAATAGGTAAAGTCTTTCCTGGCAGGTTTGTCAACCAGTTATTAATGTAGGCAAGGGGCAGGTGCAGGGCCAGGTGTGCTGGAAGTAGCTTCTCCTTCCCCATCAGTACCACTTCATACGTCATGGCAGAAAAGATGCATCATCGTGTAGCATCTTCACATGACCTGTCTGCAGGTAATCGCTTGATTTCAACATCACTAGGGTACCTCGTACTCCTCAGAGTCTTCTTAAGCAAAGCTGTATAGCTGTGCTAATGCATACCTAGCTTAAGTACAGCTCCACAGTAACAGTAATATTAATTCCAGATGTCTTTAAATAGAATTTTAGATACAGTTATTTCCCACAGAACTGCAAAGAGAAAAATAAGCAAACTTCTCTCAAAAATAACCTGAGATGCTTAAGTTTTACATGAAACACATAGAGTGAGTACTGGATCTTTTCACAGAAAACTTAAGGCAGGAGACTAAATGCAAATTACTCCTCAAGAGACTAAAATGTGAGGACTGAGGACCTCTCTCTACTTTCTGGTCTGAGAAGCCTCAGCTCAGTTATTAAGTATCCAGCCCTTACTCAGGTCATAGCTCAATTTTACCATTCTTTGCTGTTATACCACACTCCAAAACATATTACCTAATACACACATTTTTGTCTTCAAGATCTGAAATTACTTAAGTCAGGGGTTCACAACCTTTCTTTTACCACGGACCCCCTTTAAATACCTTTTGTGGCCATGGACCACCAAGACTTAATTCAAGATTTGAAGCACTAGACTGTATCAAATATATATTTCAATTTTCTCATGATGGGTCTTCAAATTTGGAGAGAAGGGGAAATAAGTTAACCTGTTAATGTATACACTCCTATTAAAGTATCTCTGTTACAGTGATTCCATATGTATTTAAAATAATAGCATCAACACTCTTCTTGCTCAAATGGCCCATTTTATGGTATTTTAACATGCCAATTCTGAATCTGATGTCAATTTTTACATGAAAATTTGATGAAAAGTTTTTACAATTCTTCCCACCTCCCCCCTTGTTTGTCTGTGTTCAGTCACCATATATTTTTGTTTATGGGTCCAGGGCCACCACTTGGAGGAAGAGACTTCAGCCCCACTGCGGCCCTAAAGAGGGCCATAGGGTTAAAAAATGTCTTTAAGGGAAAAATCACCTAGTTAAAGTGGGTCCCACCAGCCATACTAGCACCAAATATACTAATGTGTCAGGGCAGGCCAGGGTGGAGGGCGAAGCTGAGATTGAGTATGAGAGGAGCACTGAGGAGAGGAGGCTGTAGGAAAAGGAGGCACAGTGCTTGCCATGGACCAGAGCAATTGTTTCTGGGCTGGACATTCCCCATCTCTGCTTTAAGCCTTTGCAGATCTCCTGTGACAACACTGTGGTCTCCCCAGGGGTCCACAGACCACAGGTTGAGAACAACTGATCTAAGTGTTCACACCTGTGGCAGGGGCACCCACCCAAGGAAAGCAGAGCATCTTTCTTGGCTGCTGGAGTGCAGCAGCTCCTGGCTGCCTTTGTTCTCAGGGCCTCATGGTAACTGGTGCCTCTGGCCAACGGGAGCTGCTATTGACTCCAGGTCAGATTCGCCCTGGGTATAAATGTTTCCCCTGGGGGAGCCATTTGGAGCTTGTTCCCTGGAGCAGCAGCTGCGGTTGAGGACTCTCCCCTTGGGTCAGGAGCTGCCCAAGGAAACTCCTCGAGGGGCCTTGGGTCGGGACGCTGCCCTGAGCAGGTGTTCGAGGGTGAGAGCCCTCACTTGTCAGGTGAGTGACAGAGCAGTTTGGGTTGTCGTTAAACCCTAGGTAGCAGGGCTTTGTTATGTGTTCTGGGTTGCTGTTAAACCCTAGAAAGCTGTTCTGTTCTCCTCTCACAGATATTTGAACCTGTAATTTATGGAGAGCTAGTTACCTGTGTTAATATTTTTTAATTGTTTTTTGGTGGTTGGCTGTTTATTTGAAAGCATCCATAACAACATCTTCTGAGTCAGTGGAACTGAACAGGAGTCTACCCCATGTAACTTATTACCCAGAATAAGATATGAGAAAATCATGAGTTTTAAAAAATAGTAATAAAAATGGGCATCATATACATATATTATGCTTAACAATCTTCTACCGTTCTGTAACATTTTCCTCTACTCAAAGAAGTAAACTTCATCTCATAAGTTTCTACTTGGAGAAAGAGAAACATTTTTAAGAGCATTATTACCTTCCATTAAAGGAAGCATACAACAGCAGCAAAAAATAGAAAAGCACAGAAGACACTTGATAAAAAATCAATTAATCCAAATACTAGCCAGGCAATTACACTGTCTCAATTAAAATACCAACAGCAAGAGACATGCTTATTTAGACATTATGACTAGACAGGTAAGCAGAACACCTACGTCTCATTAAGTAGAACTTTTATTTCTCAAAATAAGCAGCAATTCAGGAGATGCTTCACAAGCAGCCCAGCCCTCCTAATGTAAGCATATTCCTGCCTGTCAGTCAAGCCCAAATTAATATAGATTACCTCAGTGCCATGCAGCACTCATGTATTCAAAGCAGGCAGTAGTTAGATATGAAAACCCTCCATGGCAGTGTCAACAAAATTAACAATACAAGCAGGGAACAACACATGAAGCACAGCGACCCGAGGCAGATGGCTGGCTGTGTAGCTCCAGCAGAGACCAATGGGGCAATACCATCCCTGGACCTTGGAAGATCCCTGTTAAAACACTCCTTGCTTTGCTGTATCAACTTTCAAGGTGATGTCTGTCACATCACTTAAATAAATGTTATATTAGCTGAGCCAGCAGAGGCAATGTCTATTTAAAAACACAGACTAGAAAAGAAGAAAGCAAGCTACCAAGGATGATGGATATAACCACATTTTGGTCCCTGACAGGAACAGAGGTCTTACATTGTTACTTTGAGAAAAGTATAAGGCATTGTCTATCAAAAAAGGCTCGCCTCTGAAACAGCAGCACCTCATAAGCACAAGGGACCACGAAGGACTGCCACCTACAAAACATGCCCCCAAAACCCATGAATCCCAGTCTACTTTACTGCTAGGAAAACTATTTTAAAACTACTGACCTCAATGTTTCCTATAGTGTGAAATCCTTTGAGTTTAGTATGCTACTTGATTGTTTGCTCTTGACTGTGTCAAAGTTTACACCAAGATGTGTAATGTCGAATAGCTTCTAAACCCTCAGCCAAATACTCTATAGCATAAAGATCCATACAGAATACACCATCCTTAAAATGATATGATTATTAAGCTCTATACCATCTAGGCAGCCTGTACCACTACTTAGGTGGTAACCACCAAAAGACTAACAAATGAACCACGGGAAAAGATTAACAGCTTGGACCTGACTACTTAAGAAGCACCTGCCTGAAGACTAATTTCTTTGATTTTTTTTTTTTTAATTCACAGTGAAACCACCAACATTTTGTTTCTTCCTTTGTCAGCAAGCTCAAAAATATTTGTTGTATCTAGACAGATATAGTTAAGACTGGTGCAGAATGACTCTTCATTTTCATGAAAAATTAATTTATCAGAAAAAAACTCAACAAAAACCATAGTCTCCCAAAAGAATGTACTAATGAAGTCTGGTCAAAAAGGTGTAATACTAAAAAATCACTTAATTAAAAAGGCACATGAACAGCAATCTTTTGGTATCTTCAGAGCAGTGAAGCTATAAGTTTTTTTAACTAGCCCACATGACATTAAATTTTCATATATTTAATTAGTACCAATTACACCAAGATCCAACCAGATTAACCTATTAAAATTTGCATATAGTTTGATCATAGCTCTTATACCCATAATATAAAGTAGGAGTTTTAATTCAGTAGCATCAAGAAAGGTAACTGCACTTTTTTCCCTATAAATGGTAAGAAATTATAAAAGCTATCGTGGACTCTAAAACACCAGAGTAAATTGCACATTCCTTATAAAAGGAACTGCAAAACAAAGTGCTATAGGGTATGTAAAACTCATCCCATTATAATTGAATGTTAGGCTGAAGGACTCATGAAGAAGTAAAAACAAAAATCACAGCTACACAGAATGACAGAACAGCCTTAATTGAAAGGGACTTCAAAAGATCACCTGGTCCAACCCTTTGGTTGGAATAGAAAGGGCATGCAGAAATATTTCTCAGAAACTGAAGAAATTTCAATTGACTGCAGAGTCTTGAACTTAGCTTCCTACGCTATCTGACTATACCTTAATCCCACTCTAACGTGTCTTTCTATTCAGCACAGCTAACAGAATATGCAATCATCATTCATCAAGTAATTAAAAGTATTACAGTGTAAGAAACATGCTCTTTTATTTTCAGGACTTCACATAGCCAGCAGACAAAACCATCAGTCATACAAATCTGCACTGCTAAATTATCTGAAGTACTATTTGATTGTTTGATGCTTTAACTGAGCTCTTACAGAATTAGCAGTAGGGTTTTTCAAGTAAGTTACATAAAAAAATGATAATGTAAGAAAAACATAAGTATGCATTTATATACCATCCTCAACCAAAACTAGAGGAGGTTTCATGATCATTTTCCTTAAAACTAAAAATTTGAAAATGATAACATTTTAATTTTGATAGAGCAGAAGCGTTAAGAAAGAAAAAGGGAAAAAAGAACAGAAGATAATAATTTTAATTACGGGGAATCACTCTGACAACAGAGGGAAAATAAAGTTATTCAGTGAAGTGTTTCTCTAGTGCTAGCTAAATCTAGTGAAATCATTTACAGATTGTTCTGTAAAGCAGCACCAGGACACTGACTGTAGTTGCAAATCATTGCAAAATGATTTACATAGCAGGACATTTGAAAATAACCCTTAACACTGAAAAGATCGGTAAGAAATTAGGATACCAAGAAAATTACCATCAGAAGGCAAGAGGGTGGATGCACAGATTCTCAGAAGCATGCATGGCACAGTTGGCCAAAGGTCCTCAGGCTTCAGATCCAGTTCACCAAAACAGACAGAAACCTCAGGGAGACAAGTTTGACTGACACACCCAAGTAACTGGCCACTGAAGAGAAAGAAAAGGTTCAACATGGTAATTCAGGGGCATCCCAGAGAAATCCTGTTTCTGAATTAGCAACCCTAAAGGAGAGGAAATGTTTCCATGCAAGGTGGCAGCAACCTAATGAAGGGAAATTATTTCATAGTGTGTCTGCTTGATAAGATGGCCAGATTTACTTTTGAATTGATTGACAGCTCTCTAAGGGCAAGAAAAAGGGAACTACTGCATTAGGTGTTTCTACCATGAACCAACTGTCTAGATTTCTGACAGTATCGGAGGGCTGCAATGATGACCTGCCACCTGGGTGTAAAGGTGATAAGTTTTCACACAGTATCTGAACACGGTCTTGCAAAATACTGGAGATGAACCAGCAGTAATAGCTCATGTAGACACCAGTAAGATAAGAAAGAGGTTTCAGAGTTACAACTTGAGATGTTTAGAAAGGAAGCTGAAAGACCAGCACCTTCATGGTAGCATCATCATTCCTGGTAAAAGCCACAGAATTACATGAGGACATGTGCCTGAGAAAACCATGAATCCCAGTGAATTGAAACTGATAAGCTTCTGGAAGAACAAGCAACAGCACAGTAAGCAACAGAGCATCTACAAGCATAAGAAAGCAAAATTAACACTCATGGCAGACACTATTCCCTAGTTTCATCTCACAAATTAGAAGGCAGTCCTGTCTTCTGTTTTAAAGATACCACTTTTGAATGTCTCCTCCCCTTCCATCCAAGAAAAACATGTTCTCCTTTACAATGCAGTCATCTTTTCCCTTTCAGCAAAGTTCCCCATTATCTCTGCATCTTTTTTTCTCCCCCTTAAAAATCTCCAGGCACCTTTGCTGAAGCTTTATCAAAACTAAGGCTCTCCACAGTACTGCCTAGGATATGATGGAGAAGAGGGACTTGTACTACAGGCAAGAGCCGGAAACACCCACACGGGATCGTCTCCCACTCCAATCTTGCATCTCAACTTCTCCAGAGGGAATCTCACCAGAAACACACTAACACAGGAAGAATGAAGTAGCACCTGCAACACATGTTCAGAGCAGAAGTCCCTCAGCTAATACCCAACAGCAATCTCCCACTCAGCACAACATATCAAATGGAAAGGAACTGGGATTTTATGATTGCTTTCCTTGCTCGGAGAATACTCAAGGAATTGGTCAGGATGTAGTTATTAACTCTAGGTTTAAGCAAAGGAGAAGACTCTAAATGAGTTTGAAAAGTTGGCTGGTACTCCTATCTGGAAGTCTACTTACGATAAGCCCTTTGTCAAACTTCTCAGCTGTTAAACTAACTTAATTCATACTTGCCATTACCACACTCTTCTGCAAATATTTTGAGGAGTTTTGCAATATGATTCTTTGAGGCAGTCGTCCAGCTTACATAACCTTGTTTACACTGACGAATAAACTCTTCTCCTGATCTGCTTGCACATAACCCCCCCTTCCCTTTGTCTTGAAGCCAAAGTCAGTTTGCTTTCAAGAATAACATGAGAAAAAGGAGTAACACTTTATGTTTTTTGGGTTTAATGACCCAAACAAAGGAAAGCCAAAAGTGATAAATCTGGAACAGAGGAAACTGCAAACCAAATCATATCAAAGTTTATGAAGAAATACAGTACGTTTTATTAGAACCAGTAACAGTTGGGACAAAGTAGACAAGAGGAGAAAAAAAACACCTCGGTCTCGGATGTAATTCCTTTACCATACAACTCCTGTGCATACACAGGTACTTCACTTTTACCTAATATCAGCTAGTAGAACATTTGTCTGCTTACAAAAGCCCCAATGGCAAAATCTCCTTGTATTATATGGCTTGCAAGCAATACGAGCACTAATGATACATGTGGTGCTTTAAAATTTCAAACTACCTTTATAAAGCCCTCACTTACAAAGATATTTATGCAGTAGAAAGTATCAGCTCTTGCTAACAGACAAATGAATAAAGGACACTGACTGAATAGCATTTCTGATTTAGGCC
Source organism: Athene cunicularia (assembly GCF_003259725.1). Taxonomy (NCBI): domain Eukaryota; kingdom Metazoa; phylum Chordata; class Aves; order Strigiformes; family Strigidae; genus Athene; species Athene cunicularia. Next base: position 12,364,831 of record NW_020799107.1, on the reverse strand, counting down.
TAAAGAGGTCCTTAGAGATCTATGAAAGAACAAGCTGAAATCACCTGTCCTTATTTAAAAAAAAATCTGAAGAAACACGTATTTAAATTAAAATAAAATAGGATCAGCTTGTTTCCTTTAAGACTATCTCATCTGAATTATTCTCCAACCTAAGTATAAGACAGCATTAGTAACAGAACTGAAAGATGTCTCTGTAGGTGTTAATTTGTCTCAGACTAAAACACGATGAAAAATTAGCTTAACTGATGCCACTGAATGACCATTGGATCTCGTGATACTCAGAGGCAAGGTTTTGCTGTATTAAAAAGAAGCTATATGCTCAGGTTACTTGACATTTATAAAATGCAACATTTAGCATCACTTTAACTCAATAAAATAGCCTGTGCTTTGCTGCCATACAGGGGTTTAAGGTTTTTTGCATTTTATGGTTTTTTCTTAATCCTGAATTTTAGAAGTAATATTCTGTTAATGAAAATCAATTCATGGATTTTTCTTCTCACTAATTACACTCTTACTCTATGAAAAAGTATGCTGGAGACATGCAAGTCTTTAAATTTAATCCACCACAGGAAAACTCCAGAACAGCAAGCTGAAGTCAGATCTCAAGAAAAGAAATGCAAAGCTTCACATGGTAGCAGTGCTTTTCTTCCCACCCCCCCCCTTTTTTTTTCTTTTTTTTTTACAATAATACCAGGAACTTGACCTAAACACCATGGATTTTGTAGATCATATGCCAGATTTCACTCAGGTAAACCTTCTCAAAACTACCACTAATCTAGACTAGTACTTACGGTTGACAAACACACCATGTCCTGTAAATAACAGCTCTCAGAGGAAAATTAAGAATGTGTGTTTTTTCAAGTTTATAAAGCAGAAGCATATTTTGTTTAGTATTTACGTATCTCTCCATTTTTGTTTTCATTGTATTTGTTATATGGTCACTAACAGATAAGCAGCAGCGGCAGCTGCATTATGGTTAAAGTATCACCTGTATGTTCTTTCACAACAAATCCATAAAAGCGACAATCTTAAAAATTTATTTGCCCAAGATGACAACAGATATTTGGAACTTTTATGTGAAACCTGATGGCTGAAGAGACAACCAGAAGCAGCAGGGATGAAACTGTAAGTTTTAATTTGGCACTGATTGTTTCTTCTTGTACCAAATTTGTTTCTAACATCTACCAAAACAGACATGACATAAGGAAGCTAACAGGAATAGACCATTATGTGCTGTGGCTAATTATAATCATGTAGCTGATACAGAACAAGTCTATGTCATTGGATGATTCAGTGTAGATCCACTACTGACTGCAGAAGTATGGCCTCAAGCTGAAGCAATTACCTTCATGTCAATAGAGGTCTCTTCTGTCATCTCAGGATTAGATGGAAATCAACCAATGCATTTTTCGTGTTTGATTTTATCTCATTTCTTCTGTTTTGGCTTGGAAGTGTTCTTGAAGCTTTAAGATCACTAAGTCCTAGCAGGTTCTTCTGACAAACAATTTTTTTTTAAGTACGTTTAAATACTTTTAAAACACACTTATGCTGCCCAAGACAGAACCTCTGAAATTTTCTTTTCCCAGCAGAGCTCTCCCAGGTTGGTTCTAGCTACCACACCAAGGTCTTCCTAGACTTTCTCAGAGAATAATCTTGGAATTTATCAACAGGGGAACGAAAGCTTACACACATCTTTTGTTCTTCAGAAACACAGAGCATTCAAGCCCTGATGACCCTAGGGTGCCTTGGCTAGGAAGAGGTCCCCAAGCATAGTGGTCAATCTGCAAATCCAGTACCACTATGGAAGGTGTGCCTTAGCCAAGTACAGGTGCTCAAGGCACTGGTCTGATTCCACTGGTGTTTGACAATTCATCTACACGCTAACAGCTAGACTCAAATGGGAGCATTTGAGTTTTCTCAACTAAAAACATATTTAGACCAGGAAAATCTGACTTCTAAAACATTCAATATATTTGCCTATCAACAGGCAAATAAGAAAATAGTGCTGTATAGCTGCTGTTAGATATATAAAAATATATAAAATCTATATAGATTTTGTTATATATATTAAACATATATATACACATATATAAAAAGCCAAGCTTTTAAAACTACAGAAAATACTTGTTTTTTTTAAGAAACAGCTGGTAGGTAAGCAGAAAATTACCATATCAGGAAAAGATGGTTCCCGGTTGATTCCTATTTAACCAAAGGGAACGCAGACTACCTTCAACTGACTGACTGGTTGCTGTCAGAAAATTTGAGGTTCGTATTTCATCTTCCCCTTTGGTTAAAATAGTTTTGAAATGGTTTCAAGTGTCTGGAGTATCAGCAGAATTCACATAATGGCATGGCCACCACTAAAAAGAAATCTACAGTTACCAAAGTGTCACGTTTCAGTGCAGAAAAAAAATTTCATTTATTTCACATTGAACAATCAGCTCACGACATTCCACTTCCTGATGTGATTTTTTTTTAATGCTCCAACTTCACAGGTAGAAGTTACCTGCTCTCCCAAGCATAGCACTGAGATTGCTTATAACAAGGCTTTTGGAGTTGCCCTTGCCTTTGGTATTGTTTCTCATTCTGAGATATACTCCGTATGTGGGAATATAAAGCAGTTCTAGAAAGAAGTAGTTCCTTCAGCTATCAAAAGTTTCCTGAAATTCAACAGAAAATTGACAATGTAAGTTGGCTACAAAGAAAAAAAGGGAGAAGGGAGGACAGTATTTGCTTCCCATCAGGACAGTATACTCCAAGATGCAAGTTAGCAAACTACACTATAAACATTGCTCATTTTATCATGTTATTTCTGAATCTTTTTACACCCAAGCTCTATCCACATTCAACGTGTTTCTGCAACGTGTCTGATGTTACCCATTACTCAGAAGCTTTACCTAGAAGCATGCCAGGTTGCCTTACAGATATATTTTATTATTTCCACAGAGTTTTATCTGAAAGTTGGGTGCAGAGGTTGACTGAGGAAACTGATTACTGATCGATTACTGTTAAGGCTTGCTATTACTCAACACTTGTTTTTATTTTGCACAGTGCATTTTGTCGGATTACTGAAAGGTAACACATTTTAGTTAGTATTTCTCCATAACTACGTAGTTTTACAGTTCCGAAGTGAAATCTAGTATTTCTGCTAACTCTTCATAACTGCAGATTTAGAATTTTAGAATGCAAAACAGAGCCTACAGGAACACAACTTCTGAATACTAATATGTTATACTTAATTTTACTGTTAATTGAAAATATGCTTTGCAGACACTTTTGTCTTTTCCTATTCAGCAAGCCCTCTGTAGGGTTATTTAACTCTGTATAATATGGTTCCCCACAGATTCAGCTACACAGTGCAGTAGAAACTTAATCCAATCCATTTTAAGTGGCATTGAAAGAGCCATTCTCACATTATTAGTTTTTACATGGCAGCTGATGAAGTATAACATGAAAAGTTAAACTTCCAGAATTCAAATCTTATGAGTACGTGAGTAGGATTGAAGACACAAAGATCATACAACTTCTTGATTCATAAATATTTGTTATAAGAATATCCCATCAATTAATCATGTAAATCTGAACACTATGATTAGAGATATCTGTTTCCAATTTTTAACAAGACAAAAGAATCACCCCAAAATCAAAGAAAACCCTGTCCACATTCAAGTCTAAGTTGGAGAACCTACAGCAAATTCTCAGAACAGTCACCCTCTTCTCTCAATTGAAGACATCTCTTTCCACAGTTGCTCCCAAACCTGTGCCAGCATTTTCTCCTTCTTTACAAGTATCACATCAACATGCAGTCCTATCTAGAGCTCTCTAATAATTTCATATTTCATAAACGTACAGTAATCAAAACCTTTCATTTCAAACAATATTTTCATTTCTCCTTTTTCTACTTTCCTGCCTCTCACCAGGGATCTACTTCTTACTCAGCTGCCCACTCTACATTTTGTTAAAAACCTTACAAATCAGCAGAACTGTAATATCAGCTAAAGTTTTGTAACAGAACAAGTAGAGCTAGGTATTTGTGCACTATGAGGAAGACATAAGGTTTTGTGAAATTCAAGTAAACACTGAAGAACATGAGATAAAATGAACTAGTCAGCAGTCTTTACCAATTAGACCAGCAGAGAAAAAACAACAATGAATGTACTTGGAAAAGAAATGATAACCAAATCAGCTTTAGAAAGTCACAAGTTATTGGTCCTGGGGATGGTCAAATCACAGACTAAGAACTCTTAAAACGCTGGCATCCATCAGTCTCCAAAAACTTGATGGATAATTGGAAACTTAACAAATCCTACAAAAAATGCTATTGAGCAAAGGATGTCACAAAAAAATCCTGTGATCAAACTGTTAATGATAAAAAATTACTGCAGGCTCAAAGCCACTGAGACTCCCACACATTAATCTGAGCTATGCTGAAACTGTGTCAATTAACAAAATTCCAAGATAGAACTGGGTTAATGGAACATACATCAGGAAGCTGAAATAAGTAGTTACTTAGAGTTTTAAGCGAACTTCGTTTTTGCCAGAGTATTATTCTTTGTGCTCAAAGGCAGATGGTCTGCTCACTCTCTTTTTAACATATTAAAGCTAGATTCCTGTCATCATAATATAAAGCTAAGCAGAAGCGATAGAAGAATCAGGTAATCCGTTATTTCTTAGGAAATGTGGTATCAAGCAGGTAGGACAAACCACAGGATTGCTGATTCCTTAAAATGATTAGGGAAAAGCCTGACTGATCAAGGAGTAATTTTTAAGCAGCTAGAAATCTAAAGGGATGTAGGATTCCTAGTTGAGCCTTCTATCAGAACACAGACAAACTAGGAGATCGCTGAATTACACCGCCACCTCCTTAGGGCATGCTTTCTTACAATTACCATCCAGGATGTTAAGGTGTTAACCTAGATTATATGAAGTCACTTCTCCTGAATGAAACACTCCTGAATAGGTCTAGTTTAAAAGAGAAGCTTTAGTGAAAACAATACTAAAAAAGTGTCATTAACACATTTTTCCTACTCATTTTTTTACTTCCAAAGCTGTCTAACAAGTCAATTCTGTTGTTTCATAGACCGCTTCACCTGAATGAATTCCTGAATGAGCAGGTTACCTAAATGGGGTGTTACAAAACACCTCTGGAAATTATGCAGGTATCACAGCAGGCTTCTAGGGCAGACAACCTAACTGAATCAGTTTTAACACCCCTGGAAACCCTGCATGGGAGTCAGTGTTGCTTCTAAGACCCCAAGAGCTACAATATGACATGGGGTCAGCAGTATTCATGAAGAAAAGGGGAACAAAGGTGCTTTACACTGTATCCTAGCTTTAAAATATACTTTAAAAGTATGGAAGACAAAGTGTTGTACTTCCTAAGCTACACTTGAGAGGTCAGAAGTTGAACAATCTGTGCAGACTTCCAGTTTAAGGGTTTAAAGGGAATAAAATATGGTTTTTTTAAAAATCACTATCAACAGAATGGAGAGAAATACACAGTAAATCAGTGGTCATGAGAGATTAAAACAAGAGACAGGAATCCAAAGACATGACTTTCTAGTAGACAGAGCTCATTGACAGAACACTTCCTGTAACTGTTAACCCTCAGCCAAAATCCATACTTAGCCTGGTCTCAAAATCTTTAACTAAGCTGACTTGGAGGACAGGGTATTTTGAACAGAAAAATGAGACAGTTCCTTAGAGAAAAACGTGTAAGGAGGAGAAGCTGTGGCAGATGAAACTAGAGCTTGCTGCTGACTGCAATATTTATCAAAAAAATCCAAATGCTTCTATTCAAGGAATAAGCCTTTTATACATGAGTTAGGTCCTGTGTGGTCTACAGAGTATTACAAATTTGATAAGGCAAAAGCTACAGCTGTTCTTAAAAACAAACCAACCCACACAACAAAGCTGTGCTAGGAAACCCCATGATGAAGTTCTAACTGTTCAATACCAAATACACACCATAAAACTTCTTCTAAAACACTGTAACTCAGCAGTCAGCAGAACTCATGAGAATAAAACTTTTGTCTGTCTTGCTAGGAAGAGCCACAGGAGTCACTGCATCAAGATTTCAAAAGCAAAAGAGACTATCATCAAGTCCAATTTGCACAAAAATGGCTGGAACTGCCCATTCCTCCTTCAAATCAGTAACTTATCTAAATATCAGAACCAAAAGAGGACAAAAATCAGCATTAATGCATCTGTTCTCTATCTGAAAGCAACACTAACATTGTAAAATAAGACCTGTCATTCTTTTTCTCCATCTGTCTACAGTGTCTTATTATCGGTTCCACTCATCTCAGTTGTCTTTTCATTTCAACTTATCTCAAGCAGAATCTCTCAAGCTGTAGAAGAATTGGCCTATTATACAAGACCAAAGCTCAATGGTAGCACAACAGCTTTAACCCTGAGTGATTTAAGTGTTCTAGTATAAAAATAAATTTTAAAAAGTTGGACATTTAACTTTGGCCATTGAAGATAAAGTCTGATGATAACCAGCTTAAGAAGTAATAGTTTATTATTTTGAAGTAATAGTACTTTGAAGAACCGGGGGGGAAGGGACACAAACTACACCAAAAAGCACACTCAAGAACGAGAGTGACTACTAGTAAATGTTTTCATTTAATGAAACTGTCCCAGTTGCTTTCAGGAATAACTTCACTCATTTTTAAAGTTATGTTAAAACCCTGGATGCATCTCTCAAACTAAAGCTTGCTGACAAAAATGTTACCATTTAACATTCCACATAAAATATTCAAGAAAAACATTTCAGACTCTTGTCTTGTTCTGCACTTCTCTGTAATAGCCATTATCCACTACTGGTTAGGTGCCATGTCATCAAAGGCTATTATTCTATTCTATTTAGTGAGAACTTTTCCATTACATATTTTCACACATTTAACACAAAAGGTGTAACATATACAGTCTCTTACCTTGAATTAGTGGTATGTACCGTGCTAACAGCTTTGCTCTTTTCTTTTCGTATCCTTTTTGAGTGATGTCTCCTAAAGAAAGTAAGAAATAAATTCATATTGTTTTGAACAGTTTTTAAATAAGCCTTCTCCTTTTTGTGATACCTATGATTAAACTCACTAACTCTGAATCAGTCACATTAACAACAAAGACCTGGGCATGTCAGAGAAATTCATGGCCATACACATACCACCCACGCAGCACTACCAGTGCACATATGAAAATTAGTGTCTTGAATGTATACAACAGAGGAACAGTGTTTTTGTCTGCACCACCTATTATGAACCTGGTTCTGGAGATGCTGAATGCAGCACAAAAGATCTGCAGCGTCACAGAAGCCAATGAAGCTTAACAAGCCTGGCTCTGCACCCTCCTGGGGTATCAGAAATGCTCAAGATACTAGGGCTTGAGAGAACATCATCTAGCACACCTGTGTAGTGCCTTCCAAACTCTAGACTATGTTGTCTGCTCCGCACTGTGCAGGCACATCAGTTCTCTGCTTTCAAATTCCAGGAGGTGACAATCTCCTAGTGCTAGTTTTAATTCACAGTTCTCGTCTGATATCCTGTTTTAAACCTATACTGCAGACTCTACTGGTAAAACGTGATGTGTTTTCACACAGACTACAATAAAACTTTTGTAGAAACCCAAAATAAGTTTTTGAGACGTTTCAGAATCTGTACTTCCACGATTCTACCAACAGAACAAGGTGTTGTCACACAAAACCAGCAGCAGGCTTAGAATTAAAACAAAAAACCCAAACCCCACAAAAATTTTACAAGCTTTGTGCATTTTTTAGATCTCAGCATAGAAAGTAAAACAGTGATCTCGTACAACTTAAAACCACTCCCACCTCCCAAAATTCACACTTGCTTAAAGATAGTGAGATACTATGACATTCCACTAGGAAAGAGGATTTTTATCCCCCCACACCTGGCAAATCACAGGATGCTTTGGGTGGGAAGGAACTTTAAAGATCACCTAGTTCCAACCTCCCTGCCCAAGGCAGAGACACCTTCCATGAGCCCAGGTTGCCCAGAGCCCCGTCCAACCTGGCCTTGAACCCTTCCAGGGAGGGGGCAGCCACAGCTTCTCTGGGCAACTTCTGCCAGGGCCTCACCACCCTCACAGGGAAGAATTTCTTCCTTACATCTAACCTAAATCTACCCTATTTCAGTTTAAAACCATCACCCCTCATCCTATATCTACATTCCCCCCTTTAAGTACTGGGAAGCCACTATAAGGTCTCCCTGAAGCCTTCTCTTCTCCAGGCTGAACACCCCCAACTCTCTCAGCCTTGTCTTCACAGAGGAGGTGCTCCAGCCCCCTGATGATGTTCATGGCCTCCTCTGGACCTGCTCGAGCAGGTCTAGGTCCTTCTGCTGTTGGTGCCCCCAGAGCTAGACACAGCATTGCAGGGGGATCCCACCAGTGCAGAGCAGAGGGGCAGAATCGCCCCCCCCCCTCACCCTGCCAGCCACACTGCTCTTGGTGCAGCCCAGGATACAGTTGGCTTTCTGGGCTGTGAGCACACACTGCTGGCTCACAGTCAGTTTTCCATCCACCAATACCCCCAAGTCCTTCTCTTTAGGGCTGCTCTCAAACCAGTCATCTCCCAGCCTGGATTTGTGCTTGGGATTGCCCCGACACATGTGCAGGACCTTGCACTTGGCCTTGTTGAATTTCATGAGGTTTGCCCAGTCCCACCTCTCCAGCCTGTCCAGGTCCCTCTGGATGGCACATCCTTGCCCTCCAGCATGTCACCACACCACACAGCTCGGTCTAATCAGCGAACTTGCTGAGGGTGCGCTTTGTCCCACCATCCATGTCACCAACAAAGATGTTAAACAGTGCCGATCCCAACACCCACCCCTGAGGAACGTCACTGCTCCCCACTTGCCATCGAGCAACTCTGAGTGCAACCATCATGTATCACAACAGCACGAAATATAACCAAGATTAAAGACATTAAAAATATATGATGGTATTTTTGAAAACATATTCAAGTAGAAGGTGAATTTTAGAAATGTAGGCAGATAATTATCGTGACTAATTCAGGCATGAAAGTAAGATTTTACATTTAGATCTTTGCTTCAAGCACATTCTTCCAGCAACATACTGGTGAAACTGAGTATCAAAGCAAACTACAGAGAAGAAAAAAAAAAAAGGCATGAATTACATATATATGGATTAAGTAAAACATCCTACCTCTGGCCATTTGCTTTCTGCCAAACCTGAAACTTTCTCAATCCTATTCACACAAGGAATCAAAAGCTAATGTCTAGAAACTCTAACAGGACTAAAAAAGAAAATAAAATTAAGTCTTAGCACGGTTGGCGCTTGAATGGATGTAGGTCTTTCATTGACAGAACTCCAAGAATACTACCCCATGCTATTTCTAAGGCCTCTCTGACATCAGTCATCAGGTGTGCAGTAAGAGCTTACAACATATCCAAGACCTGGGACTTTGCTAGGTAATTATGTTTATCCTTACCAAAGTTTTCTGCAGGCAACCAGCAGAACTGAGTTATGAGGACAATCCAGAGAAAGGCAGAGCATGATTTACATGGGATTCATTCCCTTTGGAAACAAGGATACAAAATTATATATAAGACTATATGTTACTAGTAACAGTCACTTTTCATTGATCCAGATGAGTGCATGGCTTGGGTATGCAGAAGCAGGAAGCCCTTTTCCAGTGTCACGTTTTACACAGTGGAGTTCTTATTCTGTATTTTAAAATGTTTCTCCGGTATTTGCCTTAATACATAAGGGTTGGTTTTGGTTTTTTGTTTAACACTGCCCATAGCACTATGTGTTCTAAACATATTTCCTCAAACATCCACCTCCCTCCTACATCAGAGGACACTGCTAACAGAAACAAAGTCACTTCATTCTACCTTCCCCCCTGCAATTAAGTGAATATTCATCATTTAAAATTACTGACTGTATGCCAAAACAAGCAGTGAGATATTGAAGACACTGTTCAAAACAAGTATCAAAAAAAAAAAAAAGGCAAATTCTGGGGTGCTTGAATCATTGCCAGTATTTCAACCTACAACCAAACAGAATTTATCAGGTTTTACTCATAAACCTGTGTGAATATTTCACATAAAATTTGGACATAAAACCAGAAATACTTTGGTTACCCTCTTTCTTTAGGAGAAAAAAAATATAGAAATATAATTTATATATACATAAATGTATATGATTATATCAAAACAAGAATGAAATCAAAACAAAACACACAAATACCCAAGCAGAATGGTGTGCCTGTGAATAGCTGATCAAAATGACAAATTACACTCTTTAAGACATTTCTACAAAGAAAGAAAAAGGAGACCAAAGATGATGTATTATTTTCAGTTATGGAGAAAAATAACCCAACACACAGACAAGAAGCACCAGTAAGAAGAACAGTTAATCTTAAAACATAAGTAATTTGGAAGACTAAAGCAATCTCAGCAGATTATTTAAGTGACAAATGCTGTATGTAACACAAATTTGCCATACCGTAACTTCAGTGAGGACGGCAATTTTCACAGCTTCATAAGTGATTCAGGTAATCCTTAGTGCCTATCTCTGCACAGATCAGCTACCTTGCCAGGTATCACCCAACTGAAGAGGTACGCCATGGAAGCAGCAGATCAAAAGACAGGGTTGAAAAGAGAGTCCCATTTAAACCAGAATACCTCAAACTTTGGCATCTCACTGCATTTGGAAATTCTTTGATCTTGCTGGAATGCTGACTTGTATTATTTTCATTGAATCAGGTTAAGAAAAGTTCAAATCAAAAGCATCTCTGTCGACTTTTGCAGCCCCACTGGTAAGTCAGACTTTGCTGCCTAGCAAAGCTTTTCTTTGTTCCTTTCTCAAAAGCTCGGGGATGGACTCCTCCTGACAATTGCTCCCCACCGCCTCACCCTCAGAGCCTCCTCAGTGGGATTAACCCATCATTTGGGGTTCTTTGTGATCCCTCACCTCTTCCAAAAAGAGCTGCTTAGCCACATCTGGTATGCTGGGGCCACAGCTGCTGTCATTTAGCCTCACTTTCTCCCTAGTTATTAGATTACACAAAAGCAATATGAGGTTCCTCAGTCTCAGCAAACCAGCTGGGAAGCCTGGATAAAGACAGACACTGGGTCAAGCTGTTAGTTCTCTGCCTGGAATATCTGACATACTGTAAAACAAGTTTGAGGCTCCAAGAAAATCAATCTAGACAGAGAAGAAAGCACTGGCATTTCTTAAAATCATCTATTAAAATTATTTCCTTAATTACCGCACAAAAATCTGTCATGCAGTTACCTCAAATCTACCTAGGCATGTTTTTATTTCACTATAGTTAAAGCCAAATTAACTAAAAAAAAACCCAAACCTGCATTTTATTCAGGTTTTGATTAATTATTTTTCACTGATTATCCAACTGCCAGGTTAAAAAATGTCAACTTGTTTATTTTCAATTCTGAAAAGTAGGTGGGAAACACTAAGTGCTTCAATGCTCTTCAGCAAACATAAGAATAAGAAGCAAGCACATGCTTTACTGCCTAGATAAAGCTGCCATGCTTCATCGCATCACAAAATCCTCACACTGCAAATTCTGACTTTGTAACTTCAAGTATTTTATGGTAGCTAACAATATATTAGATAACAAAAGGGGTTTTTTAAGCTATGAATTGAGCATATGTGAGCTATGTAGCCCATAAATAAATACAGCGTGCCTAAGAGGACATTATTTCCTTGATCACCCAAGGACACCCACAAGTGCAGCAACCTCTCCAGTGCATGAACATCCAGGGCGGAGCACATCCAGTGCTGTTACTGCTCCTCTGCAGCTTTGTATCCCTGCACTGAGGAGTCCTTGAAGGCTTCTGTTGGAGAAGGGAAAATGGGCAAGATGCAGGCACTGAAAGGCTCGTGGAAAGGTGAGTGTGCTATTAAGTGAGTGACTTCGACAGTCCTTACTCAGGAGTTTGCACTTAAATTCTCTCTGGGAACAGCTATAAGAATAGGCAGCACACTGCTGGCAATAGGTCTCAAGTCCGTTGCTGTGTCAATGCTCTTCCCAAGATGACTGTGCATATCATACAGATGAGGGCTGCTCTGTGAGAGCCTAGTACTTGCTAAAGAGAAGGAAATGGCTCCAGGTCACCAATTTGCAGAGGTCAAGAATAGAGACATTTCTAAATGAGATAACTGTGCATTAAATGTGGATGAAAAAAATAATAATAAAAAAGATATATTAGATCTGTAAGATGAAACCTTTAAGGATTCCTTGGTTTGGCCACTGGTGAGCACAGTCACAATCTCAGGTACATTAATTATTGACAAATCACTGCAGCAGCTTTTACCAGTTCCTTCAGTATAAAGAGAAAGTCAAGGCTGTGAATACTGGCTTCTGCCTGAAGAGGTGGTTCTTGGATGTTTTGAAAAGGCGGACAATCTGCCAGTCTAAAACAACTCAAAAGTCACCTGTAGAAAACTTGAAAGTATATCTTCAGTGCTTCTGGGGACAGGTTGTCACTGTATTTGAAGGGTTGGTGGAGTTGGAAAAGTCAATTCCGCAGTCATAATTTCTAATTCTACCTCTTAAGACATGCTTGGCAAATATTTTTGTTAAGTGAAACAACTCATCAAGCTTTATTTTGCATCATCCTAGAAGTATTATAAAAGGAACACTGCATTGCCACATGATTTTGACTTACTTCAAAGTCAGAAACAACAAAAAATTGCACAAGAAATAATTACTCTGACATCTGTGATTTTTGCCCACTGTGAAAGCAAAAATAATCAAGGCATTTCTAAGAACTATGATCGTCAACAATAAGGAAAGCCACTAACACTTGGTGTCAAAGCTGGGGAATCAAAAGATAGTGGTGAGGAACACTGAACCATGCAGCCAGCAGAAGAAATGGCTCCCTTTCTCATGTTTCTGTCCTCCAGAGTAAACAATGTGCCAACCAGTCCTGAGGAAATTGCTGTTAATGGAAGCACACAGGAAAAGACACCAATAAAAAGGCTGATGACAATAGAACCATCAATGGATGGTTCATCTCCTGTGCTAACAGGGCAAAGCTCTGAAACTAGAGCTATTGGAGCATGAAGACCACAGAGCTTCCCAGTAGTATCATGCATGTGCATAGCAAGGTAAAGCATTATTGATACAGCCTCAGAAAGCACCAATGAGAAATCACAGCCAACATCAACAGGGAAAAAGTTCCTTAAGGATGCTTACTACTCAAAGGCTAGAACCAATACAGACAAGCAATAGCTAGTAATTGGTGCACCTCATCTGAAATAAGGATGATGAAACCACCTAAACAACAAGCCCTATTACAAAATCTCAAATATAGCTCTGAGAACTGCAGTAAGCAGAGACTGAAAAAAAAAAAATAAAAATCCACGCTCCTGGGAATACATTTATTTTCCATCAAGATGCATTTACAGTAGTACATCAGCAGGCTTCAGAAAGTTCTTGCTAATAGTAATCAACATGTAAAAGACTGAAAATGGAGAGAGCATGACAGTAGGATAAAGCTGTTTCTTCATCAAGGGGCAGATGCACAGCAGTAGATACATGTAATTCCTGAAATGAATATTGAGTCGTCATGGGAAGTCAGATCTATATTCTCAGTCATATATGATACATCTGAAGCAATGTCATGCGTCCCTTGTTACCCAGCTTTCGAACTGCGAGGTACAGCACCCTGGTAACCAACACTGGTTGCTGATACCCTGAGAAAGAATAGTGTGTGGCATTGAAATACAGCAGGATGGTTATATTTATGCCTAAACTCAGTCACAAACAGGGCCTTGAGGAAGAGGAGGAGCAGCTCTGCTGGGTGCTGAACACCCTCACTGGGCAGGGCCATGCAGCACAGGGCATCTTCATGCTGTGGCATTCAAAAGGTGGCAAAAAGGCAAGGTCAGTACCTTACCAAACAGCCATTTACCTGTTAACACCTGACTCCAAAACAAAGACCAAATCACAAAAATGCCTACAAGGTTGCCACTTAATTGAAATTAACATCTCAACATCAAATGTTAAGAGGGTGTTTTCAAAGTCTAGCATTTGCTTTGGAAGAAGGTAAAACCAGCACAATTGCAACCCCTGATAAAGTGGTTGATGGATGAACCCCCATGTAGCCAAGACCGCTGCACCAACAGCAGTGAAGACGAAATGTTTCGTTAAGCCTTCAATTCTGGGACTGATAAACTTGTGGATGAGAGGACTAATCCCAGAATTGTAAGACAATGATCTCATGTGCATGAGTATTTGCACACAGATGAGAAGTGCCTTCCTACCTAGGAAAGGAGGGAAAGCAAGAGACATTGGGAGGTCCCAACCCCCACTGAGATTAAAGGGCAGAACTGTCAAAGTTAACCAAGGTCTTCCTGGCTTGAAGATAAAAAAACCAAACCAAAACACACACCAAAAAAAAAGCCCACAGAAAAAAAAAAAAAAAAAAAAACCAACAACCAAACCTACAAAACAACCAAACCACCAGAACTTTATTATTCACATAAAGTTTTGTGGACTTCTCCAGAAGATAATCATACTCACTGTTTAAAGACACTTAAAGGCATACCTAGACAACATTTGAAAGACATGTTCCATTTCAAGGCTGCACATGTCTCATAAGAACGTTGAATCTGACAGGTGCAGGCAGTTCAGGGTTGAAATATGACCTTGAGGAAAGCCCCTGAAGATGAAACAAATATCAAAATATAAATCCTTGAAGAGATAGTAGAAATATTGGAAAGGAAGGGGGAAGATTGATGAAAACTTGCAGAAATTAAATATTCTTAAGAAAACTAGAAGTGGTTTAGGGACATATTTTCTCCATATACACATCCATGAGCTTCAAGCTGGGCTGCATACAGATGAGCCATTAACAGATTCTGCCAAGTGACAGTTCACAATCATTAACTCTCAAATTTTAATCACCAATTAAATCTAAAAAACAGAACAACTTTCTCAAAACTACTACTACTTCCCATTACAAGCCGTGGTTACCTGCTACACATTTTTCTTCCACACTTTTTTTGTATAAATCAGGCAAAAACCAAACTGATCAACAGATTATAAAGGAACTAGAAGATTAAAATCATTATTTGCAATTAAAGTGTTTTGGACCTCCAAACTATGCAGAAGTCAACACTTGCTGTCACCATGAGACACGGTCTCTGGTAGGTCTGTGCTGTTCAAATCCAATAGTCAAAGTGTTGGGTGGGGGAAAAAAAAAATCTTCTATAACTGTGATTTACCCCTATCTGGAAACTGGTATACTTATTAAACAAACTGGTTCCAAACTGGATCCACATCAGCACAACTCTTCTGTAAACCATGCTGAGGTTTTTTCTTCCTTTTTCTGACAGCTGAGGAACCACCATTTTTTTCCTGGGCAGAAAAGAATTTTAGCACTGGATTCTTTCCCTAATAGCTTAATTCTTACTCAACAGTGCCTTAATAAACCAGCAGGACATCTCACAATGGTCTGTAAATATATTAAGTAATCTTGGTTCTACATTTTTAACTACTCATATTTTTCCCATTTCAATCTTAACCTTTGATTCTTCTCCTAAAATTTTATTACAAGCTGTATATCTATCATTACTGAACTTTACACTGAAATAAGTGACTGTGTACATTTTAGTGATACTGCTAAACTCAGAGGTTTGGAGGGGGTTTTTTGGTTAAGAGTGGTAAGTACATCTGTTTCCAATTTTCACTCTTCTATAAAACTCATGCTTTGCAAACACAGCTATAAAAAAGCACTTTTAACTTGTCATGTAACTTGAAGTCCACTCTGGCATGCAGTTTCTAGTAAAAGTCCCCCCCTTTTTTTTTTCCTCTTCTCCATACAACATATCTTCATTCCAAGACTCATTCTATAGCACAGTATTGCAGTCACAGCTAAGTTTATGTTCATGTGTCTTTGAACAGCATAGAAAATTGTAGACGCATGAGGAGCGGATGAAGCTTTTTCTTTAACATCCAGAAAAGAACAGATCTCTCCATATGTAAGTTTTCAAAGTATTCAAACAGCAGTCCTTTATCCTGAATCATTGCTGTTTTCTGAAGTAACGGCTATCAATTGATGCCTTAATTTAGTTTGCATATGATGAGCTAAGTGGTGTGAAAATATCTTGATTATAATCTTTACTATTACATTCATCTGTTTAAAATTTAAATAAGTGACATCTGATCATTCCATATGGCGATGCATTTGACTAACCTATAAGAAATTCTATTTCAAAGATCCTATTTTAAACAGCCTGAGAACATCAAGATGCCTTTTAAGCAGTATTAGAAGTTTAGTACAAGTTCACTGAAAAATGTAAGTTATTGGTAATTCCTAATTTGCAGCAGAACTTTCACCCCTTGGACAGATTTTAAGTTATCAAAGTACAAAATTTGTCTGCATGTACAAGTAGTAACATGGAGATACACAACTACCTAAATGTACAGTTTTATTAGACCTTTGCATACACAATGAAATCACTGAAACATCAAATCCTAGAAAACAGACAAATATTGACTAGCTAATTGCATGTATCTTAATGACAAAAAGGAAAGTAGTTTTACCAATATGTTAGTAGCAGAAGACTGTTTTCCACCTTGTGCAGAATTACACAATGGGACTATTTATTTTACAATATCATTAATTGTGTAGTGTGCTTTATCTTGGCCTAAATTTAGTCTGATCAAGCCATTAGTAGTTTTGCTATCGGCAAAGCAATGTTAGAATTAGAAAATACTATTCCACCACATTTATACACCAGCTTTTCACCTCAGTTTCAAAGCAGTTGTCAGACAAGGGCACCGCTTACATATTACAAACTAAAAAAAAAGCCAAAGTGAATGAAGCATGCAGTATAGTGAGGATGAGAGAAGCATTCCAGGTTATGTTGTTCTGCACAAATCCACACTTGTAAATTGTGCATGGATGTTGAAAGACTAGAGAGCTGCTCCTTTTTAAATACTGAGCTGCCTGTTTTTAAGCTATTACTTGTTTCATCTGTCAAGAGTCAGCATTTGACAGGGTAAAAGAAGGTTAAATAATTTGATCACAAAAGCAACCTGGCAATTTTCCAGGCTCAGTTAGCCCAATTAATGCATTGCTCTTCTACTGCTTCAGTAAATCCTTAAGCTCACTCCACAGGGAGATAGGAAAATCCCAAACTCTACCACTTCCCTTCTATCCCATTAGGGCTCTCTGTAGAATAGAAACAGACTGACAGATGCCAGCTATACATAGGTGTACCAGTCTGACCCTGGCTCCTGCTCCCACAATTATTTAAAAACTAGTTCTGCTTTATGTAAATTGAGATGTTTCCTTTCAGTGAAACATACTCTTACCTACCATTGCACCAGGAGGACAAAAGAACCATCTTCATTAAGCTTGTGTTAAATTATGACTTCTATTTCCACAGCAGATACAAGCTTCAAAATATAATACCCCCCACTGCAGATTCATAATGCCAGGCATTTTTAAGTGTGAAAACTGGTTTTGAAACACTCAATTGATATGATCTGTAAAGTTGATTAGAAACTTCACACAGAGGTTATGAACAAAATTTATCAGAACAGATACAGCTTTCATAATTCATTATTTTGTAAATCAGTAATGTTGCCATCCCTTTAACAAGCTGAGGAAAGCTACATGCATGGGGAGGGGGATGTGGAAATCATCCGGTACATGGGGAATGTACTGTCTGCTTCCCACAAAAAAAACAACAAAAGAAGTTGATAAAAAACAAAAGACTAGGAGTGGATGAGCAGTTCTACAAAAAGGATCTTTTGAAATTTGAGCTAAAAATATTTTCTGACACAGCTGAAAATTACTTTGGTAAAATACAGAATTAAAAAGTTTTTGAAAGGACGTTATATGCATGCAGTGTATCCCCCTTTTAAACACTACTAAGAAAACAGTGTTTCAAAATAACCAAAATCTTAGTGTACTGAAGAGATGAAAATTTTCAGACTTTTTGCTTGTCAATTCCTAGATGCATCAGGGATACAATATGAAAGTAGAATAATTATGCCTGGCATGTAGTCATCAACCATTATAATGAATTAGGCCAGCAATAATTGTCTGAAACAAGTCATTTTAACCTAAAGCATGCAGTGGGGAGGGAGGGGGAAGATGCTTCTCTTCCCTGCACACCATTGCACTGACAATTCTACTGACAATGCCCAGGAGCATCTTAGACCAAACTCCGTTCTGTCTTTACCACAAAAGACTCCCTGAAAACTGCCCCAAAGATAAAAATACAGAAACAACAAGATATAGAAACATAGGACCATAAAGAAAAAAGCTTTATAGAGTACTTTGTGCAACAACTTTAATATACATTCCTCTCCAATAATGCGATGAGAAGAAAATTATTGGCTAGATAGAATTTCCTCTGTGTAATTCAGTTAAGATAACCAATCACAAAACAAAATTCATATTTAACTTGGTATTAAATGCCTTATATCATGAAGTCATCCCTTGCCTTGAAGAATGTGTGTATAAATGAGGATAAAGGCACCATTTAATACTGTGTGAAGATGTTAAGTTGTTCTAACTACCTTTCTGATCCAAGAAGCCTTTTTTTTCCCCTTTCACATCCTCCACACACTCATTACATAAGGCACAGTGATTAATGAGCAAGATTAAGATATTTCACACTACTGAACTTTGACATCTTGTATGAAGCTTTATTTTTATGGTACACTTTTTGGATGTCAGTGACATAGACTTTTTTTGTTCTCTCCACCAATACCCAAGAAGTCACCCCATCAGCTGCAGATGTTTTACAAGCAACTGAGCATTTCATGTTTACGAGTTGCAAAAAGCTCATATTCATACTTTGGTAGCAACCACAAAGCCCAACAGATCACAACAAAGATGCCGTTTAGACACCATGCACAATACTAAAGACGAAAGCAGCTCAGAAATCCATGACTACAGGAAGATCCAACTCATTAATTAGACCGTGAAAATCTTTTGAAAACTCATCAGAAAATCTCAAATCACACATACCACAATATTCAAAATTCACAGAGTACATTCAAAACACGCAAAGAGAAGCACATAAACTCCAATACCTAGACCATACACAACTCAAGTTATTTCAATTTGTAAACTTCAAAATCTTTTCAGTGGATTTCTAGGTCTCAGTTTCAGGTTTGATTAGTTTCATAACACAGTATTACCACACCCTTACAAGCACTGTCAAATCATGCTTTTAGAGGAAAGGACAGAAATTATTTAAAGTTGATCTTGAAATAACTCGGGCAGGGTGGGGGTGGCTACTGGGCCAAGTTTTACTATGAATGCAGACACTTTGACTTTTTAAAATAAAAAGTATATATTAAAAAAAATCTTCATCGGTATCCATGGTAAAGCTACAAAATAACATAATACAATATAATTTTACTACAAAATTAGACCTCACTGAAAGGCTTTATATTGGATCCACATAATTCATCTGATGTGATCATGAAAGAAACAGATGCAGTGATTCAGAGTTCCTGGCTGAACTACAAAATTATAAACCACACTGAAAAAATTAAAAAAACCCAGCTGAATTATTCACGGAAGCATTCAGAAGAGCAAGCCAGCTGGTGCACAGAAACAACCTCTCATGGCAAGAGAAAAAAAAACATCAATCCCTATTACGACCAGAGCACTTCAGCATTTACAAGCTTGGGAAGCCCCAGCACGGGTCCCTATGACAGCTAAACTTACAGTTATTTCTAGTTGCAATAGTGTCTAACTGAGGTTAGGAGCCTATAAATGATCAGCAAACGTAAAGTATTTTCCTGAATCGGGGACTTGAAAAGTGCAAGAAAATGTCTTGTAAAGGCCTTTCTGATTACTCACACACACAGGAGCAGTGCTTTGCCAGTCAAATTTATCACACAGCATGCACCGTGTATCTGTTCAAAGTCAGCAACTGTGAGTGCTCACAAAAACAAATCATCTCATGCCAGCTTTCTGTGTAGAAGCCCATTATCACGGACCAAGATCACCCCACTTCAGCCTCCCATCACCCCACTCCAGCCTCCCATCACCGCTGGTTATGAACAAGTGGACTGCTTCATTCCTGCAAGCCTCCCCAGCCGCTTAATGACCAGAGAGGAGCCATCAGGTCACTACCAATACTAGGAAAATTAGTTCTTCAAAAGGAATATATTGATTTCTCTCCATATATTGTCATATGCTTAACTTGACAAATCTGCCTTAGAAAACCAAGTATCGCTCCCTCAACAGCAAGAATAAAATGTTGTCATTTCTGCCAACTGCATTTTTTCCTCATTTATCTTGTCAGAAAGAGTGAAAAGCCCAGTTCAGTGTCTGTAGTCTTAGATGCTCAAGCCCAGAACTAGCGCCATGTCTGAGGCCAAATGTAACACACTGCTACCATGCTGTTGCTGAGGCAGTGGCTAACTAGCAGTATTTCCCATGAAGTAAGGTTTGTTAAAAGCGAAGTAGTGAAATGTATCATTTTTATTACATTAAGTACTGAACACAAGAAACTGTTTTTAATTGGCTGCTACATAAGGACAAAAAATGTTAGGGAGAAAAAGTGAAACAACTCCAGCAACAAAACAAAACTACCTTTCCAGAATTTCACATGCAGTGATACCCATAATTAACAGCTGCAATGTGTCTGAAAAATACTCTTTTGCAGTTAAATACCCTTAGTTACCAATGGAATAATGTTGTAAAGAGGTTCAAGAGACTTGTAGGAGGGAATCTAAAACCACCACTTACAGCAATAAATGTTGCCAATGAGTGTCACCATCAATTAGGCATTTAGTCAAATTGATCGCACTCTCTGTACCATTCTTTTTATATGGAAAGCTAAATGTTCAAAAACAGAAAATAAAGCTTAGAATAAAGCTTTATTTGGCTCCTGATCCATATTTACTAGAAATGTTCCTCAACTATGCACACCTTTTGTCTTTTCAGAAGTTCATTTCTTTCATTTCTGACATAATTTAAGAATCTACATCTGTGGATAAGCCACTGAGTGGGATGCATCACTACACAAACCGTAGCATACTCTGAACACACCACCTGCCGAAAAGAAAGTTTTCCTGACAAATTTGCTTTCAGGCAGTTCACTTAGTGACCAGGAGAGCCAGCACAAGGGGCCAGCAGTCCTCCACAAACAGCACTGAGGACTTTGCTGGAATACATTAACCCAATCAGGTTTTATAGCCATCACTGCATCCCAAGATATTCTGAAGCACTGCCATGGGCTAGCTGCTAAATTCCATCTTAGTTATTGAGTGAAGACCTACTCTCTTTATTAAGGGCTGACTGAAGCATAACACTTAAGTGGTAATTTTATAAATGTATAATAAGAGCAGGTCAGCCAATTTCACCTGGTTTTTATTCCAGCACATTAAGTAGTTTTTATTTTAACAACTCTGGTAACATTGTTGTTTAATTCAAGGTGTATAGCCCAGCCTTTGCATTAATAAAATTGAAAGGTTTTTTTAAAGTTATAACTCAAATCTACTAAAGCACAGACTTCAGCATGACTAGGCAAAGAACACTAGGACTTCAGGCAATTTACCCCATCAACCTGACCAACTACCCAACTATGCCCAAAAACACATTTACTGCTCATATGGTGTGCAAAGTTTGATTCAAGTGAACTATTCTGTGTTTTTCCTTTGATCCAAGCTATTTCTTTATTAGAGAAATGTGTTAGTGGAATCTAATAGCCCCTTAGAAGCTGCAGATGAGTGCATTAATGTGCAAAAAATAAAAATAACATAGGAAGAGTAAGGAATGGACTGACAACTCAGCCATGAAATCAAAACCAAGAGAAAAAACCCACAATAAACTGGTGTGGTTATCTTTGTTTACTAATTACAGTCTACTTAAGCCCATGTAACAGTTTCTTCTCTCCTTCCTGTGACTCCCACACTTCACTAAAACCCTGAGAGATAGATATATATAGAGATAGATTAGATAGATAGATAGATAGATAGATAGATAGATAGATAGATAGATAGATAGATAGATATAAAAGTGACTGTCATCAAGAACTACACCAGCAGTATCACCTTGAAAACTCTTCTCACTGCAAGCTTTGAAAGTGTTGCTCCTTCTAGGAAGAACTTATTCACTTCACAGGGAATCTGGCAAATAATTACTTTTCTCTAAGTATTTCACACATTTTATATATCTGCTCAAATTAACAGATCAGACTCAGTGTTCACTTGGTTGGAACGTGAATGGCAGCTAAAAGACTAATCTAGAAATTAAAAAAACAAATTTCAGGTTCATCTATCAAAAATTTTATTCTGCTGTAATCTTGTGTTTGCTATTCAAGAGTTACCAACTCATACAAACACAGCATATTTATGTGCTGGATTTATGACTGGTGACATGCTTTTATACCTTGGAATTTCAAAGATTAACAAAACCAAATTGTACTGAAGTTGAGTTTAATAAAAACTACCCCAAAATGAAGATCATTAAGACAAGAACACATTCCTAAACTTACAAGACTTTCCACCCATCCCTAAGCAAAAATGTAACTTTTAATTATTGACACAGGCCCTTAGATAGGTTCCCAGTGCTGGTCAACACCACAGAGGTTTATCTAGTTACATACTCTCCCCTGATGCAGACCTTTAAGTTGCACTGGGTTTCAATTGCAAGTTCAACGGTTGTACTTGAACAGCATCTTTACAAGTACACCTCACCCTGATTTCAAATACTGTAATAGCAGAAATGTTGTTCCAGTATTTCCTACCACTAAATAAATGTGCACTTAATTTCCATTTAAGGTTAGATTTACAGCCACTGCTTCTTACAGTTTCCTTCTGTGATAGCTCTGAGAGCCCTCAACGCCTTTGTTTTTCACATACTAACTAGTCTCCTGAATAAGCTCAGTCAATGAAGAACTACCAAGCCCAATTTCTTAACCTATTCTCCCATTTTTTTCAGTCCCCTCTATCTTTCCCAGTTTGCAGGCAGCAGAAGCAAAGAGATTCCCAGTAGCAGATGAACACAATGTTATTTCAGAAAGCTGCTATAATCTATTCCATAGCTCCACCAGCACACGCAGCATGAACATCACCTGTCTTGGCCAATGGGTTCCAAATTTTGTACAGCTGTACACTGAGAAAACTGACAAAGCTCTCCTGCAGGACATTCAGCTCCTTGCATCTCCCATCCCTGCTCTCTCACAGTCTCTCCTCTTGAGCAAATGACAATAGCACTGTCACTGACATCAAACTACAGATATTAAGCAGGACCCCTTCAATTCTGTCTGAAACCACCTGGACATCTACCTTGTTCAAAGCTCCAAGTCTTGAGAGCACAGTTTGGCAGTACCTAAACTTAACCCGTACAGAACCAGTCTGGCCAAGCTTGTGCTTGCCTCATACTCTGGAATGCCTCAAATTGGAGAACTGCTGTTACATGCCATGAGACTGCATAGAAAACCTGCGTCAACTGATTATCCGCTTCTTCCTATTCTTTGTGATTGCTGCTTCCCAGAATACAGCATATGGATTCTACCCTACATCCTTAGTTCCCATGTCCATATATTTGATGAAATTGCGTCTAAATCTCCTCACCAAGATAATTCACTATTTACCTTCTCCCACTGGAATCTAAAAAGTATCCAACCGCCAACTGAGATCACTACCAAAAATGATGGGATTCAGGGAGTGGTAGTATTTAACATTCCATTTCTGAAATTGTATCATTAAGCTGCTTTTTAAATCATTCATAGTGACTTCTAATCTTCCTAGCTTCTTACTAACTCAAATATCTCTATTTTTTCCAGAGATTCCCCCATGGGAGCTATTCACTATTTAGTCCATATCAACACGCCAGATTCTCAAGCCTTCCCTATTCACATAGGCCTCATCCTGTCCTAGGATATGCTCAGTTGTTATCTGCTGGTTGTCTGTGTTACCCAATAGATCCTAATTCCTTTCAAATCATCCATTTAATGGTTCTCTCAAACCTGTGGATCTTCCTAAAACTTTATCCTCTGTCTCTCAACTAGGTCTTCATGAAATAATTCCGCTCTTCCCACTCCTATTAACATAGAATTGGAGAGTAATTAAGGCTGGAAGGGACCTCAGGCGGTCTCTAGTCCAACCTGCCCTTAAAAGCAGGAAAATTAAGAGGTAAGATTGGGCTGCTCAGGTGTTTACCCAGTTGAATCTTTAAAACCAGAACAAAGACTGCATGGCCTCTGGGAATTCTGATCACCCTCATGGTGAAAAGGCTAACCCAAATCCTTCTCCTTACATCCAACCAGATCTCTCCTGTTTCACTTTAAATCCCTTGTTTCTCATTCTCCCTACATGCACCACTCTGAAGAGCCTGGCTCCATCATTTGGATAAATTTTTGGAGATAAGGGACATCAACAGTTCAATGACCTTCTACTCTAGCCTCTTTCACCCCCTTTTCAAGGACTCTGGCATGAAAACTGACCTCAGTTGCCAATTTAAAGTTTTCTCATTCCAATGGGCAATGCTTAACACTCAATTACAGCTGAAAAAAAGGCATACAGCATCTTCTATCCCTTCCCTATACCCAGCAGGGAATTCCTTTAAGTACTTCTGCCTTTCCAAAATTATTTGAGAAATACCAGATTTTTATATGATTATGCTCCAATATCTCTTGGGATTCCTTTTTCCTTGATACAGTTATTCTGCTTTCAGTCTCACTGAGTCACATTTTGATGACTTTTTGATGTTTCTGTGCTCTGAACCTGGGAATATTAACTATAGAATATCTTCTCAACCATTCTTCTAGTGTTTGTAGCATTATTACCTCACCTGCCTCCAGATACACAAAATAAAATTGCTCTGGCTAATACAACCTGCCAAATTAAATTTCTGGTTTCTTGGTGGACAGTTTCTTAATTTTTTGAGTCTGGGAAACATTTCTTTGCAAATCAGGTTGGAGAGAATGATGACTACATCGACAATTTTCTGTATTGTCAGATCTTGTTTTTGCAAAACACAATGTTTTCTTCCTGCTAAGCCACCAATACAAACCTCATACAAAGGAAGTATGGTGTCAAGTCAGAAAGAGGAAAGCATTCACCTGCTGTTGATCAGCAGCAAGAGACCAGTGCAATGTTTGCATTACAAAATCATGTCTTAAAAGATCGTAGACCTTCTCTCAAGATACACTTGCATTTTCCACAGCAGCAACAGGCAGGTAAAGGTCCTCAAAGTCGGCAGGTACATAACAGAAGAGGACAGGTGTAGTAGGTACATAAGTTCCCAAGCCAAGGCCAAGGGACACAAAGGAAAATAGGATTAAAGAAAACAGATTCATTTCTCCAAGTCTGGTCACGCAACACAAGACTAATTTCATAAGTTACTGCAGCTGAAAGATGTAGCTCTGCTTATAGCTTCCAAACATTGCATCCTCCTGTATGCCAGCCATGGAGCTCATGTGATCACAAAGTATGCTCAATCAAATCACTAACCTGGCAAGTTAACAAACAGACATTCACTTGGTGCCAGGTAAGTCTTCTGTTAAGTCAACAAACTGAAATAGCTCTCTTTTTTTGGCACCAGCAAGCTGTTAAATTTTCTTAGCTCCTACGCGGTAACCAGGTCCTCATTTTCAATTTTGATATCTCTGTACAAGGAACTATCAATAACGTCCACAGAAAATGTATCTTTCCTAGAAGACCCATGAGTGTCAAATCCAGGCAACTCATTCAAAAGGTTTTCCTTTTTCTTCTATCCATCTTTTGCATCTTGTCCGTGCCCATATCATACAGGTTTAGCTAGAGCTTTTGTCAAATTTGCTGTTTATGTTTGGTGCTGTTGGTAATGCAAGTACTGTTGAAAGAACATTTAAATGTGCTGAAAATTGTTTCAGTTTATTACGAGGGTGGTTGAGGAGGGGTGCGGCAGCGGAACTATTCTTCACCTTGGCAAGTAGGCAAAGGGTGTGGCTGTACAAGGCAGGATTGCAGCTGGGAGAGACAGACCTGCTCCCCTTCAGTGTGCTGCAAAAAACTGCTTCTGCCACAACTCCACACAGCTCCAACACTCAGATCCCTCCAAAACCTGAGATTAACTGAGGCAACAAAATTTTGAGGCAACAAAAAGGGATGGGTGGGCAGAATTAATTTTAAGTGAATGATCTGAACTGGCTCAGAAAGGCCTGCTGAGTCCCATAGTCAGCATACAGGAGAGCATCTTGCGGCCCAGAGCACAAGAGGAAATACCAAGCAGCAAGGGACTATGCTGTCCTCAGCCACTGGTGAAATACCAAAGTTCTTCAGCTTAATAGTAAACAGTTATTTTTTCCTGAAGTTCCTCCATTACTATCAGCTTGCTCTCACAGCTCCTTAACAGCGATTACTATTGAGTAATCACTAATCACTTGGAATCTCTTTACTAAACAAATTGCAAGAAACTCATTTAAAACAGTACTCATCTATGAATTTTAGGAAGTTCATGTATGAGATGGTCTAACAGTGAAGCCTAGTACAAAAACCCACCATATGCAATGCAACCAAATACTAACATACAAAGCCTGACTGCAAAAAGGACAAACATTAAATACATATATGGGAGTTTATCAGACTTAAGCTTGTCCATTCAATCCAGTGCAGTCCCTTGCGTGAAAGTACTGGGAAAACAGACATGACCACATTTATTTTTCAAGACCTCTGACTCACCCAGTGCACTGAAGAGACATTGTTCAATGAACAGAATATTGAATAGGTTTGTCGGTTTTGTTTTAATTCTTATGCCAAGATAGAACAGGCTTCAGAATGCAAGAGCACAGGAACAGGAAGGTCATGGTTGGGGGTACAGATTGGGAGTACTTGTGAAGAAGTTACACTAGGCTGGCACCATGTGTTCAAACTTTTTCAAATAGTATGAAAAGCCATCTGATCCTAAATTCAGATTCAGTCTGAGCATGGATTTATTTCAAAAGTCCCACCAGGATCCCCAGCAGCACCTCTCAGTGTTCAGAACCTGATGAAGCAGCAACAACCTGTTGAATGCTTGGGACTGGATGCAGCACAGAAAGTACGACCACATAGAAGTTGGTATCTTCAAAGATAACACCTGGATCTGGTTTCATCTTGTATAACCTAATTAAAATAGTTTCCAGATATGTGTGGAATAAAGCTATCTACTGTTAGGTTCTTTCTAACTCTTGCATTTAAGAGATTGGGACATAAAAGTTTCTACATGGGAAACTCATTATCAGTGAAATTGTCCTAGTTCAAAGCAATAGATTTTGACAGTTCCCACCAAAACTCTTGGCAAACTTAAGGCATGCTGACATTACCCTTCCAAACACTGTGGTATAGAAGCATTTTTCAGCTGATTACAAGGTTATGTTTAACAGCAGCACATTAAACTTACTTAATGTTTAGACCAACTTTAGCAAATCTTTTAAGTTTCAAAACAAAACCAAAAACATCAGGGGATCATGCTAAAGGGCTGCTTGGTTCTTCCCTCAAAGTTAAAACAAATGAACTTCCAGGCAATGTAAGAGCTCATGGATGGGGATCACAGAACATGGCACAGCAGCACAAGGGAGAGGGCAACAAAACATAAATGATATCCACTCCATTTCATATTGCAACACTTGCTCTATTTAAGCTTATTCAGCAGGCTATATGAAGCCCATTTCCAGCACAGAAGTTCACTTACTTTAAAAAAAATGTTTTGCAGAAATGCTTAACAAAAGGATTTTGGTTTTCTATTTCTTATTACCAGTGAAGTCTGAATATTGCATTTTCAGGAAAGCACTACAATGCTATGCAGTCAAGATTTACTTTTTATTGTGATCAGAAAGGACTAGGGCACAGCCATATATTCATATAAATGCCAAGAACGGACTGTTCTGACTAGAAGTTATGAATCTGTAGTTATTTTCGCCCAATATAACAGTCACTACATAATACACAGTTATGATTCAATATCACCTCTTATGATGGTGAGAATTACCACCAAGACTTTAAAGATTTTTGAGATAAATGAAATGCACAAGCATTTTTAAACTGACACCCCAAATCATGTTTAAATTGCCTGAATGACTGGTTTAAACATTCGTGAGACAAAGCCATTCCTGTTTATAACAGACAAATGCTTCAGGGCTTTACATTATTTTAGACTGGAATAAAGAAGTCCTCACATTGCTAATATAAAAAAGATACTCTTAGACTTAAGAATTTCAAATAGCTATAATTAGCCCCTTAATTTTGACTGATGATCAGAAGACATTTTAATGGCCTTACTGCATTTTATAAACAGCTGTGGAATTTTAAATCAATTAAATTACTGTTAATCTAATATGTAGAAGCTGCTGACATGACCTGTACAAATGCTAAGCTTCACTTGCCTTGCCCATTCATCTAACTTGATTACATTTCTCAAGTTCCCCAGTATTCTCTCTCCAGTCATGACTAAGATGGGGGGAAAAAAATCCACCAGAGCTACTATCCATTTATCTACCATGACTTTTATTAATTCATGAGAGCATTTTCCCTTTTACTCCTGGAAAAATTAGTCCCTCCAGAGGTCTGGTAAGAGAGTTGTAAAAATCTGTGCCCTGATTTCTCATCAAATTCCCTATTATCCATGAGTCTGACAAATTTAAATAAAACTGGAAAGTAGTCCAACACAGTTTTCTTGTAGAGAAGGTCAGGCAGTATTGCCACAGACTGTTTTAATCTTAACATTATTTCACCTAGTTTCTACATAACTGTTACTGTATTCTCTAAGACAGGATCTGGAAATCTTAAGGTAATAAGCTTCTATTAGAAAGTGACAGTTAGCTCTTCCATCCTCAAAAAACCTACACCTCATTTTCTAGGGGAATAACCTCCCAAGCTATCTAATAGCATTCTCTTTAAATTTCTAAATGACAGAAAGGTAACAAATAATAAATGGCTAATATGCCATCTTTGCATATACTGACATTATTGTAATACAGCCAAGACTGCAGGAACCCAGCTCTTCCATTAGAGCTCCAGCCTCCCAGCCTAAGCTGCAACTAGCTCACTTAAGACACCAGCTTTATTTCTTTCACTTCAAGTTTTTACTCCTGAAAAATATGTTTAACACGATCTTTATACTAATATATATATTAGTATAAATATATATTTATATATATTGATATTTATTTTATATAATTTATATATATTTATATAAATATATATTTATATATTTATATGTATATAGAATATATATACATTCAATATGCGTGTGTGCGTATATATATATACATATACATATAAAGATTTCTCTTTTGGAAATGCAAGTCCTTTCCCAAGAAAATTGTCTTGGTATGCTATGATTAACAGCTCCATTTTTTCAGCTGAAATTCTGCAATTTTAAACTTTCCAATATCCCCAAACTGCAGCTTTTCTGATTTTTATATGTGTTTTCCTGGTATGTGCTGGGTCTGTATGAAAATAACTGAATCCCAATAATCCTATATTCTCTACGGTTTTGTGGCTAAATCCTCCTGTGCTTCAGAAATTAGATGTTCCCTTTTTAGCTCCTCTCAGGAACAAAGGCATCGTAGTTTTCCGTAATTATCTCACTTGTCAACTTTTTCAGTGTACATGACTTAACCCATAAACCATGGGTTTAAAACACTCAAAAACTGACACAAGTGGATAATAATTTCAAATCCTCATATATTTCTATTAGATACTCAAGTGTTCTTTCAACAGCTAGACTGATTTACTCATAAATTTAGAAAGCAATTTTAGTTCCCAAATTATGAACGATCAAGTTTAAAATTCAAAAGATTTTACAGTTGCTAAGGTTCCCTCCTTCCAATATTTTAGAAAGCAACATTTTAACCTTCTTCCCAGAACAGCAAAGACTGAAATCAAGAAATCCTGATGTCTCATGCCAGCCATCAGCAACAGCCCTAAAAAGCTCAAGACACTGAAGCTAAGAAAGAAAGAAAAAAAAAAAAAAAAAAAAAAAAAAAAAAAAAAAAAAAAAAAGGTCATTTCAAAGTCAATAATCTGCATGATGTAGATTTTCCTTAAGGTCCTGTTGTTACTTTCTTTGTTGTAAGCATAAGCAAGAATAAAATTCATTACAAAAGCTACCAGTAAAGTCCATTCCTGCAGAAGCTGGAAATCAGTTATGTTATTAACACGGCATCAAGATGCACTAAAATCTAGTGGAAACACCAAAAAATGCTTAAAGACATCAATGTGACATTCTTTTGCACAGTGACGGATTTTATGTTTATTTCTATTTTTAGGCCTCAATTTCAACAGCCTTCAGTTGTTAAAGGATGTGCTGCTCAGAAACTCATCTAATAAATTCATGTGTATTTATGATTCTCCAAGAAATGTCACATGAAAGCCCTGACATCATAAACTTCCTTTAAAAGCCTAAGAGAACTGAGGTGAGCCAACATTTATTAATTAGCACCTAAGAAAGGTTAGGAACTAAAAGGATAGACAGATGTTCTCCTAGTAGAAGCACCACTGGTTCTCCACGTGAATGTGTAAACATTGTCCCCAAGGTCCTCACACACTGTTTTCCTGGCTGTTTGTAAAGCAGTAACCATCCAGTGCAAAAGGCTTCCTTGTGTCCTGAGCTCCCATTTCCCTTGGGTAGCAGAACACTACATTTGTCAAAAACCTGCAACTTTCTACAGCACAAAAAGCATCACTGAGGTCGAACATAGACCTGCACACTCTTGAAGTCCTTTCCTGCCCAAGATTTTGCAAGCATTTAGTGTAAGACAAGCATTTTTCACAAAGGAAAAAGAAAGTGTATTTGGAACTGATCCTGGGAGAAGAAAGAGGTAGAATAAAAACTTCTTAGCTAGCACTAGCAAAGGAAAAAAACCTTATTCTCCACTTGTCATCTGTTTTAAGAAGATCTCCAGCTGTCCTGTTATCTCAAGTCAAAAAGGAATAGTTTGCTGTTAGGTTTTCCTCCATGCAGCATAGAAAGTTGTAGAGGAGAGTGAGAGCAAGTGCCAGATAATGGGCAGACAGAATTCACGCTAAGCAAGTATTGAATCACAGAATGGTTTGGGTTGGAAGGGACCTTAAAGATCATCTAGTTCCAAGCCCTCTGCCCCAGGCAGGGACACCTTCCACTAGCCCAGGTTGCCCAACCTGGCCTTGAACCCTTCCAGGGAGGGGGCAGCCACAGCTTCTCTGGGCAACCTGTGCCAGAGCCTCACCACTCTCACAGGGAAGAATTTCTTACTTGCATCTAATCTAAATCCACCCTCCTAAAACCATTAACTCTTACGCTATCCTACACCCCCCTGATGCAGAGTTCCTCCCCATCTTTCCTGTAGCCCCTTTCAGTACTGGGAGGCCGCTCTCAGGTCTCCCCGGAGCCTTCTCTTCTCCAGCTGAACACCCCCAACTCTCTCAGCCTGTCCTCACCAGGGGAGGTGCTCCAGGCCCCTGAGCATCTTCATGGCCTCCTCTGGACCCACTTGAGCACTGAAAAAAAGCAAAAGCAAATTACTCTTTGAAAAGTAAACTCCTGCTCGTTGTAGGAGGATTGGACTAGCAGACCTTTGAAAGTCCTTTCCAACCAAAACCATTTTGAGATTCTACTGTATGATTCAAGAAATAACTGGAATAACGGTGCCTCCTGATTTTGTCAAAAAGCCCACTTCAATTTCTTCAAACAGTTTCTCTAGTAAACATACTGATAGAATTTTTTTTTAAATGCTCATGCCAAGTAGGTGTAGACTGCACAGACCAGCAATTCAATAAACAGTTTAAAAATACTTAGATATGCTTGGAATCACACAAATCAACTTATACAGAAAAACAAGTCCAAAACCTGAAGATGAGACTCAAAGAATACCAATTCCTATGATGCTGGTAATTAGATTTCTTTTAAACATAAGTTTCCTTAGTCTTAAAACACAATGTACTGGCATTTACCATTAAACACCCAATCACTATATTCCATGAAATGTTTATTACTTCACTGCAATTGGCTACAAATCTATAAACCTGCAAGTGTTACTATTTTACCACCCGGTTTATCATCGGAAGGTAGTATGTCAAAATGATCAGTTTTTTGGGCTTTTCTTCCTTGCCTCTGGTCATAATGTAAAAGTGTTGTACTTAAAGAAATATCTCTATTTAAAATAATCTGAACAATATTTTGCTGAAGATACTTTTACCAATTATGCACAACAACATTACTTTCCAGTGAACAGTCGTATTGCCTTCCTAGCACAAAATTAGGCAATGGTCTTTATAGAGCATCAGTTAAGAATTTTACTGCAGTCATTCTACCAAATCCAGTACCAAATCCATTCTACCAAATCTATCCATTGATGACTGCAAAAGAAGTTCTCAAGTTTTGAAGTTCAGAATTTCCCTTATAAAAGGGCACTGAGAACACAATTTTGATAACATCAGTACTGCATGAGTCATCAGATCTATCCAACAGTACCCTTCAGTCACCACAGGGAATTATCTCATGTCGATTCATAATCTCTTTATTTTGCACTGTCAAAACATTGCTTGTTTTAACACAGCAAGGCTACCTCTTGTTATGATTTAGCCAATGTCATTTTTATTTTATCACGATCACTCATTACAGGCTCAGTGAACAACAGCCAGTAATGAAAAAAACATTGGGGGACAGCAAAGAAAGAATGAATGACTCACAGAATACCTGCAGGTATGTCTCCTCTTAAGGCAAGTGTCTGTCCAAAGTTACAAGACTGCTGTAAAATCCCCCCCCTCATCCAGAAATGCTTAGCTTGCTATCACACTTTTCACTGCAGCACATAACCATATTGCAGTCATGACACAGAAATGGCTATTGAGCTTCATGCATTGAATCATGCTACAAGAAATACTACCTACTTCTTTTACAGTCTTAGATCTTTATTACTCAAAAAATATCCACGTGGACATACAAACATATGTATGAATGCTTGTGATTCAGTTTATTTGGCTTCTCGAACTGCATCAACACAGCAAACACAATGGAGGCACTGCAGAGTACAGCTCGAAGTCAAGCATGAAGTATCTATTGACTCACTTCACTACTTACAAATATCCATTAGAGAAAGATAAAGATGCCAAAATATCATGGGTTGTCACTAGTGCTGAAGGCTTGGGACAGAGTTGAATAAAACCAAGAACAGCCTTTTTCCACAGTCAGAAAAATATCTACCTGTTTGTAGTACAACAGTGACCAAAACAGCCGAACCACAAAAGGAAACAACCCAAATAAGTAGTAAAAACAACCCAGATGCAAGAGCTTGCCAAGTGGAAGATGCAATGAAGTGCAATAGGGCACAGAAGACACATAATGATCACAGGAGTATGTTGTCTGATACTAGCTACGCACAATTTTTGTGTATTTAGAATTATTTTTTTATTTTTTTTTCTCCTCTAGATGCACACCAGACAACATTGCCAGAAGAGAAGGATCAGCAATACAACAGTTGTGTAAGTACCTACTGCGACTGAATTTGTTAAATCTTATTATTTATGCTTCCACTTAAAAAGTACAAGACTTCATTTATTTCTTACTACTATCTACTGGTTTTCACTAGGCATTCTGTTGTTGTTCCTCTGTTGTCTCAAACCAGCCTGTAAGCTACCTTCATCGTCACAATTATCATGCTATGATTTTGCAACACACCAACTTATCTCAAAGTTTAAGACCCATACAACTTGCTGGGACAAAAGTAATATATACCAGGATTTACACACAGCCATAGCCATTTTATTATTTAAAATACTATTTACAGTCTTAACAGTAGGATAAGATTAGAATATCGAGCTAAACTACAAGCAAATACAGAATATGAGGGACCTCTACAAACAGAAGGTAACAGCTTAAGATGGACCTAAACTCTCAAGAACTAGGAATCATGCTGATGCCTTGACTGCAATGTTGTCAGAGTGTGGCTGATTATTCCATTTTCCAAGTAAGAATTCATAGATAGTCTATAAGTAATTTTTTTTAATCGCCTGTCCTGGAAAAGTAGAAGTGAATCTCCCTCTGTATTGTTCAGTACCTGGTAAGATCCATGGCCTGTTCACCAAGTGTGTCTGAGAGGCACATCACTGACAGGGTTAGAAGGTATTCCATGTGGCTCTGGTTCTCTTCCTAATGGAAAACTATGCAAGGTTTTTCTAGTTTACAGTGTGTTGTGCCGCAAGCTTCTATTATTAACAATAAGGTAAAAAAAAATTCACTTTCACTGAAAAAAGAAAGGGCGATAACCACACTGCCACCTTTTGTAGATCTTCATTCTTCTTTGGCACAGCCTCTGCCACCCACAAACAGCTCCATTACAAGTATTTCCAGCACTCAAAATTGTTCTTTCAATTAGCAGAATGTAAATATTCTGAAGGACATCAGAAAAACCCCTTTTTAAGGAAGGGAAGATTCTCATTTGCTAATGGTCAGTCTCAGGCACTGATAAATTTATGAACTAATGTCCTATGGAAATAAAACCAAACCAAATCAGAACAGTGTCAGTATCTGCTAAAATCCAAATTTGACCAAAACTATGACTTTGCACTCATTTAGGCAATAGTTGCTGATACATCTAATCCTAGCATCACAAATTTGAAAAGCCTAGAAATATAGATATAATTTGTTCTAACCACTAAGTTAATCAGAAGAATGTTTCCTGTTTAAAAATACCCATTTCCCGACACATTCCTTCATCTGTCACACAATCACATTGGTCAATTACTATAGTGATGCTTTTAAATGGACCAGTTTACTGCATTATTCAAGAAAAGTAACCCAAAACCTCACAAACAAGGCAGGCATAGCTGTAAAGGGAGCACAGGGACCAAGGCACACCCTGCCTCTGCTCCTGTGCCACTGGCTCAAACTGGCATGTCCCAGCTACGGTTTCAGATTTGACCACTACAAAATACACTGCTTCTAAATTTACCAAACTGCTCAAGGAAAAGAAACTCACAACCAGCAAAAATGAGATACATAAACCCAAACCAGCCAAACTGATTCTTACTTCACTGTTATCTTCTGGGTAAATGGTTAACTGCAGCCCAGAAGTCAACTGAGACTACGTGGAGTCAAAGTGGAAAGGACACCAGCGTGAAAGCTCTCCATGGCAAGCTCATCAAGCAGTGATGTGCTTGCATTAGAGTAAGGAAAAAAAAAAAAAAAAGACCTCTAGCTCCTGCTTAAGGAGTGACTCTAGGTTTATCAGTTTGACTGCTAAGAAGTATCAAGGTTATGAATTTTACTATGCACATGTATAACCCAAGGGCAGTAGAAACAAGGCAGAGAGCAAGAATAAGCAGTCCCAAGTACAGCCACTGTAATTCCCACACGTACTACAACCTCAACTAGCTGGTTTATAGTGATTGTGACTTAGTAAATGAATACTTAGACCAAAAAATTAGAAAAAGATGCTCAAACCCAAATACTTGCAATACTGTTTCTGGAAAAAAAAAAAAAAAAAAAAAGGAAAAGTCTTTACTGAGCACTGGAAATAGTAAACATTCTGCAAACTGAAGTAAATCCTACCAAGTACAAATTATACACAAACGTCTGAAATAAGAAATGTAAATATTTTTGTTAAACAGCATGTAATCGTAAACTAACATTTTTCCCTAGAGACCCTGAATGTCTTTTCCTAACCCCGCCTCCCAGTGTGCTTTAATGACATATGTTCTACATGTTTTCTGTGCAACAACACATTCCTGCATTTTCTTACCGTTTCTTATTCCTTATAACGTAAAGACAGAGAACTCATATTGTGGGACTTTCACAGAACTCAGGCTTCATATCAGGAAGCAAAATGATCTTGAAGATAACAAAACTGAGCAGCATATTCTTTTACCCCTCAGCTTCTCCCTACTTTATTACGGCATACAGATTGTTTCTGACAAAAAGAGCTTGGATCAAAGACCAAAGGTAAAAACCCTACAGGTGTCATGGGACACAGCGTGACAGTGTCAGCTGGAAATCTTCCTTGCTTTGTTATCCTGGGATCATAATTACAAAGCTCCAGCATGGCAGAGACCACCCCAGCACAGAGGAGGGTGACCTGCATCACAGTGCAGTGTGGTGTTGCTCATACATAGCACACACCACTAGAGCCACGGGTCGGACACACCAGCATGTCCGCAGCAGGGAGGGCTGCTGGAGGGTAACATGTCAGCAGGAACTTGCAAGACAGCCAAGAACCTAAAGCCTGGTGAAGGGGGAAACTCACCGCTACTCCTCCTGCCATTCCGCCATTCCCCCAGATTACGCATTCCCACCATGGACTCTGCATAGCATCTGGTGCTCACCAGCACCTGTGAGCTGATCTGCTCTGCACAGAACAAACTGCTTATACATAATCTTTACACCTTCACAGGACTTTTTTTCGGCCTCACAATTGTACTGCCATGCTCCATAGTACATACACCCCCTTTCATTGGCCACCTCCTGCTCATGTGCCTTGTGCAAGAGGAAAAACCAGAATCAAAATCTCCAGGGCTCCAAAAAAGCTAGAGTTCCCAGACTGCCCTACAGAAACCTCTTTGTAGCAGAACAGAGCTGAAGGCCCTCTAGTTACATTCAAACCACCTATCATTCCACATTTTCAGTTCTCCATACACAAATAGCTTTTCAAACCTTATCTGATAAAACACTGAGTGGCTTGTATGTTCTTTCTATCTGATGAGTCACAGATCTGTGGGACACTCAAATATTGATCTTGCACCATGATTCATGGGAGTTTTTATATTTCAAGTTCTAGAAGGACAAAATGCTGCAATAAAAAAATTTTGGGTATTGTGGGAATACAACAGAAGACTGTCAAGGACTGTAAACATGCTCAAATGACTTGCAGCTGGGGTGTCAAAAAACACATATATCATACCAATTGTTGTTTAGCTGTGCGTGCTTGACAAGTAGAATGTCTGCGCTTAGATAACACAGGCCTGTAATGGACTCAGAGGCACCTTATCGAACAACCCTGAGATTCCTGCCCTGCTGTGGGAAAGATCAAAGCACTGTGGAAAACTATGTCTGCAAAAATCCCTGATATATACAGGCAAAAGCAGCAGGTTCAAGCTCTTTTCTCTTTCTGGCTAGCAGGGACCATGTTCTGCAGTGCCTGCGTGCCTCTGCCTGGGTGCTGCTTGCAGGGATCCCCCAGGTTGTGAAGTAACAAGAATAAATTTACTCTTTGCATTTCAGGTTATTCCTGCCTCCTGCCTATGTCAGCTCACACAGGTGTGGATTCATGTTGCAGCTAAGCTGAAGTACTGGCACACTCCTTCATCCTCCTCCCCTCAACCCAATCCAGCTTTGAGCCCATCTGGCTGTAACACTAAGCATATTCAACTCACTAAATTGCTTTAAGAAAAAATATTTGTCTCATGTTAACTTGCTACCAGTGTGCCCCAGCATCTGATGGACACCACATGTAGCTCAAGATAAATGCTTGATTAACTCCTCTTTTGGACAAGGGCTGCTTCTCTAGTTCAGGCACCCAGTGAAGAGGCACCCTACCCAGAGCCCAGCACGGAGAGGCCCTTTCCAGCTCCCTCCACAACAGCAGCCAGAAAGCAGAGAAGCAAGGCAAGCACACCATCTCCACTGTAAAAACTGAAACTCTCTTCTGTGCAAGATGGAAAATGGGAAGAAGGAACTCCTGCAGCAGCAGAAGGGTGCCCCCCAACTTCATCAGAAAACCATTGTGCAAAGGATAACAGGGCAAAAAGGAAAGAGGCAAAATCCCAGTGTTATATTCTTTTCCAGCAGGAAGTAGCTAGCCGAACAGATATAGCCCGTAAGTACATATGCACATGCACACCCTTCAAACTTCATCATCAACCTATTAAGTGTAATTGGCATTTTCTGAAGAAGCATGAAATATTGTTAAGGATAAATAAGGAAATGTTACCCTCATAACTTTCTCCTGAAGTAGCTGTTTACTTTGAAAGGGACTCTAGGAAAAGAAACAGAAATGAAAGATAAAAGAAAACTGGGAGGAAGGAACAGAAAACCCCTCCAAAATTTGAGTCATGATGAATTATAATAAAAAGCCAGAATAGAAGATGATTTGCATCTATCTTCATAATGTTATGACATCAGCTGTTAGTATATTTTCAGTGTCCATAAATAATAAATACTAGAAGGAGCAGACTGTTGTCAGACTTTTCTTGCTGGCATCCAGAAGAAACACTGAAGAAGTTCCTGCTAGTGAAGGGATGAGGTCCAACTATATTCATCAGCTATAAGAGGTCTATCCAGATTCTTAAAGGGACATACACAGAGATAAGATAGACACGTCTTGACCTTTAAAAGGTAACAACCTGACATGGAATATTGAAGAGCTGCTTCTTTCTTCACTGTCTTGTCACAGACACCTGTTAAAAGACACAAGCTTCCACATGGGAAAACAAAACACAAAAAAGTCCAAGGATGTTTAAAAGCAAGCAGTTTATTAAAAAGGAGGAGTGAATAAAATGCACTTGTTAGGAGCAAGCCAAACAATGCTGCATTTTTTCAACAAGACTTAAGGGAAGGACCCATCTTTGTGTCCTGCTGAGCACTGCTGGGGAACGAACAGTTGAGAACAGACAAAGGTGGTAATAAAAGAGTAAGAAGGTAGAAGTATATGATGACGATTTGGAGTCTTTAATGATTCAGCCACACATTTCAGCTTGGTCTCCTGAATTCTGCACTGAAGAACTGCTTTCTTCAACCTCAGCACAGAAAATCTAGACACCCACATTTGCTGCCCATCTTCAGATTTGGGTCTGGAATCATCACCAAGAAAACGCAGGACAATGGAGCAAGTTTATGCTTCCTTGAAAGCTACAAACCTCGTGCCAAGAAACTGTCAAATACTTTGATATTTATTCCAAGGTAAATACACAGGTTCTTTATAACCAAATGACTGTCACGTAATCAGAGAGTCTGAAATATTTTGCCTCTGTATTTGCATACAGGTATAATAAAAAGATCTTTCTTCCAGTAACAGAACTGGGTGATGCATCTGTAACTCAGCAGTATGAAATGTCAACAGGTTGGCATCTTGGGCATCTTGAATCTGCGTCATACTGTTCTTCAGTCCAAAAAACGTCCATAGCCCTTTGTCAATGAAATCACATTTCAGAAGAATAGTTTATTCCTTTAAATAAAAATAAAAAAAAGAAAACCACACCACCAAACAAACAAAAACCAAAAAACAACCACCCCACAACCCAACAGCATTTTAACTGGCAAATAAAAAAAAAAAAAAAAAAAAAAAATCTCTTTACATTCTCAAGACTGGCAGAGCTTGATTTAGGTGTGGGGGGAAGGAGAGGGGGATGGAACACAAGGCAGTGTTCAATGTTAATTTTATAAAGGTCGATTCACTTCATAAATATGTGCATTTATGAATTTAAGAGAAGCTTACAATTTTGCATGAGAACACCTGGAAGAGAAAGTATTTCTTTTAATTCTCCTGAAGTACAGGTTGCCATCATAATTCTGTCCTTACCAGGATTTAACCCTCCTTGACAAAGTAACATGCGAAAGAGTATCAAGGTTTAAAGACTAGCCCTCTGCCACAGAACAGCCAATGTCAGAAAGAATGCCTCAAGTTTAACCTAGTCCAACCCCTGCTCCTTCAGGGTCAGCTAAAGCAGGCTGCCTGGGATCATATCTAAAGAAATCCTAGAGGAATTTCTGACAAACATTACCCACGTCTTAGCTAGATAAAACCCAGCGTTTTACAGTTATCATTCCTGTTGCCATTCAGACCAGAAATGAATTAAGGTATCTCCCAGGAACGCAGGAAGCTACCACTTAAGTCTTCAACATCAATTTCCAACTACAGTCCACCATTCAATGCAGAATTGGTTCTGAAAGAGAGTATTTTACATTCTTCTATTCAAACACACGTGAGAGTAATTAAACACTGGTTAACGACAGCAGAAACTCAAAAGACAATTAAAAAAAAAAAAAAAAAAGCAGCCCCAACCACCTAACTGGTAGAGTCTGAAATTCTGCTTTGATTGGAAAGAAAGTTGATGACCCAACACTCCCAGTTCTCCTGGTTGTGCATT
The DNA here is from genome assembly GCF_003259725.1 of Athene cunicularia. NCBI lineage: Eukaryota > Metazoa > Chordata > Aves > Strigiformes > Strigidae > Athene > Athene cunicularia. The sequence continues at coordinate 12,324,807 of NW_020799107.1, read as the reverse complement.
TTCTGTTTCCAAAAAGTGATAAAAACAACAACACAATAGATTTAGTCCTTTTTTTGTTAGCCTTTAAGTGCATCGCTATCTCTTCTAAGTTGGAAGCCACAGACGTCAAAATAAGACTTTATGTCCTTATGTCTTCTGCAGATTCTCACTGCTCTCAGAATTGTTTTCATTAGAAGCAGTTAAAGATAAATGTGTAAGGAAGCTCTCAGCTAAGACAAGATACATTGCTCATCCTCCCATGTTCCAGAAGGTAGAAGAAAGTAAAAAAAAAAAAGGGGAGGAGGGAGGCAAAATAGCACTGATGGAAAATGAATGGGGGAATAGGAATCACAGTGAAAGGGAGGGTGCATTACAGATGAAAGCCATGGTCAATCTTATTAATTCATCGCCACAACAGAACTTTCCAGCATGGTTGTTAATCTTCAAAGCCAACCAACAAGAGTCCCTAAAACAGCTTCTCATTACCTACCAAAACAGAGGGGAGAAAAAAAAAAAAAAAAAAAAGACATGGTAAGAAAAAGAAAACAGGCCAATTTGTTTTCTCTCTCACAACTTAGAAGGGTACATAGGACTTTGACCTGTTCACACCATCTATGTTATCTGCCATGTCTCTCTCAAATTCCTAGTTTATAAATTAATTCTACTGAGTACATAGCAAGGTTTGGATAATACTCAACTATAGCGCATTGCCACAGGTGAATGAGAAGTGACAGTCTACCCCCTTTTTGAGGAATAGGCCTTTCATTTGAAAAAAAATAAATAAATAAAGGGTGTGGGGTGTAAATAAAGACAGCAGTAAAAAGGTGTAAAACTTCTTCACTGTAGTAATCCAACAAACATAGCTACAAGGGTCTCAGTTGTCACCATTACAATTATATCAATGCAATGGGATAACTCTGAAACATATGGTTCCATTCACAACATCTAACTCAGTTTAGAAAAATACCTCCCACAAATTCTAGACACGACAGCTCAACCTCAGCAGCCACTGCCAGAAACAGACCCAACCGCACCTTCACAGACCAACACAAGCTTTACAATGTCACATGGCTGATGTACAGAATGGAGGAGGACACAAATGTTTAGGAAAAACAGCTGCTGTCATCTTAGTGTCTGGCTCAACAGATGTGCTCCTACTTAGCCCAGTAACGATGCCTCTCTCCTCCACTTCTCCTTTCTTCCCTCGCTCTACCAGCAAACCAGTTCATGGGTAGGGCATCCCACAGACCAGCTGTCCACCTACCAGCCAGATAGTTGGAATGTCTTTATCTCAACAGACATGTGGCCTTCAAATGAACTTCAGACCTATCCTGAAGCAGATTAGGAAGATTCTGAACCCACTTTTGGAAAGAAAACACTGTTCCTGACCATACTAAGTAAGGATGCTATTTCTTTTTTACAGTTTAATAGCAATGGCATCAGCAACTACATCCAGCAGTAGCAGCTTTTGTCCATGAAACCACCAGCTTTTCACAGCAGGCAAGAAATCTGCTTGGACAGAAAAAAAAGAAGGTTTTGGAGCAAAGGCCTACCACCATGAAGGCAGCAGCTTTGGTCTCCCAGAAGACATCCTCAAAGATGGCTGCAACTGGAATTCCATATATCTATTCACTGTGTTCAAATAGCAGCAAATGAAATCCTCCACCTATTACTGGCTATAAAAAGCCCCTCTTTGCCTTACAATAACCAAATCTCTCCCTAATAATAGTCTCATAATACATGCATTAAACAACATAAACATAAGAATTACACAAATTGAGAGTGTACTTAAAGTCCCACCAATGAAACACTGGATTCCCACAAGGTCAAGCCATTATATTAGATTCTGAACATTTCAGGACAGTAATGTTAGCTACATCACTGTCTAGTTTTACAATCAAAATCTGTCATAGCAAAACTAGTTTAGATACAGGCACATCTTGAAAAAAAAAAAGGATTCAAATATGCAACCCACATAAGGCATATATGAGTTTGCTACCACTTGTTGGCTGATATACAGTATAGCATTAAAGCAGTGAGTGTTCAGAGACTACGATAGTACCTGCCTTCCAGACAGGGTTGGCAGAAAGAGCTAGCCTTGTTCCATCAATCGATAGTCACCAACAACTAACTCTCACACCCTTCAGATATCTCACATGACCAGAATTAAAGGATCCCTTGTGTGTGGTAGCCATGAAACTTGCAATGGCAACCACTCCTTGCCACAAGATTGTTTTATAATAAATAAATTAAAAAATAAATCAGAAACCTGCTTTCCTTTAAACATTGAGCGACTGTCACAAACCAGACCTAAGGATACGAGCTAGCCTAAAGGATGTCAGACAGTTGCTGAGACCTGCGCCAGGTGTAACGTGAGAACAAGCTTTGTAGACTTACTCAGTCCCCATGGGCATTTGGCAAGCCCCACGTACTATCACACAATTAACAGTTTCTGTTGGAGAGGCCCAAAAATTAAGGAATAAAGATGCTGCAGGTCAGGTTTCACAGACTGCCATCCACTTATTTGTCTGCCCAGTTTCAAGAGTTCTTCTCACTGATAGCCTCAGATTATATTTATTTCCAAGTACTAAAATGACAGAAAAGTAGTAAACAACTGCAATTTGCAGATATACTTTTTGAACACGTCCCTAACAAAAAACTAGCACTTTAAGGCCGAAAAAAACTTAACACCCAAATACCATGCTTTATCATAAGAATAGTTGAAGTGTGTGTGCATGCATGCTTCTGCCTCACCTGAGTGCACATACAGTATTTTAATACCTCATCAATACTGATAGCGTAACAAAAGCAACGAAGTTAAACTTTTCAGCTCTGACCACCACCTTCGGTTTTTATAAGGAAGGTGTTCTGCCCAAAATAAGTATTCTGTTATCAACTTATTTTTTAAAAAACCCAACCAGACTGTTAGTAAGGGCTAATACTAGCTAGCAGTTATTACAAAAAGTATTTGTTGGAGTATTGCTGGAATATTTGCAGTAGCCAAAAATGTCAGACACTAAATAGGTTTAATTTTTTTCAGGAAACCTTTCTAAGCTGACATCTTCTTTCACACAGCTGTACACATTACACGGGCTGCAGTACCTCAAAACACAACAAAAAAAATCTAAAAACCAGACAAAGCTTCCTTGTCACATGCATCAAATCTTCCTTTCTTAAATGGAAAAAAAATAACTGGGATCAAAACTACATGAGAGTCAGCTTTCTGTCCAGGCAGATGCAAACGTCTCATTGGGAACCAGACAATCCGCTCATAGAACCCTCCGTCTAAACTGCCATGCTTTCCACTTAAACTTAGCCAGGCTCAGAAGAAACTGGAGTAATGTATTCAGAGATGGAAAACACAACACCCCAAACAAACAGCAAAATCAAATCCTAGTTAAGGCAATAAGCTATATGACAACATACTTCTATCTCAGGACTAATTCTGTAACCCATTTGATAGAAGTCATCAAGAGCAGCTTTTCCCATCTGGCAAACAGTGGCTAACAGAATAGATATGAACTCGAAAAAAAATATCTTCAGCCTCTTTCTAGTAGGTAAACTCTGTTAAGAGTTACAGCTCAGTTCCAAAATAAGACTGATCTACAAATTCCTTAAAGCTGATCAGAAATTCAGACCAAAAAAAAAAGTGTTATAACATTCACACGCTGGTCATGCAGCCACCTGAAAGTCTGCAAACCCACATTTTATTTCCCTCAGCTTTTATGTAACATTTACTGAATGTAAATCATGTTATGTATCCAAATGACCCAGTCTCACCAGAACCACACAGCAACAAGTACAGAAAATCTCCAAGAAAAGAAACAAGCTAGTCATACGTTCTTGTAAGACTCAGAACTGCTAGCTAAGAGGACTACCACCATGAACAACTCTAGAAGACGAAGCCACACAAGCCAACACCAGTGGGATGGTCCTCGTTGCTACACAGACATACAATACAGTTTTATCTTTGACTACTTCTTCATATATTGTCCTTGGATTAGATAGGAAAAAGCAAGGCATATTCCTGCACAGATGACCTGAAAGAAGAAAAAAAGTGACCCAATGCCACACCCCCTAGACTTCAGAGAGTAAAAGCGAAGCTGCTCAAATGGTGGCAGTGCACTCTTCAGAAAGAGGTCTATAAACATCAAGATGTATTTCTGCCAGAGGAAGGGTTTCATGACCTCTCAAGCTTTTCTCTTACCCAAAACATGCATCTCGTTGCATAAGCCAGCAAATTATAGCCATGGAAAAAAATGTAGCAAAAAAACTGGGAAAGCTCTGAAGAGGAAAAGGATAAAAATTGGTAGCATTTTGCAGGAGAGAACAGTCAACGTTGTTTTGAGGCACAGCTTTCATACAGAATGTGGCTTTCATGAATGCAAATTCTACACGTAACATTTGTGTCTAAATGAGACACGCTCTTCAAAATCACCATTCCTTAAAGAAATGCAGTATAACAAGTACATTTAGATATATGAAAACATACACAAAAAATTACACACAAATATATGATATGCTATCATAAAACAGGTACAGGCTTTCAAATAAGCATATTGATGTCATTCCTACAAAATCTCTACTGCAGATTAGATTTTTTTTTTTTTAAAAAAAAAACAGGAGGGAAGGGGGGTGTTATAGCCTTAGATCTCTTTCCATGGACAGAAGAAAAGTATTTTATAGTGACTAATAAAAAACTGAAGTACTGGACTCCCACTGCATCACTTTTATGCTTTTACAGAAGATCCTGCCAGACTGATTAGGGAACTCCACATCTTTACATTACATTAGAAAGTTGCAGCATCTTACAGTCTTAAAGTAAGAAAGTCTACAGATCAATGAACTACAGTTGAGCTTAGCTGCCAATCACAGTCTCAAAACTGTCCATATCTCTCAAAAAGGCTGTGGCAGATCTCTTAGTTTTCACTCAAAGATTTGGGGTTTTTTTTCAGCAAGAAAGAAATTACATTGTTGATATAACAAAGCAACATAACAGCATTGTTCTAGGGTTTCTTTTTTAGCCCCAGCTATTTTTTTTCTAGGACATGAAGAATATAAACAATTGTCAAGAAAGAGATTAGGATCTTGTAAAAGTGGAAGGATCCCTAACAGCACACATGACCAGAATCTTTGCAAGAGTTCCCTCCCCATTCAAAACTCTTCTAAAGCTGAACAGTGCATTTGGGATTTTGAGATGACTTTAGAAAGTAGCGATATACTCTGTCTTCATTTTTCTCTACATCTAAACGCAAACACTTTTCTCAACTTTCACTATGACAACCTGGGGCAAAACCAAGGGACGTTTTTAATTCTCTTCCCAATTTATTTATAGGTGAAAAATAATGTAATCAAAGAGAACATATGTCATTCCTGCCCCTGCATAACATACAAGACATTTCAATTAACAAAGTATACATAAAAAGTAGAAAGGAACTTCTAAAGTTTCTAGCTAAAGTTTCTTCTTTTATTTCTCTCCCTTTCCCTCAGATTACGGTAACATCTTCCCAAGTACAACCTTCACTAATTTACAGCATATTCAGCATAAACAATCCCCCGTTAAATCTTCCTGTAGTCTGCCTGTTTACACACACACAAGCCTTCATTAAGGCAGAGGTCAGCTACAACATCCATACACAAAGTGCAGAAGAGCCTTCACTGTACATCCAGTAAAAAGGCTGCTGAAAACTTAAGGAGTGGCCTTCCACTATGGGCTGTATTCTACTCAAAGAGGGAAATAACTGACAATCTCTACAGGTATTAATTTACTTCCACTTTACATAGATTAAAATGAAGGTATCTAATCCTAGATCACTATTCCTTCCTCTCCAATTAAGCAAGTTTTGAATATTAATGACGAAGGAATCCATTAAAAGCAGCATATAAAACATCAACTGATCGCAGAACATGAACACGTAACATATTACCGGATGCTGAAGAACTGCCCACAAACACTTTCAAGTCATTCAGGCAAGGCACAAAAGGAATTGCATCTAAGATCATAAACTAAGTCTTCAGAGCAGTCAAGAACTTTGAGTTAACATTATGACTTTATCCAATCAATTAATTAATCCAGCAGCTATACAGCAATACAAATTTCATTATCAGATGAACTGCACTCAGAGAGTTCACAATCACTTTAGGCATTTCACAGATTTAACATACTGCAGACCGATATTAAAAAAAAAAAAAAAAAAAAACACAGACAGAATCACGACCCAGGCAAAAGAGGAGGCAACCCCAGGATATCCTGGCTGACGGCAGGCGCCCGCAGGCACACACACTGGAGCCGCTGTCCCATGCGTGGCAGCGTCAGAGCACGCGGGTACCAGCTCCACATGGCTCACAAGTCACAGAAACTCCTCTTGCACAAGGAACAGTACGTGTCGGGCACTGCTTCCTACTCTTCTGACAGACATGCAGCAACAGGTTAAACTTGGACAACAAAGTTATTAATCCTATACTTTTCCCCTGCCTCTCCTCCAAAGGTTCCACACTGGAGGCAAGAACATCCGATCTGTGAATCATTTCCTAAACCACAACATATGTCAGAAAGCATATTAAGGTGAAATAACCCCAGTTTTGCCCACCTGAACATACTGACCTGAAAACTACCACATCTGAGGAACAGATTGAATGCTTCTACCCAAAAGACCATGGCATTAATAGCTTTTTAGCAATTCTACTCTAAGGCGTAGCTTGACAACATCGCTAAGGAAAATGCAATGATTAACTATCTTAGACTGGCTCTTAGGAAGCATTTCTTTCCAGAAGGGGTTGTTGGGCGTTGGAATGGGCTGCCCAGGGCAGGGGGGGAGTCCCCATCCCTGGAGGGGTTGAAGAGTCGGGGTGACCCAGCGCTGAGGGATCTGGTGGAGTTGGGAATGGTCAGTGAGAGGTTCATGGTTGGACTGGAGGAGCTTCAAGGTCCTTTCCAACCGAGATGATTCTGTGATTCTGTAACTGCTCCCGGAAAATGCTGCCTCGGTCTCCTAGGTCCCTCTCATGCTCTCCCGTGTCAGGTGTCTACCCCTGCCTGTCCACAGGGTGGGCCACGCCAGGGAACCAGTATGCAAGAAACCAAGAAAATAAGTATAATTCGCATGGGCACCACAGGAGGACTTTTACCACCAAACCACAAGCCTAGAGGTGGAAGGAAAGGAACCGAACCTCTTGGGGGCAGCAAATCAATCGATGGGCTTTAAGTACGTTGTCAAAGTGAACTTATCCTGGCACCGCATGTTTGCCACCTCCGAGCAAGGGCTTGTTAACTAGAGATGTGACGGGAATGTCACCGTATTCCTGCCTGGAAACTTAATATACAGGAAAACATGAAAACGTTAGGAATTTTAGAGAGATCTGAAGAGAGAGATTTAAGATTTTAGCTGTAATTAGGAATAGATTCTTTTTTAAAGGGTGTTTTCAGAATATCCAGCTACATACTAAACTGACCGTTTCGGTGCCAGCTGAGATTGAACGGAAAAACATCTCACAGTTATTTCAAAACCCTTTGAAAGGCCCCTACTACCGCTTCCACCCAGCGGCAGAGGCCGGGCGGCCGGAGCCACCCCCCCGGCGCAGCCCATCCGC